>NC_083327.1:4668283-4995366 GCF_963455315.2 Globicephala melas | reverse complement strand
TAAGCAGTGATATTAGCATTACATCCATTTAGGTGTAATTGTACAAATTGCTAACTAATCAGATGAGAAACACAGTACTTGAAAGACCAATGCTCCTTTCTCCTTTTATATGCTATTGCCTTTGTGTGTGTGTGTGTGTGTGTATATATATATATATATATATATATATGTATATATATAAAGGATTTTAAGCCTTCAACACAAATAATATATGCATAAAGATGTATTTTTAAAAACATTTTGATATAGAGAATAAATTTGCCTTTTTTTGCAATAACAGGCCTTGGACACTTCTTTAAAAATGCAAACTTGGGCAAATGCATAATATTTACTGAAAAAAAAATACAACTCTGTTTATCAAGCAAGATACAGTTTTTAGCTCAAAGGGTTTTGACATGCTGTCCACAGCAGGGCCTCAGCTAGAATTGTCTGGCAGAAAGAAGTGAATGTTTCAGGAAGTAAGGTCGAAACTTATGAGCATAAGAGGAAATGACAGGTTTTCACCTTTCTATAAGTTTACTTTATCTCAGGTTTTATAAACCCTAGTGTGAGTTCAACAATGCATAATCTCTCTTGTCCAATGAAAATTTCTGTTGGAGGAAAGCTTTAAGAGGTAGAAGAAGGAACACAAATTATAATTGCATGTCCATAGAATTATTCAGACGTATTGTTTTTGCCTACTTGTTTTGATGCAGTCCTAACATATATTCTAAGGGATTGAAAATATCCTGTGTGTATGTGTATGTTTCTGTATGTATGCATCTGTGTTTATGTAAGTACATGTATCTCAAGCTGACAGTGCTATCACACCAAAAATATGGCACAAAATCCAGCTAAAGACTCAGTTTTTTAAGACTGAATAAAGAGTTAAGTCTGCAGTTTGGACATTGGTATATCCTACACATATGTGTTTAGCACCAGCTGTGTTCCAGCATTGCTCCTGGTGTTGCCCTTATGCAGCTTGCATTCTACTAGTCTGTCTTTGCCTAGTATAATTTCCCTAAAAGGCCTTCTCTGGTTTCTCTCCATCTGGTCAGGCTGCTCTTATACTAAAAGTACATAGCTGATAAAGAAATTAAATTCATCCTCCATGCTGTCTCTTCGCACTCATTGTATTTTCCATAACTGTGGACTAATTCATATAAAATTAGCTTTTCTTTTTCTAACTGGGAAAGAACTGTGTGGCAGCAAGCATAGGTGGGTTACTGTACACTAAGAATGAACTACAATCCTGAGGAAGTATCTATAAGTTTCTCTAGTCATTTTAATAAAACAGACTATTACACTTGCTTAGAGTGCCAGATTCAGAGCTAAAACCCAGGTAACTGGCTCTCAATTCCATAATCTCTCCATTGAGTAGAAGGCATAAAAGAAAAAAAAGGATACACGAATTTAAGGTGAAAGACAGGTTTCAGTTACAACCCTACCAGATGTAACGTTACTTAAGTCTATGTGATCTGTGATCCTGGGTAAGTTACTTTACTGTTCTGAGTCCCAAATAATGATCAATGAATTGGGGAAAATAACAAAATCAACTTGTAGCGTACACTTTAATATAATGTACGTTTTTTGTAGTAATTAAGTAAGCAACTGATTGTGATCCTTGACACTGTTAGTGATTAAATGTCACATAGTTTTCACCTTGCCTTCCAAGCAAAGGTCATGAACAATCCTGTGATTGGATTTTCTTATCATTTTGAACTGATCTCAGTTTGCCTCTTTTTTTTTTTTTTTTTTTTTTGCGGTATGTGGGCCTCTCACTGTTGTGGCTTCTCCTGTTGCGGAGCACAGGCTCCGAACGCGCAGGCTCAGCGGCCATGGCTCACGGGCCCAGCCGCTCCGCGGCATGTGGGATCTTCCTGGACCAGGGCACGAACCTGTGTCCCCTGCATCGGCAGGCGGACTCTCAACCACTGTGCCACCAGGGAAGCCCTCTTCCTTTTTTTTTTTTTTTTAATACTGCTTTTTCTCAGAGTAGTTTTAGGCTCACAGCAAAATGGAGAGGAATATACAGGGATTTCCCATGTGCCCCAGAAATGCATAGTTCCCATTATCAACATCCCCTCCGGAGTGGTACATCTGTTCCCAAAGTCCAGAGTTTGCATTAGGGTTCACTCTTGGTGTTGTACATTCTATGGGTTTGAAAAACTGTATAATGATATGTATCCACATTTACAGAATTATACAGAGTATTTTAACTGCCCTTAAAAGCCTTTGTGTTGCCAGGACATGGAAGCAGCCTAAGTGTCCACTGACAGATGAATGGATAAAGAAGATGTGGCCCATATATACAATGGAATATTACTCAGCCATAAAAAGAAACGAAATTGAGTTATTTGTAGTGAGGTGGATGGACCTAGAGTCTGTCCTGCAGAGTGAAGTAAGTCAGAAAGAGAAAAACAAATACCCTACACTAACACATATATATGGAATCTAGAAAAAGAAAAACTTTCTGAAGAACCTAGGGGCAGGACAGGAATAAAGACGCAGATATAGAGAATGGACTTGAGGATATGGGGAGGGGGAAGGGTAAGATGGGACGAAGTGAGAGAGCTTCATGGACGTAGATACACTACCAAATGTAAAATAGATAGCTAGTGGGAAGCAGCTGCATAGCACAGGGAGATCAGCTACGTGGTTTGTGATGTAGCTCGGTGCTAGAGGGTGGGATAGGGAGGGTGGGAGGGAGACACAAGATGGAAGGGATATGGGGATATAGGTATATGTACAGCTGATTCACTTTGTTATTCAGCAGAAACTAACACAACAATGTAAGGCAATTATACTCCAATAAAGATGTTAAAAAAAAAAAAGCCTTTGTGCTCTACCCGTTCATCCCTCCCCCAACCCCTGGCAAGGACTGACTTTTTACTGCCTCCATAGTCCTGTTTTCTCCAGAATGTCGTACAGTTGGAATCATACAGTATGTAGCCTTTTCAGGTGAGCTTTTTTATGGCTTAGTAGCTCTTTTTTCTTTTTTTTTTTAATTGTTTTGATATGGACCATTTTTAAAGTCTTTATTGAATTTGTTACAATATTGCTTCTGTCTTATGTTTTAGTTTTTCAGCCACAAGGCACGTGGAATCTTAGCTCTCCAACCAGGGATCGAACCCACACCCCCTGCATTGGAAGACAGAGTCTTAAACACTGGACCACCAGGGAAGTCCCCCAGCTCATTTTTTTTAGTGCCAAATTATATTCTATTGTTTGGAACTACCTAGTTTATTTATTTATTCACGCTCTGAAAGACAACTTGGTTGCTTCCAAGTTTTGGCAATTATGAATAAAGCTGCTAAAAATGTTTGTATAAAAGCCCTTGTGTGGATGTAACTTTTCAATTCCTTTGGGTAGATACCAAGGCATGCAGTTGCTAGATTGTATGGTAAAAGTATGTTTAGGGTTGTAAGAAAGTCTCAAACTGTCTTCCAGAGTGTCTGCACCAGTATGCATTCCACCAGCAGTAAATGTTCCACAACCTCACCAGCGTTTGGTGTTGTCTGTATTCTGGAGTTTGGCCTTTCTAATAAGTGTGTAGTGGTATTTCAGTGTTTTATTTTGATTTGCTTTTGATTTGGTAATAAAACCACCTTTGCCTTAACCATATACATATGTAGGTTCAAAATATGTTAATTAATAAAGAATTTAGGAATGCAGTTACAATATTTTAATTTGGCTTACCTGACATTATACTTTTCAGGGTAATGCCAACTGGAATATGCTGATTCCCAGTACTGTACATTAGGTCAGAATCACAGCTTATTGAATTGGGAGAGTCCCCGTTAAGCCAGAGACAGCATGTAAAACTAATTGATTGGTTCTTAACTTCTTGAGCATAGCTTTAGTGAATGAAAATATTGAATAAACCTGCAAGATTTAAGCAGCCCTGATTCACACAAATGGTGAAAAGAGGTAGGTCAAACAAGAATGCCTTCAACAGTAGTAGTAGTAGTACCAGTTATGATATCAAATGATAGTCTCATGTTTTCAAAACATCTTGGATATTCATCAAGTTTAATGTATATGAAGTTTTTGCTGAAATAATTTAGTAAAAGTGACGAGGAGTTGGAAGTAACAAATATCTCAGTTAATATGTGACCCAATAATGTATAATCAGGTCAATCAACCTTAAAAATTTAAATTTCAAAATCTAGATTTGACTAGAGTAAGTGCTTGATTCAAGGGGTACTTTTTCATCGTTAATAACTTCCATTTTGTATTCATAGACACCCTGTTGCTTTCAGAGAGTTACCATATTTGAAACCTAAAGTTTCAAGTTTCAGTAAATTTTGAGACTTTTCTTTATCATGGGAAAATAAGTATTTTTAAAATTGATATGCACTTTGAGGAACAGCATTTTTAAAATTTATATTGTACTATTGCTGTATCTGCTAAGCACTTTAAATAATATACATTAATATTCTTATATTTTCAGTTAAGTTCTAATTCCATTAATAGGGAAGCTGAGATCTGGAGAATCAACAAAAATCCCCAGATAAAATCACATCATATTTGGAATTTTCCACACCATATGCTTAATCTACTCACATACATTTTTTACTTTTTTATCTATTATGCAAACTAGAGGATAGCCACAGATATTCTCTTCTACGTTCTTTCTAGTATCACTCTTGTTGTTATTCTTGTTGTTTTCCCCACCAATGTTAATGATAGAAAAGAAGAGCTTTTTTAGATAAGAACAGTTTTTTTCTATTGTAAATTTGGTTGCAAACTCCAGTCTTTTGTGTTAAGAAAGAGTCTCAGTAATGCTTTTCAAAGTTCTCCTGTGTTGTAATTTCTAACTTATATTCTATTGTTGAAATTCTTTTCCTGTATCTCACTTGTTCTGGGTGCATTAGAAACAGGATGTGACCATGATCCTACCAACTGGCAAGCATCTCAAGTACTTCCAGAAAGTCTTAGATTAGTTATAAGAAATATCAAGTGAAATTCAGCTTCTCTCATCTCCAGTTATACCAGAATCTTGGAAGAATGATCACTTGCATATGGTTTATTAAGTTGGATTGAGGAAAATTTTCTCAAGATTCTTCTGGCTAAGAGATATGTACTTTAACTTGTCCTGGACCTGAATATATGAAAGATCTGAAATATCTCCCACGTGAACAAGGAGTTACAAATAATATGTGGAACTTAAATGTTGAAAAATACAGCATTTAATTATATCTTCATTCATGTGAGTGCAAGAAAATACTTTTTTTTAATCATCTTGGTATCTACACAATTACTGTGAAACAAGAGGATGGGGATATATCTGAGTGTTTCTGAAGAAGGAATACTTCTGAAAACAGTCTCCTCAAGGCTGAAGTAGAGGATGACAGAGAATTTCTTAGCATCCTCAAGAAAAGTAAAAAATAATAGTGAGTTAAAAATCACAAGAATAACATGGACTGAGATTAAAAAAGAGGTATATGACATAAGAAGGAATTTAATGGTAAAGAGATAAGATCTGAACTTATATTGGATGTAGAAAGAGCCAGATTTGATTCTAAAAACTTAAATCAGTAATTAAGAGTATCTCCAATAATGTAGTTGAGATTAATGTAATAATGAGAACAATGTGAGAAATCATTAATTCTGTATGGTGCAATATGAAAACATATATTTTAAGAAGTTACTTATACCTAAGGAAAAACAAAGTGATATGGCAGAAGCAATAATCAACTTTATAACTGAAATGCAAAAGAAGAAAATACAAAGAAAAATGTTGACAGATTAGCACAAAAATTTTTAAATGTACAAATGTCAAAAAATACTATAAACAAAAGTCATACAGCTACATGTGAAAGAATGAGATTAGAATACTCCCTAACACCATACACAAAAATAAACTCAAAATGGATTAAAGACCTAAATGTAAGGCCAGACACTGTAAAACTCTTAGAGGAAAACATAGGCAGAACACTCTATGACATAAATCACAGCAAGATCCTTTTTGACCCACCTCCTAGAGAAATGGAAATAAAAACAAAAATTAACAAATGGACCTAATGAAACGTAAAAGCTTTTGCACAGCAAAGGAAAACATAAACAAGATGAAAAGACAACCCTCAGAATGGGAGAAAATATTTGCCAACAAAGCAACTGACAAAGGATTAATCTCCAAAATTTACAAGCAGCTCAGGCAGATCAATATCAAGAAAACAAACAACCCAATCCAAAAATGGGCAGAGGACCTAAATACACATTACTCCAAAGAAGATATACAGATTGCCAACAAACACATGAAAGGATGCTCAACATCACTAATTATGAGAGAAATGCAAATCAAAACTACAGTGAGGTATCACCTCACACTAGTCAGAATGGCCATCATTAAAAAGTCTACAAACAATAATTGATGGAGAGGGTGTGGAGAAAAGGGAACCCTCCTACACTGTTGGTGGGAAGGTAAATTTGTACAGCCCCTATGGAGAACAGTATGGCGGTTCCTTAAAAAACTACAAATAGAACTACTATATGACCCAGCAATCCCACTACTGGGCATATACCCTGAGAAAACCATAATTTCAAAAGATTCATGTACCACAATGTTCATTGCAGCTCTATTTACAATAGTCAGGACATAGAAGCAACCCAAGTGTCCATCGACAGATGAATGGATAAAGAAGATGTGGCACATATATATAATGGAATATTATTCATCCATAAAAAGAAAGGAAATTGGGGGCTTCCCTGGTGACGCAGCGGTTGAGAATCTGCCTGCTAGTACAGGGGACACGGGTTCGAGCCCTTGTCTGGGAGGAACCCACATGCCTCGGAGCAACTAGGCCCGTGAGCCACAACTACTGAGACTGCGCGTCTGGAGCCTGTGCTCCACAACAAGAGAGACCGCGATAGTGAGAGGCCCTCGCCCTGCGATGAAGAGTGACCCCCGCTTGCCACAACTAGAGAAAGCCCTCACACAGAAATGAAGACCCAACACAACAAAATTAAATAAATTAATTAATAAACTCCTACCCCCAACATCTAAAAAGAAAAGAAAGGAAATTGAGTTATTTTTAGTGAGGTGGATGGACCTACAGTCTGTCATACAGATTGAAGTAGGTCCGAAAGAGAACAACAAATACACTAACACATATATATGGAATCTAAAAAAAAAAAAAAAAAAAAATGGTTCCGAAGAACCTAGGGGCAGGACGGGAATAAAGACGCAGATGTAGAGAATGGACCTGAGGACACGCGGAGGGGGAAGGGTAAGCTGGGACGAAGTGAGAGAGTGACATGGACATATATACACTACCAAACGTAAAATAGATAGCTAGTGGGAAGAAACCACATAGCACAGGGAGATCAACTCGTTGCTTTGTGACCACCTAGAGAGGTGGGATAGGGAGGGTGGGAGGGAGACGCAAGAGGGAGGGGATATGGGGATATATGTATAGCTGATTCACTTTGTTATAAAGCAGAAAATAACACACCATTGTAAAGCAATTATACTCCAATAAAGATGTTAAAATAAAAATCATATATATACACCAGTACCCATATGCCTTATATATATATATACACAAGTCCCTGACATATGTGTCAGGGAATTGAATTTGAATATGTAACCAGCTTTTGATGCGTAATGGGTTGAATTTTGAAAATTCTAAAATAGAAATCAGTTATTATATGTACATAATTTTACACACACATCCAGACACACACAACATAGTCATTGTGTGTGTGTGTGTGTGTGTATGTTTGAAAGTAATATAACAATCCTGTAAATTACCTATTTTAGGTTGATGGAATTACTGACATTTTATCCAAATTTTCTACAACAAAATCTGAGTAATTTTATAGTTCAAGAAAACCACAAACAGATGATTTTTTAAAAAATGATAAGTCATTAACTGATGTATAGTTAAGCATGAAGAATTTACATTAGAAAAGTTATAATGGATGTAAAGCAATTAAAGGTAAATCTACTAACTCTTATTTCCATCCAATTAGAGTTTATCAGTGTTTAGGTTTGCTTGCCTTTGTAAAGGGTCTTTTTGAGGAATATGTGTTCTTCCTAACAATTTTATCCAAAAAAAATATCTCATTCACAGTGCCAACCAAGCCTGGACAGCCCCTATCTTATGTAAAGATTAAACTTCCTGAGTTTTTTCCCCCTCCTTCACTTTCACAGTTGTCTGTTCTTGTCACTGTACATTCTTATTCCAAACTACTTTTCTTTTCAATCAACCAATTCAGAAGGAAAAAAAAATGCTCAGAAAGTTTTCACGCAAAGTACACATTTTAATGTATTCCTGGTATCTGAGGACTGAAGGCATCCATTAAATGGAGCTCCAGGCAGGTGTCAGTCAAGATATTTTCACGCTTGATCATTATGAGTAGTTCACAGGGCAATAGACAAAGACTCCACTGAAAACAAAAGCTGTGCTGAAATATATGTGTAACCTTGGAGTGCTAGGGGCAGCCTGTGAATACAGTCTCCACATTTTTCCATCTTTCTTTCAAAAATACCACAGCTACATTATTACTCTTGGGAGAAAAAGACCAAAGGCATTATACAGAATTGGTGATTAACTGGCAGCCCAAGGAGACCCAGGGTAGGTGCTAGAGACACCGCAGGCAGCTAAATAAAGAGCAGCTGTACCAGTAGCATTTCTGTAGGTCTGTCTCCAGTCTTGAAATACTCTTGAACTTGATTATCAAAGTCACTCTCCCTCATAAACCTTGCCAAGGCATCTTGGCTACATCTGGATCGCATGTGAATTTTGATAAGTGCCATAGGAAAATGAAACAAGTGACACAGAAGAAAGCTATTGAATTTGCCCACCTCACACTTTTGACATTTTTTTTCTACCTGTGTTTCTTTAAACCGACCTAAAACTATTGTAAGAAACATTTATCTTAAGGTTCTGGTTTGTTACCCTCTGCTTCCAATTTTCCTGAGCATTTATTCAGGTGATAAATGAGTGATACTTCTCTCATTTCTGTTATGTGTTACCTGGTAATGATATTACTTTTTCCAGTCTGAAATAGCTTATCTCCTCAGCTCAAGAAGTAGAGACTGGAATAAGTTACTTTATAACCCCAAAAATCCCAGTAGGGGATATGGCACACAGAGAAGAAATAGCTGTTGATTGATTAACTGATGATTAAGAAAATGAGAA
This sequence comes from Globicephala melas, assembly GCF_963455315.2. Taxonomy (NCBI): domain Eukaryota; kingdom Metazoa; phylum Chordata; class Mammalia; order Artiodactyla; family Delphinidae; genus Globicephala; species Globicephala melas. The sequence goes on along the minus strand of NC_083327.1, from coordinate 4,986,238 downwards.
AAATTTATACACTACACAAGAGTTTGTTATCACTGGCATATACTAATATAAAGTAAAAATCATTTCGATGATTCAAGATGAATACACATTCTTTCTTTTTTGGATGGACCATCTATTATATAGTTCCCTGGGCTTATTTAGCTTTTCTATGACAACCATACCAATGGCACAACGCGACAAGAACAGTTTGAGTATTATAAATATTAATGAACTAATGTGCACATTTAAGACAACTCAAATACTGCTTTTATGGAATTGTCTTTACATGATTTTGTTTAAGTTGGTTTGTCACAGTGTAGAGCACAGTTTTATTAGAAAATGCTTCTACTCATTCCAAGAGTGTATTCAAATACTGTCAGTAAGAATTAAAGTCAGAAGCAGGTGCAAAGACTGGGGGTGAGACTTAGATAATAGAAGCATAATGTTTAAATGAAAGTATTTTCTCACATTCTAAAGGGAGTGGGAAGTAAGGCCATGAAATTTGGCTCACATTTTGTAAAAGGAGATTGATACCCAGTGATGTGATATTACAGCCATGCCTTGTGTTCTGGCTTGCTTCCTTCTCCAAGGATGGGTAGACCAACTTAGTCACTGTCACCAGTAAATATTTATTGGACAGCCACAAGGAACCTGGTATGTAGATATAGATTCAGACTGCATGAACGTGCCTTATCATCTTTCTAATAACAAAGCCTAGTTAATGTAAATGTTAGAATACTGCATTTTTCCACAATTTGTGCATTTTTAATTCCATACTCAGTTTATTTGGTCTGGTATTGTGTGCTGTTTAGATTACATGGCCATGGAAAGAGACAAATAGTCAGGGCAATAATTAGATAAACAGATGAATAACATAAAAAAAGTTCCTCCTGTATCAGTACCTGTTTATAAATGAACTAAAATCAGTGTGCTTTTCTTTAAAATCACATACAAGGGGCACAATTCTGCATTCCCAGACAATGGGAAAATACAAGAGCAATGTTTAGATCACATCAGCATTTGGTCTTGTCCAAGACATTGTACAAGATAACTGAATTGTTTAATATGCAGCTGGATTGTTTCAGTTGTTCCTTCCATCGTTCACTATTGAATGATACTTAACTCCCTTAAGAATAATTTAAACAAAATTTCTACCTTTGCTTTCCATCCAGCTGAGCTCAGTTGCTTAATAATGAGTAAATAAACAATCTAGTGCTTTAATCAGTATTGTTATACACCTGAAAACTGCTATGTAAACACCTCTGTGCTCTGCTACATGTATCACATTTGTTTTCTGCAGTAATTTTCATTAGATTGGCATATGAGGAAGAAACTATAGAGCATTTTCTTTGAGATGGCATGAACTAGACATTAGCATTAGCTCTGCCTGATTGAAGAGCCTATATGATTAGGATGAACATAATGCACATTGGCGAAAGCAAAATCAACAGGAATAACAGGAATAATAACAGGAATAACAGGACCTTGATACAGTTCTAATTACAGTGGGAAAGGGTTTTAGTGACTGTGAAAAAGTACAATATGGGAAGCAGCTTTTTATTTTCAGACTGTTCATTAAGTAAAAGAGACTTTTTCCTCTCTTTAGGAAATTCAAGGACAGTAACTGAACCTAATAAAGGCAGCTTTATTTTCAGTATATTATACTGAACCAGAATTATGACATTTAAATATTTTATTATTAACTCAGGGAAAGTTAGCAACAGTGATAAAACTATGAGTAAACACCTATTAATTAGTAATTATTAAGACCAAAGAATGATAGCTTGATAATATAATGATAAAGAAGACAATTACTATATTTCAACAATAGCTAGCAATAACATTGTCAAAGGTTAAATTTTGTTATGCTTACAATTTCAATTTTTACCATGATCATATTTACTTTGAGATCTAGTACCTTGAAAATTAGGTTTTAATACTGCCTTTTTTTCTTGATATAAAAATTTATTCAGGGCTTCCCGGGTGGTGCATTGGTTGAGGATCTGCCTGCCGATGCAGGGGACATGGGTTCGTGTCCCGGTCTGGGAAGATCCCACGTGCCGTGCAGCGGCTGGGCCCATGAGCCATGGCCGCTGACCTTCGCGTCCAGAGCCTGTGCTCCACAACAGGAGAGGCCACAGCAGTGAGAGGCCCGCGTACCGCAAAAAAAAAAAAAAAAAAAAAAAAAAAAAAAAAATTATTCATAGGGCTTGAAATAGACAAAGATAGCAATATCCCCAGAAGCTTCCAAGGCCTGATGAAATGAAAATAACAGGTCAGTCATTCAATTAAATAAAACATAAAGCTCAGAAAATTAATAAATCATTCAACTGTTTCATTTGAAAAGTGCATTGAAATCTCATTCATTAAATTTTAACTGTAAGAGTTTATTCAAAGAGTACCTTTCTGAAAAATTATACAGCTGTTGGTGGCATATATACATCTCTTCTAGCAGTGTAATTTACATTGATTAAAAATTGGGCATGGTTTATGCTGCTGAATTTTTATGGTTTTAGGTCTAAAGTCCAATTTCCTGGGAAATGTAATTTTAGGCCAAATGCAGGTTATGCATGGGCTGTAGCTACCACTCAACTCTCACCTCTCCACTTCTGGAAAGAACAAACAAAACCTCCACAAATTCCATTCAGTAGACCAAGTCACGTAAACAACAGCCATTTGAATGAGTCAGATAGATATCCTCTCCAAGAGGTGTGGCCCTTTATTCTGAAGTGGCAGCTACCACCTCACCAGGGTACTAGGAATGGTGACACACACACGCAAACTAGTCTTCTCACCTTTAAGGCTTCATGTTTGTTCAGGGATGATCCTCTTGTCTACAATCACAAAGAAATCCATCCATGAAGAGGAAATACTGAGTATATTAAAATTGGTTCAACTTCTTAAATTAAACACAGATATCCTTAAAATGAGAAAATAACTTAGTTTCACTCTCTCATTTCCTATATTCTCTAAATTTCTTCATATATTAAAACATAATCATAGTATTGCAAATTCTGACATTATAGATTGAAACTTTAAATGATATTTTGTCTTGTTCTATTTTCTTTTCTTTTCAGTGGTACTGAGAAAATATTTCAGGCTTTAGAGAAAACAGATCTGGGTGTAAATCCTACCTCTTCAAATAAATTTGTAATTTTAGTTAATAACCATACTGAGCCTAAGTTTCTTTAAACTTAAAAAATTATAATAGTACCAATTGCAAACTAAAGAATGTCACTTGTCATCTGGTTCTATAAGGATGAAATAATTAGCCATTGCAGCTGCTGACCTTCAACACCCCTGAAAGGAATTCAGGGTGGAGATCAGGAATGAGGCCCTCTGTGCTCTGGCAAAAACTGGCAGAACAGCCCTTCAGATAGTTAGATATGTTCAGTAGAAGATTTTATGAACCCAATTTCTTGCATCTTCTCATGTCTATAAAAGCACTAAACTCATTAATGGGGATGTCTACTCCTCATAACTAGCAGCAACCTTCTGCCAAAATGTGTGTTGACTGCATGTATCCTCTTTCACTAGTCATGTATAATACGGACCTTCCCTACTTCTCTGGAGCAGTTCCTCAGAGCTATCTAAGAGGCTGCCTCCTGGGCCAAAGTCCTCAGTAAGCCCCAAATAAAACAACTCAGAACTCACACATTTATTTTAGTCAACACAATGTTGTACCAATGTTACGCCCTCTAGGAAAGGAAAAATTTATGAAGCCTCTGATATAGAAAACCTTCAATAAATGGTAGCTATTAAAAAGAGATCTCTATGTAGTAAATGCAATTTTTCATGTTTAGGAAATATAATAATGTAAGTTCTTACAACACTTTCTAATACAGGATATTCCAAGCTGTCCATAAAAGTGGTTTTGTGAAGAAGAATGCTTGCCTAAATGCATCAATAAACTCTACAATATATTTGGTTTAACTATAAATTATTTCAGAATATATATATATATATAATTTTTTTAAAGATTTTTTTTTGATGTGGACAATTTTTAAAGTCTTTATTGAATTTGTTACAATATTGCTTCTGTTCTATGTTTTTGATTTTTTGGCCACAAGCATGTGGGATCTTAGCTCCCCAACCAGAGATTGAACCTGCAACCCCTGCATTGGAAGGCGAAGTCTTAACTGCTGGACTGCCAGGGAAGTCCCCAAAATACATATATTCTAAATAATGAATTTTGTATAGAATTTTAGCACCAGGACGGGCAACAAGACAAACAGAGATGGAAGTTTGAAGCCAAAACACAAGCTGCCCACATCCCTGAGTTGGGAGGGGCCCCTGTCCCTCCCAACATAAAGAGTGGGGAGATTTCGCCTCACACTTGACCCCTTATGGAAAGGCTGGAAGAGGAAAGCAGGGTAGATGCTGGAAAGAGCACAACATTCATCCCCACCCACCTGGCACTTGATCCCCAAAGAGCTTGAGACAGAAGCAGACTCAATATGACAAAGACTAGACTAAACCATTCATTTCAACCTTTTCCTGTATGCCAGTCACTTGTGCCCTATGAACTTCAAATAATGAAGAGAACTATTACACCTACTTTTTCCCATTATGTTAATCATTAGGTGCACATATTATTAAATAAGAGTTCTTGTTCTCTGACCCAATGTTATACTCTTCCTACAAAATCCAAGTTAAAAGTCAATTTTATGGAGTCTTTCCACAACTGGACAGGATAGGTAAAATTATTGGCTTTGTAGCAATATTGCTTACTTAATGTTTCATTACTCTTGTGGTTCTTACATTCCATTGTATTAACTATCTGTTGCTGCAAAACAAAATAACTCAAAATGTGGCCACTCAAAACAACAAACATTTATTATCTCACACGTTCTGTGGGGTAAGACCTAGTTGGGTGTCTCACTAGGTTTCTCACGATGTTGGATTCAGACTTTTAGCCAGGACTGCAGTCTCATCTGAAAAGTCAACTGGTAGAGAGGATCTTTTTCCAAATTCAACCATGTGGTTGTTTGAAGGATTTGATTCCTAAGAAGCCATTCACCTAAGGACCTCATTTCCTCTCTGTCATTTCCCAACATGATAGGTGGCTTCTTTCAGAGTGAGACAGAGAGAGGGCAAGAAAGGGCACCCAAGACAAAAGCCACCTTCTTTTTGCAACTTCTCTATCAGAAGTGACATTCTATCACTTTTCTGAATCCTGTTCTTTAGAAGTGAGTCACTATGTTCAGGCTGTATTGAATTAGAGAGAATTGTACAAAGTCATCAACACCAGGTGGGGACATGATTGAGAGCCATATTAGAGGCTGCCTATCACAACCAGAAAAATGGGAAACATGTTTGTGTTACATACAAGATATCTACAAAGAGTAGCATTTAGTAGGAAATCCAAAATTTTTAAAATAAAATTTAACTGAATTGAATTTGGTTTATCGTGACAATCGACATTATTTTCAAATACAAGATGAAAATAGCTAGTGTCACATGACTCAACAATTTCTTAATTCATACCTAAATACTGGTGATTGATATAAAATTTAGTTTACAAAATTCATAGTAATAGTATTTTCATATCTAATGATCTTATCTTTTATTTCTGTGAAATATAATATTTTAAAAATACTAGAATATTCGATGGGCATTTCTATTAAAAAGTATAATATCTTTTTTAATAGAAATTATATACAGCCTTATATAGAACAGTAAAAAAAAAATCTGTCTATAAAATGCATCACTAAAACATTTTGAAACTTGACACCAGCTCAGTCAAACTAACTTCTATTTTAGTAAACACTTATTCCTCTATGTACGGCTTTGGCATGTAAAACAGAGTAACCTTTATTTATGGCTCAATTTGAGGAAAAGAAAATACTCTCTACTGTAAATGATAAAGACAACATCTAGAATAATTCTGTATTTTTTTATTTTGTTAGTCCAAAAATATGAGGATATTCCCAGGTCAGAGGAGCCAGTGAGGGACTGGAGGAGACCAATGATATAGAATATAGAAGTTGTTGTTGTTTTCTAGAATTGTAGATGCAAAGTATCAAATAGAACAGATATGACATCCCTTGGAGGAATGTTTAAAAGTAATGTAATGCAATCAAAACATACTCCTAAAGAAAGTTGACACACTTTTGTTATTATTCCAGCTAAATTTTGTTTTTTCATTGTTTTTGTTCCTATTTTTCTCTTATACTCCACTACACATTACTATACTACATTTTCCAAATGCTTATTAATATTACCAAGTCCATAAAAATGTCTCAACAAATATTAAAACAATGAATCAATCAACAGGTCTTTCATAGACAAATATTATGGATGTCATAAAAAAGATGATTTACTCCCAAATATTGGCTTTACATGAAATAATAATGTCCCTAATGTTGTGTGTGACTCAACATTACATCTTCTTGTATAAATGAACACTTTATTATTATGTAATATTCCACCATTACATTTACTCTTCCTTGTTCCAAAGATGGCTTTGTCTGAAATTAATATAGCTACAATAAATTTCATTTGATTAGTAATTCATGATATATCTTTCTCCATCACTTTATTTTTAAATTACCTGAGTCTTAATATTTACAGTGAGTTTCTTGCATATAGTTCAGTATTACTTTTTTAATCCATCCTAAAATTCTCTCTTTTAACTGTGTGTCTAGACCATTCATATTTAAAATAACTACTAATATAGTTGGGTGAAAGTCATCTATATTTCTAACCATTTTCTATCCATGCATTTTATCATCGCTTAATTTTTTCCCATTTTTGTTATCTCTGGTTTTAAGTGAGCATTTTTAATCATTCTATTTTATGCTCTCTCTTTATTTGTCATTTATGTTTTCTTTTAAGTCTTGAGGTGACTTCCCTCAAGTTTACAATATACATTTTTAAATAGACTATGTCCACCTTCAAATAATGTACAACATTTCAGTTGTAGTACAGGTGCCTTATGGAAAAATAGTCCCTATTCCTCCCTTCTGTACTTTGTGATATTGCCATTTATTTCATTTTTACATATATTATATAGATGAAAAATTAGTTAACAATCAAGAAGAAAAAAGAGAATGTTATTTGAGCAAAACTGAGGATTATACACATTCAGAAAGTTCTAAGAACTGTTCCACCTGTTACATGTCAAAGGCATAGTCATATACATTTTTGAGACAAAGGATCAAAAATGACATACTAATATTTTACATAAAGTTAACCAAAGATACATAGTCTAGATAAGTACATAAAAAGTGAGCAGTAAGTCACTCTAACCTCCCATATAGTTTGGAAAGAATGTTAATCTTTTAAGAACTTACATTTCTAGCCTCAGAAAAAGGAAAATAAAATTGATCTTTACAGTTGAGCAGGTACTCCCATCTATGAGGAACTCTAGTTAATGTGTGATGCAGATGTACACTGCATATTAAGGAGGGAGGTAGGAGGCCCAAATGGGCACAGAGAGAATTTTATGTTTAAATTTTCTTGTCGTGTCTTAAAGTATAAATTTTATTTTACCAGTTACAAACATAATATATTGGTACTATTTTTTTCAAACATTTAACTCTTTTAGAGTAATTAATTACAAAAATTAAAAATTATTTATTATCTTTATTCCTTTTTGTACACTCTTCATTTCTTTATGTAAACTCAAGTTTCTGACACATATCATTTTCCTTCTGCCTGAAGAACTTGTTTTAATATTTATTATGCAACAAGCCTATTGGCAATGAATTCCCTTAGTTTTTGTTTGTTGAGGGTGGTACGTTGGAAAATGTTCTTCCCAAAGATGTTTATGTCCTAATTCCTAGAACCTGTGAATATGTTACCTTAGATGGGAAAATAATTTAGCAGATGTGATCAAGTTGAGATGGGGAAATTATGCTGTGTTATCTGGGTGTGAAAAATGTAATCATTAGAGTTCTTATAAGAGGGAGGCAGGAAGCCAGAGAGGAGAGACGATGTTGTGCTGCTGGCTTTGAAGATGGAGAAATAGACCATAAGCCAAGGAATGCAGGCAGTGCCTAGAAACCGGAAAAGGCAAGGGAATGAATTTTCTCCTCAAGGTTTGAGAAGTAATCCAACCCTGCTGACACTCTTAATTTTAAACTTCTGACCATCAGAAATTTAAGAGAATAAATTCCTTCTTTTAGCCACTGTTTGTAATAATGTGTTGCAGTACTGATGATTTGCCAGAGATCTCTATTTCTCATTATTTTTTTAAGAATTCACTGAGTATAGCATTCTGGGGGGGAAGGGTTTCCTTTCCTTTCCTTTCCTTTCCTTCTCTTCCCTTCCCTTCCCTTTCCTTTCCTTTCCTTTCCTTTCCTTTCCTTTCCTTTCCTTTCCTTTCCTTTCCTTTCCTTTCCTTTCCTTTCCTTTCCTTTCCTTTCCTCTCCTTTCTTTTCCTTTCCTTTCCTTTACTCTCCTCTCCTTTCCTTTTCTCTCCTCTCCTTTCCTTTTCTTTCTCTTTAAAGATGTTAAATATTTCACTCCACTCTCTTCTTGTTTGCATGAATTCTGAGAAATTCACTGAAATTTTTATTCTTTTTGCTCTGTAGATGTGAGTTTTATTTCCTCCTTTAGATGCCGTCAAGAATTTCTCTTTGTCTTTTGTTTCTGCACTTCGAAAGTCTTAAGCATTCTTTTTTTATTGTTATTGTTTATTAGTTTAGTTTTGAGTGTGTGTGTGTGTGTGTGTGTGTTGGTATTTATCCTTCTTGGTATTCTTTCAGCTTCTTAAATTTTAGGTCTGGTTTTTCTCATTAGTGTTGGAAAATTCTCAGCCACTAGTACTCAAAATATTTATTCTGTCTCATTTTCTCCTCTCCAGTTGACTTTCCAATTTCATGTAAGCTACACAATTTGATACTGTTCCACACTCCTTGTATGTACTGATATGGGTTTTTTTTTTCATTCTTTTTCTTTTTTTTTTTTCTTGTAATGCTTCCATTTGGACAATCTATATATTGTCCTATTTCCAAAAAAAATTCACTGAATTTTTCCTTGGTCATATTGAGTCTACTGATGAGCCTTTTGAAGGCATTCTTCATTTCTTTTACTATGCTTTTGATTTATAGCTTTTTCTTTTGATTCTTTTATGTAGTTTTATATATTCTTTTATATAGTTTTTATTTCTGTGCAGATATATACCCAATATCATATAGTGCATATTGTATACCTTTTGAACTAGAAACTTTCATATATTATTTATAGTTATTTACAATTCTTTGATAATTCCAAATTTTATGTCCTATCTAAATGTGTTCTGATTATTGCTTTATCTCTTGAGACTGTGCTTTGGCATGATTATAATTTTTGGTTGAAAAACAGGTGTGTAGAATAATGAATATTGAGGTAAATTGGGTTTCAGTACGAGGATTATGTTAAACTAGTCAGGAACTGAGCTGGGTTGTGTTTGACATTTCTTGTGTCTATGGACACCAGAGGCTTCAGATTGGTCTGGTGACCTTGCTTTTGTCTCCCATTTTAGCTCTGGGGCTTCCCTTTGTGCTGTCTCTTATAAATTCCTGAGCTATAACCCACTGTTATTATTGCTGAAAGTTTATTAACTTGATGGTAGGCTTTGGGCATGGTGTTCTCTAATCTTTTGATTAAGTCTCAATTTTAAGAGTACAGGGTGGGCCTTTGACTCAAGGGTGTGACCCAATCAAGTGTTGCTCTCTCTCCTCCAGGAGTAGAGCTTTCACCCTATACTCTCCAATCTCTTCTTTGGCTACATGGTTACCCTTCAGTGTTTCCACTCTCTGTCCTATGTCCTTTAATGTTCACTGTTTTGCCAGAGAGCAGAACCCTTGGGTGATGTGATGAGGTAAAGGGAGCTAAGAAAATATGACAAAAACAACTTGGTAGGATTAGAGAGCACTACCAAGAGTGTTGGAGGCCACAAAGATGGGGAAATTGTCAAAATGAAGAGAGTATGGGGGAAGAACAAAAGAGGTTCATCAAGGTAAAATGCAGAGGGAAACTGCATTGTCTCTTATACACTTATAAGATTATAATAGGGAATTGGGTACAATGTGTAAAGAAATAAGAATTCACTTCAAGTTTTACCTCCAAAATAATCATTAGTATATATACTGAACATAATCTCAAGAATTTATGTTCGCATATATACAGAGAGAAAGATAGATAACTATAAATTATATTAAAACAACGGGGCCAGGGAGAGGGGGAAGATGGTGGAAGAGTAAGACATGGAGATCACCTTCCTCCCCACAGATACATCAGAAATACATCTACACGTGGAACAACTCCTACAGAACACTTACTGAACGATGGCAGAAGACCTCAGACCTCCCAAAAGGCAAGAAACTCCCCACATACCTGGGTAGGGCAAAAGAAAAAAGAATAAACAGAGACAAAAGAATAGGGATGGGACCTGCACCAGTGGGAAGAAGCCATGAAGGAGGAAAGGTTTCCACACACTAGAAGCCCCTTCGTGGGTGGAGACTGCAGGTAACAGAGGCGGGGAGCTTCAGAGCCATGGAGGAGAGCACAGCAACCGGGATGCAGAGAGCAAAGTGGAGAGATTCCCGCACAGAGGATCAGTGCCGATCGGCACTCACCAGCCCGAGAAGCTTGTCTGCTCACCCGCTAGGGTGGGCAGGTCTAGGAGCTGAGGCTCGGGTTTTTGTCTCAGCACAGGGAGAGGGCTGGAGTTGGCGGCATGAACACAGCCTGAAGGGGTTGGTGCACCACAGATAGCCGGGAGGGAGTCCTAGAAAAGTCTGGAAATGCCAAAGGGGCAAGAGACTTTTTCTTCCCTCTTTGTTTCCTGGTGCGCTAGGAGAGGGGATTAAGAGCACCATTAAAGTAGTTCCAGAGACGGGCGTGAGCCGCGGCTAACAGCTCGGACTCCAGAGACGGGCATGAGACACTAAGGCTGCTGCTGCCACCACCAAGAAGCCTGTGTGCGAGCACAGGTCACTATCCACAACCCCCTTCCAGGGACCTGTGCAGCCCACCACTGCCAGGGTCCTGGGATCCAGGGACAACTACTCTGGGAGAACACACAGCACACCTCAGGTTTGTGTAACGTCACGCCGGCCTATGCCACCGCAGGCTCGCTCCACACTCTGTGCCCCTCCCTCCTCGTGGCCTGAGTGAGCTAGAGCCACCTTTAACCCCATCCTCTCTGAGAGAATAACAGATGCCCTCCGGCAACCTACACGCAGAGGCAGGGCCAAATCCAAAGCTGAGCCCCTGGAAGCTGTGAGAACAAAGAAGAGAACGGGAAATCTCTCCCAGCAGCCTCAGAAGCAGCTGATTAAAGCTGCACAATCAACTTGATGTACCCTGCATCTGTGGAATACATGAACAGACAATGAATCACCCCAAATTGAGGAGATGGACTTTGAGAGCAAGATTTATGATTTTTTCCCCTTTTCCTCTTTCTGTGAGTGTGTATGTGTATGCTTCTGTGTGAGATTTTCTCTGTATAGCTTTGCTTTCACCATTTGTCCTAGGGTTCTATCCATCATTTTTGGTTTTGTTTTCTTTACTTAAAAATTTTTTTTCTTAATAATAATTTTTTTATTTTAATAACATTTTATTTTACTTTACTTTATTTTTATGTTCTTTTATCCTCTTTCTTTCTTTCTACTTTTTCTCCCTTTTATTCTGAGCCATATGGATGAAAGGCTCTGGGTGCTACAGACAGGAGAGAGTGCAGTGCCTCTGAGGTGGGAGAGCCACCTTCAAGACACTGGTCCACAATAGACCTCCCAGCTCCACATAATATCAAATGGCAAAAATCTCCCAGAGATCTCCATCTCAACACCAAAACCCAGTTTCACTCAAAGACCAACAGCTACAGTGCTGGACACCCTATGCCAAACAACTAGCAAGTCGGAACACAACCCCACCCATTAGCATAGAGGCTGACTAATATTATAATAAGTCCACAGACACCCCAAAACACATCACCAGACCTGGACCTGCCCACCAGAAAGAAAAGATCCAGCCTCATCCACCAGAACACAGGCACTAGTCCCCTCCACCAGGAAGCCTACACAACCCACTGAACCAACTTAAGCTACTGGGGACTGACACCAAAAACAACAGAAACTACAAACCTGCAGCCTGCAAAAAGGAGACCCCAAACACAGTAAGATAAGCAAAATGAGAAGACAGAAAAACACACAGCAGATGAAGGAGCAAGATAAAAACTCACCAGACCTAACAAATGAAGAGGAAATAGGCAGTCTACCTGAAAAAAATTCAGAATAATGATAGTAAAGATGATCCAAAATCTTGGAAATAGAATAGAGAAAATGCAAAAAAACATTTAACAAGGACCTAGAAGAACTAAAGATGAAACAAGCAAAGATGAACCACACAATAAATGAAATTAAACATACTCTAGATGAGATCAATAGCAGAATAACTGAGGCAGAAGAACGGATAAGTGACCTGGAGGATAAAATAGTGGAAATAACTACTGCAGAGCAGAATAAATAAAAGAGAATGAAAAGAACTGAGGACAGTCTCAGAGACCTCTGGGACAACACTAAATGCACAACATTCGAATTATAGGGGTTCCAGAAGAAGAGAAAAAGAAAGGGTCTGAGAAAATATATAAAGAGATTATAGTTGAAAACTTCCCTAATATGGGAAAGGAAATAGTTAATGAAGTCCAGGAAGCACAGAGAGTCACATACAGTATAAATCCAAGGAGAAACACACCAAGACACATATTAATCAAACAGTCAAAAAATAAATACAAAAAAAGAACATATTAAAAGCAGCAAGGGAAAAACAACAAATAACACATAAGGGAATCCCCATAAGGTTAACAGCTGATCTTTCAGCAGAAACGCTGAAAGCCAGAAGGGACTGGTAGGACATATGTAAAGTGATGAAGGAGAAAAACCTACAACCAAGATTACTCTACCCAGCAAGGATCTCATTCAGATTAGAGGGAGAAGTTAAAGTCTTTACAGAAAAGCAAAAGCTGAGAGAGTTCAGCACCACCAAACCAGCTTTACAGCAAATGCTAAAGGATCTTCTCTAGGCAAGAAACACAACAGAAGGAAAAGACCTACAATAACAAACCCAAAACAATTAAGAAAATGGGAATAGGAACATTCATATTGATAATTACCTTAAATGTAAATGGACTAAATGCTCCCACCAAAAGACACAGATTGGCTGAATGGATACAAAAACAAGATGCATATATATGCTGTTTACAAGAGACCGACTTCAGACCTATAGAAACATACAGACTGAAAGTAAGGGGATGGAAAAAGATATTCCATGCAAATGGAAACCAAAAGAAAGCTGGAGTGGCAATTCTCATATTAGCCAAAATAGACTTTAAAATAAAGACTATTAGAAGAGACAAAGAAGGACCTACATATTAATCAAGGGATTGATCCAAGGAGAAAATATAACAATTGTAAATATTTATGCACCCAACATAGGAGCACCTCAATACATAAGGCAAATACTAACAGCCATAAAAGGGGAAATTGACAGTAACAGATTCATAGTACGGGACTTTAACACCCCACTTTCACCAATGGATAGATCATCAGACCTCCCAAAAGGCAAGAAACTCCCCACGTACCTGGGTAGGGCAAAAGAAAAAAGAATAAACAGAGACAAAAGAATAAGGATGGGACCTGCACAAATGGGAGGGAGCTGTGACGGAGGAAAGGTTTCCACGCACTAGGAAGCCCCTTCACGGGCAGAGACTACGGGTGGCAGAGGGGAAAGCTTCAGAGCCATGGAGGAGAGCACAGCAACAGGGATGCAGAGGGCAAAGCGGAGAGATTCACGCGCAGAGGATCAGGGCCGACCAGCACTCACCAGCCCGAGAGGCTTGTCTGCTCACCAACCGGGGAGGGCAGGGCTCGGAGCTGAGGCTCGGGCTTCCGTAGGAGTGCAGGGAGAGGACTGGGGTTGGTGGCGTGAACACAGTCTGCAGGGGGTTAGTGCACCACGGCTAGCCGGGAGGGAGTCCAGGGAAAAGTCTGGAGCTGCCGAAGAGGCAAGAGACTTTTTCTTCCCTCTTTGTTTCCTGGTGCGCGAGGAGAGGGGATTAAGAGCACTGCTTAAAGGAACTCCAGAGACAGGTGCGAGCCGCGGCTAAAAGCGCGGACCACAGAGACGGGCATGAGACGCTAAGGCTGCTGCTGCCACCACCAATAAGCCTGTGTGCGAGCACAGGTTACTATCCACACCTCCCTTCCGGGGAGACTGTGCAGCCCGCCACTGCCAGAGTCCCAGGATCCAGGGACAACTTGCCCAGGAGAACGCATGGCACGCCTCAGGCTGGTGCAACGTCACGCCGGCCTCTGCCACCGCAGGCTTGCCCTGCACTCCGTGCCCCTCCCTCCCCCCGGCCTGAGTGAACCAGAACCCCCGAGTCACCTGCTCCTTTAACCCCGTCCTGTCTGAGCAAAGAACAGACGCCCTCCAGCGACCTACACGCAGAGGTGGGGCCAAATCCAAAGCTGAAACCCTGGGAGCTGTGAGAACAAAGAAGAGAAAGGGAAATCTCTCCCAGCAGCCTCAGAAGCAGTGGATTAAAGCTCCACAATCAACTTGATGTGTGTGGAATAAATGAATAGACAATGAATCATCCCAAATTGAGAAGGTGGACTTTGAGAGCAAGATTTATGCTGTATAGCTTTGCTTCCACCATTTGTCATAGGGTTCTATCTGTCCATTTTGTTTGTTTGTTTGTTTTATTTCTTTTTTTAATAATTTTTTTTATTTTAATAACTTTATTATATTTTATCTTACATTATTTTATTTTACTTTATCTTCTTTCTTTCCTTTTTTCCTTTCTTCCCTCCCTCCTTCCTTCCTTCCTCCCTCCCTCCCTCTCTCGCTCCTTTCTTTCTTTCTACTTCTACTAATTCTTTCTTTCTACTTTTTCTCCCTTTTATTCTGAGCTGTGTGGATGAAAGGCTCTTGGTGCTGCAGCCAGGAGTCAGTGCTGTGCCTCTGAGGTGGGAGAGCCAACTTCAGAGCACGGGTCCACAAGAGACCTCTCAGCTCCACATAATATCAAATGGCGAAAATCTCCTAGAGATCTCCATCTCAACACCAGCACCCAGCTTCATTCAACGACCAGCAAGCTATAGTGCTGGACATCCTATGCCAATCAACTAGCAAGACAGGAACACAACCACACCCATTAGCAGAGAGGCTGCTTAAAATCATAATAAGTCCACAGACACGCCAAAACACACCAACAGACGTGGACCTACCCACCAGAAAGAAAAGATCCAGGCTTATCCACCAGAACACAGGCACTAGTCCCCTCCACCAGGAAGCCTACACAACCAACTGAACAAACCTTAGCCGCTGGGGACAGACAGCAAAAACAACGGGAACTACGAACTCACAGCCTCCAAAAAGGAGATTCCAAACACAGTAAGATAAGCAAAATGAGAAGACAGAAAATCACACAGCAGATGAAGGAGCAAGATAAAAACCCACCAGACCTAACAAATGAAGAGGAAATAGGCAGTCTACCTGAAAAAGAATTCAGAGAATAATGATAGTAAAGATGATCCAAAATCTTGGAAATAGAATGGACAAAATGCAAGAAACATTTAACAAGGACCTACAAGAACTAAACATGAAACAAACAACGATGAACAACACAATAAAT
The DNA here is from genome assembly GCF_963455315.2 of Globicephala melas. NCBI lineage: Eukaryota > Metazoa > Chordata > Mammalia > Artiodactyla > Delphinidae > Globicephala > Globicephala melas. The sequence continues at coordinate 4,970,631 of NC_083327.1, read as the reverse complement.
GAAATAAAAAATACTCTAGATGGGAAGAATAGCAGAATAACTGAGGCAAAAGAATGGATAAGTGACCTGGAAGACAAAATAGTGGAAATAACTGCTGCAGAGCAGAATAAAGAGAAAAGAATGAAAAGAACTGAGGACAGTTGCAGAGACCTATGGAACAACACCAAACACACCAACATGTGAATTATAGGGGTTCCAGAAGAAGAGTAAAAGAAAGGGACTGAGAAGATATTTGAAGAGTTTATTGTTGAAAATTTCCCTAATATGGGAAAGGAAATAGTTAATGAAGCCCAGGAAGCACAGAGAGTCCCATACAGGATAAATCCAAGGAGAAAAACTCCAAGACACATATTAATCAAACTGTCAAAAATTAAATACAAAGAAAGCATATTAAAAGCAGCAAGGGAAAAACAACAAATAACACACAAGGGAATCCCCATAAGGTTAACAGCTGATCATTCAGCAGAAACTTTGCATGACAGAAGGAACTGGCAGGACATATTTAAAGGGATGAAGGAGAAAAACCTACAACCAAGATTACTTTACCCAGCAAGGATCTCATTCAGATTTGATACAGAAATTAAAACTTTTAAAGACAAGCAAAAGCTAAGAGAGTTCCGCACCACCAAACTAGCTCTAGAACAACTGCTAAAGTAACTTCTCTAGGCAAGAAGCACAAGAGAAGGAAAAGACCTACAATAACGAACCAAAAACAATTAAGTAAATGGGAATAGGAACATACATATCGATAATTACCTTAAATATAAATGGACTAAATGCACCCAACAAAAGACACAGATTGGCTGAATGGATACAAAAACAAGACCCATATATTTGCTGTCTACAGGAGACCCACTTCAGACCTAGAGACACATACAGACTGAAAGTGAGGGATGGAAAAAGATATTTCATGCAAATGGAAACCAAAAGAAAGCTGGAGGAGGAATTCTCATATCAGACAAAATAGACTTTAAAATACAGACTATTAAAAGAAACAAAGAAGGACACTACATAATGATCAAGGGATCGATCCAAGAAGAAGATATAACAATTGTAAATATTTATGCACCCAACATAAGAGGACCACAATACATAAGGCAAATACTAACAGCCATAAAAGGGGAAATCGACAGTAACACATTCATAATAGGGGACTTTAACACCCCACTTTCACCAATGGACAGGTCATGCAAAATGAAAATAAATAAGGAAACACAAGCTTTAAATGATACAATAAACAAGATGGACTTAATTGATATTTATAGGACATTCCATCGAAAAACAACAGAATACACATTTTTCTCAAGTTCTCATGGAACATTCTCAAAGATAGATCATATCTTGGGTCACAAGTCAAGCCTTGGTAAATTTAAGTAAATTAAAATTGTTTCAAGTATCTTCTCCAACCCCAATGCTATGAGACTAGATATCAATTACAGAAAAAGATCTGTAAAAAATAAAAACACATGGAGGCTAAACAATAAACTACTTAATAACGAAGTGATCACTGAAGAAATCAAAGAGGAAATAAAAAAAAAACCTAGAAACAAATGACATTGGAGACAAGACGACCCAAAACCAATGGGATTCAGCAAAAGCAGTTCTAAGAGAGAAGTTTATAGCAATACAGTCCTACCTTAAGAAACAGGAAACATCTCTAATAAACAACCTAATATTGCACCTAAAGCAATTATAGAAAGAAGAAAAAAACCCCCACAAAGTTAGCAGAAGGAAAGAAATCAGATCAGAAATAAATGAAAAAGAAATGAAGGATATGACAGCAAAGATCAATAAAACTAAAAGCTGGTTCTTTGAGAAGATAAACAAAATTGATAAACTATTAGCCAGACTCATGAAGAAAAAAGAGGAGAAGGCTCAAATCAATAGAATTAGAAATGAAAAAGGAGAAGTAACGACTGACACTGCAGAAATACTAAGGATCATGAGAGATTACTACTAGCAACTCTATGCCAATAAAATGGACAATCTGGAAGAAATGGACAAATTCTTAGAAATGCACAACCTGCCAAGACTGAATCCAGAAGAAATAAAAAATATGAGCAGACCAATGACAAGCACTGAAATTGAAACTGTGATTAAAAATCTTCCAACAAACAAAAGCCCAGGACAAGATGGCTTCCCAGGCAAATTCTATCAAACATTTAGAGAAGAGCTAACACCTATCCTTTGCAAACTCTTCCAAAATATAGCAGAGGGAGGAACACTCCCAAACTCAGTCTGCGAGGCCACCATCACCCTCATACCAAAACCAGACAACGATGTCACAAAGAAAGATAACTACAGGCCAATATCACTGATGAACATAGATGCAAAAATACTATACAAAATACTAGCAAACAGAATCCAACAGCACATTAAAAGGATAATACACCATGATCAGGTGGGGTTTATTCCAGGAATGCAAGGATTCTTCAATATACGCAAATCAATCAATGTGATACACCATGTTAACAAATTGAAAGAGCAAATCCATATGATCAACTCAATAGATGCAGAGAAAGCTTTTGACAAAATTCAATACACATTTATGATAGAAACCCTGCAGAAAGTAGGCATAGAGGGGACTTTCATCAACATAATAAAGGCCATATATGACAAAACCACAACCAACATTATCCTCAATGGTGAAAAACTGAAAACATTTCCAATAAGATCAGGAAAAAGACAAGGTTGCCCACTCTCATCACTCTTATTCAACATATTTTTGGAAGTTGTAGCCACAGCAGTCAGACAAGAAAAGGAAATAAAATGAATCCAAATTGAAAAAGAAGAAGTAAATCTGCCATTGTTTGCAGATGACATGATATTATACACAGAGAATCCTAAAGATGCTACCAGAAAACTAGTAGAGCTAAACAATGAATTTGGTAAAGTAGCAGGATACAAAATTAATACCCAGAAATCTCTGACATTCCTATACACTATTGATGAATAATCTGAAAGTGAAATCAAGAAAACAATCCCATTTACCATTGCAACAAAAAGGATAAAATATCTAGGAATAAACCTATCTAAGAAGACAAAAGACCTGTGTGCAGAAAATTATAAGACACTGATGAAAGAAATTAAAGATGATACAAATAGATGGAGAGATATACCATGTTCTTGGATTGGAAGAATCAACATTGTGAAAATGACTCTACTACCCAAAGCAACCTACACATTCAATGCAATCCCTTTCAAACTACCAATGGCATTTTTCACAGAACTAGAACAAGAAATTTCACAATTTGTATGGAAACACAAAAGACCCTGAATAGCCAAAGCAATCTTGAGAACGAAAAATGGAGCTGGAGGAATCAGGTTCCCTGACTTCAGACTATTCTACAAAGCTACAGTAATCAAGACAGTATGGTACTGGCACAAAAACAGAAATATAGATCAATGGAACAGGATAGAAAGCCCACAGATAAACCCATGCACATATGGTCACCTTATCTTTGATAAAGGAGACAGGAATGTACAGTGGAGAAAGGACAGCCTCTTCAATAAGTGGTGCTGGGAAAGCTGTACAGGTACATGTTAAAGTATGAGATTAGATCCCTCCCTAACACTATACACAAAAGTAAACTCAAAATGGATTAAATACCTAAATGTAAAGCCAGAAACTATCAAACTCTTCGGGGAAAACATAGGCAGAACACTCTATGACATCAATCACAGCAAGATCCTTTTTTACCCACTTCCTAGAGAAATGGAAATTAAAACAAATATAAACAAATGGGACCTAATGAAACTTAAAAGATTTTGCACAGCCAAGGAAACCATAAACAAGGCCAAAAGACAACCCTCAAAATGGGAGAAAACATTTGCAAATGAAGCAATGGATAAAGGATTAATCTCCAAAATTTCCAAGCAGCCCATGCAGCTCAATAACAAAAAAACAAACAACCCAATCCAAAAATGGGCAGAAGACCTAAATAGACATTTCTCCAAAGAAGATATACAGACTGCCAACAAACACTTGAAAAAATCCTCAACATCATTAATCGAGAAATGCAAATCAAACCTACAATGAGGTATCAACTCACACCAGTCAGAATGGTCATCATCAACAAATCTAGAAAGAATAAATGCTGGAGAGGGTGTAGAGAAAAGTGAACACTCTTGCCCTGCTGGAGGGAATGTGAACTGTTACAGCCACTATGGAGAACAGTATGGAGGTTCCTTAAAAAACTACAAATAGAACTACCATATGACCCAGAAATCCCACTACTGGGCATATACCCTGAGAAAACCAAAATTCAAAAATAGTCATGTACCAAAATGTTCATTGCATCTCTATTTACAATAACCCAGAGATGGAAACAACCTAAGTGTCCATTATTGGATGAATGGATAAAGAAGATGTGTCACATATATACAATGGAATATTACTCAGCCATAAAAATAAACGAACTTGAGTTATTTGTAATGAGGTGGATGGACCTAGAGTCTGTCATACAGAGTGAAGTCAGTCAGAAAGAGAAAGATAAATACTGTATGCTAGCACATATATATGGAATTTAAGAAAAAACAATGTCATGAAGAACCTAGGGGTAAGACAGGAATAAAGACACAGACTTACTAGAGAATGGACTTGAGGATATGGGGAGGGAGAAAGGTAAGCTGTGACAAAGTGAGAGAATGGCATGGACATATATACACTACCAAATGTAAAATAGATAGCTAGGGGGAAGAAGCCACATAGCACAGGGAGAACAGTTTCGTGCTTTGTGACCACCTAGAGGTGGGATACGAAGAGTGGTAGGGAGGGAGGCGCCAGAGGGAAGAGATATGGGATCATATGTATATGTATAACTGATTCACTTTGTTATAAATAGAAACTAGCACACCATTGTAAAGCAATTACACTCTAATGAAAATGTAAAAATAAAAAAAACAAAAAGAAAACCAATGGGGCCATTTTTATTTAAAAAATTAATTTTACTTGACTTTGAAAGAGGTAAAAGGACCTGAAGGGGATAAAATAAAACTACAACTGTTGGAATTTAGATAATATTTGAAAATATCACTTATACATCCTCAGTGTCACACACACACACACACACAAGCACACACACACACCAACATTAATAGAAACTAAATTAAGTTAAAGCTATTTTCAGCAACAGAAACTTCTATACATTACTGGTATACAGTAACAGGAATACAAAATGATACAGCCATTTGGAAGACTGTCTTGAGCTATCTTACAAAATTAATATACTCTTATCATTTAATCCAACATTCATGCTCTGTGGTATTTACACAAAGGAGTTGAAAACTTAATCCACACAAAAACTCCTTATAGCAGTTTTATTCATAATTGCCAAAACTTGGAAACCCCAGAGATATCTTTCAATAGGTGTATGGTTAAATTGTGATACATCCAGATAAAGAATATTCTGTGCTAAAAAAGTTTTCTGCATGTCTTTTCAAGCCCTGAAAATACATGAAGAAACTTAATTTCATTTTATTAATACAAAGTGAAAGCCAATCTGAGAAGGCTAAATATTATATGATTGTAACTATGTGACATTCTGGAAAAGGCAAAATTATGGATACAATTAAACAAATCAGTGGTTTCCAGGGATAGTAGGGACAGAGATGAATTGGTAGAGCACAGAGGTTTTTTAAGGCAGTGAAAACACTCTATATATTATAATGATGGATACATGTCATTACACATTGGTGCCAACCCATAGAATTTACAACATCAAGAATAAACCCTTGGGCTTCCCTGGTGGCACAGTGGTTTTGAGTCCACCTGCTGATACAGGGGACACGGACTCATGCCCCGGTCTGGGAAGATCCCACATGCCGCGGAGCTGATGGGCCCGTGAGCCATGGCCACTGATCCTGCGTGTCCAGAGCCTGTGCTCCGCAACGGGAGAGGCCACAACAGTGAGAGGCCCATGTACCACAAAGAAAAAAAAAAAAGAATAAACCCTAAAAGTAAACTATGAATTTGGATGATTATGATATATTAATGTAGGTTTATCCTTGGTAAAAAATGTACCACTTTGTTGTAAATGTTGATTATAAGAGAAGTTATGCATGTGTTGGGGTGGGGAGATTATGGGAAAACTCTCTGTACCTTTACTTCAGTTTTGTTGTTAACCTAAATTGCTGCTGCTACTGCTTCAAAAAAAAAGTTTTTAAAATTAAAAAAAACCCATTTTATCTAGTATTTGAATTTTATATAATAAATTTTTACTTCTTATTTGGGAAATTAACAAATATAGACACTAGCATTTCTTCCTACTCTAAGCGTCCCCTGTCAATTCATAAGTAGTTGTTATTCAATTTTGAGTGAGGGTTATTCTACCTTGTTGGGTTTTGTTTTTGTTTTTGTTTTGCTTGTTTGTTTGTTTTTTTATTTTGTCTTATTTTGAAAATGAGGGTGGGGTTGGAGGAGATAAGATTGAGCAGCCAGCATTTTCATTTCTAGTTTTTCACCTTAAAATCGTGCTAACAATACTACTGTGTTTTCTGGTGTCCTGCCCTGTTTCACACTATTGTCAGCCTTTACACCTTTGTACAGCTTTGTTGATCATGTAAATGTCTCTTTTCACTCATGCTCACCATGTGCCACAGCTCACCTTTGGCAATTTCCTTCAGGTTAGAGGTATGTCACAGGTGATGAAGATGGCACATTTCCATAATTTTTCCTTTAGCTCCAACTTCTCTACCTTGTGACATGGATCCAGGTCCAAATAAGAACATTGTTTATTCTCATTTAGATCACCCAAATCCCTAGATTAAGTCTCTTAAAGGGATTTGTCAATGAACATTTCATGAGTCTTAAACTTTCAGAGAAATTTACAGCTTTCCCAAGATTTAAGGATGTTTGTTCATGTTCTCTATATCCTCCAATGTTTTGGTTTAAATTTCACTATATTGGAAAATAATTCATGTTTTTTAGTAATTATAATTGTGTATTGAAGATAAATTTTTGACAGTATTTTTGTTTATTTTAATAGAGTTTCCAGATGTTAAAGGTATTAATAAGAGTAAAAATTTTTACCTCCTTCATCATTTTTTTTTAGAAGGTCCATAAAATATTCCGAGGGGTGAAAATTATGATGAGGGCATCTTAAGTAACTCACTTTCATCACTTTTATTTTCTCCAACCAAACCACTACATAAATAAATAGAATTATTGAGATTTTCTTCATTAAATATATGTTTGCTTGAGATGACAAGTAATTGTGTTTTCTTTTTAAAAATATGGTGAAAATTTCAATAAAAGCTAACCAATTTTAGAGTCCAAGAAATTAAAATTCGTTGTTTTTTGTTTTTGTTTTTTGTCAACACCTTGTAAAACCTTGTAAAATAAGTACTATTAAAAGATAGTGGCGATTTAGGTCTCACCCACTAAAAAAAATCTTTGCTGCTTTTGTATGTTAAGAATATGTTATTTCTTATATTAAGAATATATATTTCTAACATTTAAATGGTAGCCTCAATGACCTATTACTTTCAAAACAATTAACTTTTAAGTAAAACACATGGCTATATTAAAAACGTTTTTTGGAGAAAGTTCTTAGCAAAAATAGATTGAAGCTGTTTTCTAAAATGGGTGTATTATAAAATAGAGGGTAAGAAATGAAGGGTCATTTTCTTGTAATAAATGAAATTACTATTAGTTAAAATTACTGTTTTAAATATGCTTCTAAGTACAAGCTCATATTTTTATGTAAAAGCTTATATAAGCTTTAAGCTTATATTTATATATTTTAAGCCTACATTTCAATATCTATCTGATGAACGTTTAAGAAGAACATACCAGAATCCTACTGGTTAAATTTATTTTCTTATGCAAGGAATGTAAAATGTGATAGAATTTCACAGATTTGTACTGTTTGTTCTCTTTTTAACAGTTCAATATAGTACAAATGTGTTAAAATTACAATAGAGTATTTAAAAATGCAGCCATAAATTCTTTAAATATGACCTATAATGTTTGTGAACTGTGCTTGATATTCCTCTAAGAGATATATTCTGTAAGAGTAGGTATAAAAAAAACAAAACAGAATAGGTATCTCAAAAAACTATCTTGTGGGCAAGGTTCCATTGGTATTAGAATAAAATGGTATTTAAAGGAACACTATTTTTTTTGCAAAAAGCCCAAGTATATCATATTTATTAATGTTTCATTTTCCACTTTATGATAATCATAGCTAAGGCAGAAAATCAAGAGAATAACGGTTCAAAATAATATAATGCACCATGATGAGCATTTGTTTACTATTTTCCTTGCAAACTGGAAAATGAAAAGTAATAGACAATATCATATACAGCATAGAATTTTAAGTTCTACAGTAGCATGTAGTTGAACAGAGCTAGAAATTACTGACTCATTATCACAAGGGACATTTGTTCACGTCTTAACACTTCAACTCAGTAACCATGTATTTTGCATCTACTTTAGGTCAAGCCAATGCACAATTCTGGTAAAATAGAGATGAATAATATTTATTTCAATATATTTCATTTATCTATCTATCATCTATCTATTTTCTCAAGAAGTTCGCTGACTAGTAAAACTTATGCACAGATAAATTCTCACAGTGTAATAAGTGTAGTAGAACAAGAGAGCCAATGCATCACAGTACAAGGGAAGATAATTTCATTAAGTTGGGAAGATTGTAGAATATATAGGTTGTAGATGTGTGGAAGACACATAAATCAGAACAAGACTGGAGACAGAGTAAAAGAGAAGAATGTGCAAATATCCACATAGTGAGGAAATCTTTGGTCCAAGAGGTCATATTCTTCCAATTCAAGATAATAGTAATAGAATAGATTTGAAGCAAAAGTAGATGTGGTTTCTCAGGACTCAACACTACTTAAATATGCTGCTTAAGAAAAAGAGTATATCTGTAACATCATCTATAAATTTTGTCCATATTTAATGTGAAGAATTGGTGTTTGTGTGAATAATTGATTCAGAAATTTGTGAAGGTCACTTTAGGGGTTTTAGGATACAACTTAAATTTCAATTGTTTAGCACTCTCATAATATTTATTGAGAAATTACTTTATGAATGACTTTTGGCTTGGTTCCAAATCTACAGAGATGAAAAACATCATATTTTTCCTCAAGGAGCTCTCAGTATGATAATGATGATGATGATGATGATGATGATGATGATGATGATGATGATGATATGCTGTTGTGGTTATTATTATTGATATTTAACACATATAATATTATCATATTATTTTAGATGACATCTATATAGTCTCTAATATATATTAACTAATTTTATCTTCTTAAAAATATATAAGGTGGGTACTAGTATTATTGACTATTTTATGGTTGAGAGAACTGAATCACAGAGAGACTAAGTTTCCAATGCTAGTGAGTGGTAAAGTCAGAATTCCAATCCAGGAAGTTTAGCAACACAGTCCATCCTCTTCATAATTAACCAAATAAACCAGTGGAATAAAACGGAATGAAAATTATGAATGAGTTCAGTTTGGGATGTTGTGTAGAATCAAATGAGTGGGCAGCTAATTCAGTTTGCAGAGACTTCCTTATTGAGGTGAAGTTTCACACTGATGAATGTTAAGGAGGAGGTAGGCATAAAAATAAAGAGGGGCTATCAGTTTGAGCCAAGAGGTAGTTAGTCCAAAGCCACACAATTTGCAAATGGTAACAATTATTGCAATATGACAGAACTTATGACACAAGGTTAGTTGAAAGAGATAAAATAGTCAAGATTATGGGAGTGTGCATGGAATCTACAGATTTTATTCTAAAGGAATAGAGAATCCAATGAAAGGTATGCTGAGTAATTTAATAAGTGTGTATACAGGTCTGTTCTTAACAATTAGAATCTTTATATTGTTAACTGCACATAACAGTTGACCACAAGTATGATAGGAAATATTAAAGTTTTAGTATCATGGAAGACAGAACTCGCCAGTCATTTTAGTTCTACTTTGCTGCAGGGATAGATCAGAATACTGAGATAATAACTTTAAATGAAGAGGCACAAGACCCAGAATAGCCAACACAATATTGAAGAAGAGCAAAGTTGTAAGACAGACATCAATATTTACTATAAAGCTACAGTAGTCAAGACAGTGTAGTACTGGCAAAGGAATAAACAAATAGCTCAATGAAACAAAATAGAGAGTTCAGAAATAGACCCACATAAATATAGTCAAGTAATCTTTGACAAAAGAACAAAGACAATACAATAGAGCAAAAGCAGTCTTTACAGCAAATGGTCCCAGAATAACTGGATGTCCACATGCAAAATAAATAAATCTAGACACAGACCTTATAACCTTCACAAAAATTGACTCAAAATGAATTGTAGACCAAAATGTAAAATACAAACCTATAGAAGTCCCAGAAAATAATATGGGAGACCATCTGTATGACCTTGGGTATGGTGATGAAATTTAGATACATGAAATAAATAATTGATAACCTGGACTTCATTAAAATTAAAAAAAAATTGTAAAAACAATGTCAATAGAAGACAAGCAACAGACTGAGAGAAAATATGTGCAAAAGACACATCTGATAAAAGACTATTATAGAAAATATAGAAAGAACTATTGAACTCAAAAATAAGAAAACAAACAATCCAATTTAAAAACTGGGTCAATTACCATAAGAGATACCTCATCAGACAAGATATACAGATATACAGATACCTCATCAGACAAGATGAGGTATCTGATGAGATATCTCATCAGACAAGATATACAAATAAGTATAAGAAAAGATATTTCACATATCTCATCAGGGAAATGCAAATTAAAACAATAATACACACCTATTATAATGGCCAAAACTCAGCACAGTGACAATAACAAATGCTGGCAAGAATGGGGAACACCAGGAACTCTCATTTATTACTGATGGGAATGCAGAATGGTACAACCACTTTGGAAGACAGTTTGGTGGTTTCTTACAAAAGTAAAGATATTCTTAGCATATGATCCTGCAATTGCACTCCTTGGTACCTACCCAAAGAAACTGAAAACTTATGTCCACACAAAAGTTTGTATATAGATGTCTGTAGCAGCTTTATTCATTGTTGCCAATACTTGGAAGCAACCAAGTTGTCCTTCAGTAGGTGAATGAACAAATAAACTGTGGTACATTCAGACAATGGAATATTATTCTGTGCTAAAACAAAATGAACTATAAAGCCATGAAAATATATGAAGGAGCTTTAAATGCATAATACAAAGTGAAATAAGCCAATCTGAAAAGGCCACATACTGTACTATTCCAACTATAGGACACCCTGGAAAAGACAAAATTATGGAGGCTGAGAAAGATCAGTGGTTGTCAAGGGTTTAGTGGGGGCAATGAAGGGACAGAGCACAGAGGTTTATTATGGTAGTGAAAATACTCTGTATTATATGATTATGGACAAATATCATTAAACATTTATAGCAAGCTCTAGAATATAAAAAAGCACAGGTTAACACTAATATAAACTCTGGACTGTGTGTGATTATGACGTGTCAATGTAAGCTCATCAATTTTAACAAATATACCACTGTGTTGAGAGATGTTGATAATGAGGTAGAGTATTCACGTGTGGGGTCATGGGGTATATGAGCACTCTCTGTACCTTCCTCTCAAGCAATTTTGCTGGGAACCTAAATCTGCTGTAAAAAATTCAACATTACATATATATATATATATATATATATATATATATCAGAAAGATTATATTCCATTGATTTGAATGTTATTAATCTGCAGTCTTTATCCTTACAAAAAATATTTTGAATTCCTAGTTATATGAATATTATAATTTGCTCATAATTTTGTTTACACATATTTGTCATTAAATACATCAAAAATACATATAATACCTAAGTAATTAATAATTTATCATTACAAAAGAAGACACTAGATAGTAACTCAAGGCTGTACAAAGAAGTAAAGATCTCTAGTAAAGGTAACTACAAAAGTAAACATCAGATCTAATATATATAAAATACTCCAGCCAACAGTAGCAGAATACATATTCTTCTCAAGGGCATATGGAACATTCTGCAGGGTAGATGATACGTTAGTGCCAAAAAACAAGTCTTAATGAATTAGAAAATGTTGCTATCATACAAAATATCTCCTCCAACTATACTGGAAAGAAACTGGAAATTAATAAAAGAGGAGAAACTGGAAAATTTACAAATATATATTAGTTAACAAACTCTTAGCTAATGAGACAAAAAAGAAACCACAAGAGAAACTAAAAGCTCTCTGAGACAAATGAGTACAAAAGTACAACATTCCAAAACTTATGGGACACAATAAAAGCAGTACTAAGCAGAAAATTTGTAGCAGTAAATATTTATATTGAAAAGGATAAAGAGATCAAATTAACAATACACCTTAAGGAACTAGAAAAGGAAGAGCAACCAAAACACAAAACTGTTGAGGATTTTTGCATCTATGTTCATCAGTGTTATTGGCCTGTAGTTTTCTTTCTTTGTGACATCGTTGTCTGGTTTTGATATCAGGGTGATGGTGGCCTATTAGAAAGATTTTGGGAGCATTCTTCCCTCTGCTATATTTTGGAAGAGGTTGAGAAAGATAGGTGTTAACTCTTCTCTATATGTTTGATAGAATTTGCCTGTGAAGCCATTTTGTCCTAGGCTTTTGTTTGTTGGAAGGTTTTTAATCACATTCTCAATTTCAGTGCATGTGATTGGTCTGTTTGTATTTTCTATTTCTTCCTTGTTCAGTCTCGGAAAGTTGTGTTTTTCTAAGAAAGTGTCCATTTCTTCCAGGTTGACCATTTTACTGGCATAGACTTGCTCGTAGTAATCTCTCATTATCCTTTGTATTTCTTCAGTGCCAGTTGTTACTTCTCCTTTTTCATTTCTAATTCTATTGATCTGAGTCTTATCCCTTTTTTTCTTGATGAGTCTGGCAAATGGTTTATCAATTTTCTTTATCTTCTCAAAGAACCAGTTTTTAGTTTTATTGTTCTTTGCTATTGTTTTCTTCATTTCTTTTTCAATTATTTCTGATCTGATCTTTATGATTTCTATCCTTCCGCTAACTTTGTTTTTTTTTTGTTTTTGTTCTTCTTTCTCTAATTGCTTTAGGTTTAAAGTTAGGCTGTTTATTTGAGATGTTTCTTGTTTTCTTGAGGTAGGGTGGTATTGCTATAAACATCCCTCTTAGAACTGCTTTTGCTGAATTCCATAGGCTCTGGGTTGCCGTGTTTTCATTTTCATTTGTTTCTAGGTATTTTTTTGATTTCTTGTTTGATTTCTTCAGTGATCTCTTGGTTATTAAGTAGTGTATTGTTAGCCTCCATTTATTTGTATTTTTTACAGTTTTTTTTCCTGTAATTGGTATCTAGTCTCATAGCATTGTAGTCAGAAAAGATACTTGATACAATTTCAATTTTCTTCAATTTACCAAGCCTTGATTTGTGACCCAAGATATGATGTATCCTGGAGAAAGTTCCATGAGCATTTGAGAAGAAAGTGTATTCTGTTGTTTTTGGATGGAATGTTCTATAAATATTAATTAAGTCCATCTTGTTTAATGTGTCATTTAAAGCTTGAGTTTCCTTATTTATTTTCATTTTGGAGGATGTGTCTATTGGTGAAAGTGGGGTGTTAAAGTCCCATACAATGATTGTGTTACTGTCGATTTCCCCTTTTATGGCTGCTAGCATTCGCTGTATGTATTGAGGTGCTCCTATGTTGGGTGAATAAATATTTACAATTGTTATATCTTCTTGGATTGATCCATGATCATTATGCAGTGTCCTTCTTGGTCTCTTGTAATAGTCTTTATTTTAAAGTCCATTTTGTCTGATATGAGAATCGCTACTCCATCTTTCTTTTGATTTCCATTTGCATGGAATATAGGAATAAACCTACCTAAGGAGACAAAAGACTTGTATGCAGAAAACTATAAGACACTGATGAAAGAAATTAAAGATAATACAAACAGATGGAGAGATATACCATGTTCTTGGATTGGAAGAATCAACATTGTGAAAATGACTCTACTACCCAAAGCAATCTACAGATTCAATGCAATCCCTATCAAACTACCAATGGCATTTTCCACAGAACTAGAACAAAAAATTTCACAATTTGTATGGAAACACAAAAGACCCCGAATAGCTAAAGCAATCTTGAGAAAGAAAAAAGGAGCTGGGGAAATCAGGTTCCCTGGCTCCAGACTATACTACAAAGATACAGTGATGAAGACAGTATGGTACTAGCACAAAAACAGAAATACAGATCAATGGAACAGGATAGAAAGCTCAGAGATAAACCCACACACATATGGTCACCTTATCTTTGATAAAGGAGCCAAGAATATACAATGGAGAAATGACAACCTCTTCAATAAGTGGTGCTGGGAAACAGCATTAACAGCTACATGTAAAAGAATGAAATTAGAACACTCCCTAACACCATACACAAAAATAAACTCAAAATGGATTAAAAAGCTAAAAGTAAGGCCAGACACTATAAAACTTTAGAGGAAAACATAGGCAGAACACACTTTGACATAAATCACAGCAAGATCATTTTTGACCCACCTCCTAGAGAAATGGAAATAAAATCAAACGGGACCTAATGAAACTTAAGAGCTTTTGCACAGCAAAGGAGAACATAAACAAGATGAAAAGATGAAAAGACAACTCAGAATGGGAGAAATTATTTGCAAATGAAGCAACTGACAAAGTACTAAACTTCAAAATTTATAAGCAGCTCATGCAGCTTAATGTTAAACAAACAAAAAACCCAATCCAAAAATGGGCAGAAGACCTAAACAGACATTTCTCCAAAGAGATATCCAGATTGCCAACAAACACATGAAAGGATGCTCAACATCACTAATCGTTAGAGAAATGCAAATCAAAAGTACAATGAGGTATCACCTTACACTGGTCAGAATGGCCATCATCAAAAATTCTACAAACAAAAATTGCTGGAGAGGGTGTGGAGACAAGGGAACCCGCTTGCACTGTTGGTGGGAATGTAAAATGATACTGACACTATGGAGAACAGTATGGAGGTTCTTTATAGAACTAAAAATAAAACTACCATATGACCCAGCAATCCCACTACTGGGCATATACCTTAAGAAAACCATAGTTCAAAAAGACTCACATACCACAATGTTCATTGCAGCTCTGTTTACGATAACCAGGACATAGAAGCAACCCAAGTATCCATCAACAGATGAATGGATAAAGAAGATGTGGCACATATATACAATGGAATATTACTCAGACATAAAAGGAAAGGAAATTGAGTTATTTGTAGTGAGGTAGATGGACTTAGAGTCTGTCATACAGAGTGAAGTAAGTCAGAAGGAGAAAAACAAAAACCGTATGCTAGCACATATATATGGAATCTAAAAAAAAAGAAAAAAAGGTTCTGAAGAACTAGGGGCAGGACAGGAATAATGATGCAGACGTAGAGAATACACTTGAGGACACGGGGATGGGGGAAGTGTAAGGTGGCACGAAGTGAGAGAGTGACATGGACTAATATATACTACCAAATGTAAAATAGATAACTAGTGGAAAGCAGCCATATAGCATAGGAAGATCAGCTATGTGCTTTGTGACCACCAAGATGGGTGGGATAGGGAGGGTGGGAGGGACACGCAAGAGGGAGAGGTATGGGGATATATGTATATGTGTAGCTGACTCACTTTGTTATAAAGCAGAAACTAACACACTATTGAAAATCAATTATACTCCAATAAAGATGTTAAAAGAAACACACAAAACTGGAAAACAGAAGAAATTATAAAGATTTGAATAGAGGTAAATGAAATAGAGAAAAGAAAATCAATAGAGAAATTTAATGAAACAAAATATTTGTTCTTTGAAAATATTAACAAAATTGACAAATGTTTAACTAAACTGACAAGGAAAACTGAGAGAAGAGACAAAATATCTAAAATTAAAAATGAAATTAGGGATATTAATTCCTACCATAGAGAAATTAAAAGGCTTAGAAGGGACTGCTATGAATGAATTGAATTTGTATGCCAAAAAATTAAATAAATTACATGAAATGGAAAAATTCCTAGAAACATGCAAGTATTAAAAATTACTCCAAAGGAATAGATAACCTACAAGGACTCTTAACAAGTAAAAAATGAAACAGTAAAAATATAATAATAATAAACTTCCTAACAAAGAAAAACCCAGAACCAGATAACTTCACTCATAAATTCTACCAAACCTTAAAGAATAAACCCCAATTCATCTCAAACTCATTTTAAAAATAATAGAAATGGCAGGGACATTTTCTAACTCATCCCATGATGCTAATGTACACTAATACCAAAGGTAGATAAAGACATCACAAAAAAAGAAAATTACAGTTCATTACCCCTTATATGTAAATGCTAAAATCCTCAACAATATACTTGTAAGCTGAATCTAACAGCAAACTGAAAGGATTATACAGTATGAAAAGTGTAATTTTCTCCAAATGCAAGGGTGGTTAATTGATAAAATCAACCTATGTAATATAGCACATCAATAAAAAGAAGGGAGAAAAATTGTCATCTCAATTAACCCAGAAAAAAAGAAGTTAGCAAATTCTAGCAAACTTTCATGGTAAAAACACTCAGAGAACTAGGAATAGAAGTGGAAACAAATCAAAACCCCAGTGATATACTGCTTCATGTCTATTAGGATGCATATAAAAAATAGAAAATAGTAAGTGCTGATGAGGATGTGAAGAAATGGGGACCCTGTACATTACTGGTGAGAATACAGAATGTTTCAGAAGTTATAGGAAAAAGTTTGACAGTTTTCCATAATTTAAACATAGAATTACCATATGACCCAGAAGTTCCACTCCTAGCTGTACAGTTGACCCTTGAACAACATGGATTTGAACTGTGCAAGTCCACTTATATGTGTATTTTTTTCAATGGTAAATACAGTACTACAAGATCCACAGTTGGTTGAATCTGTGGATGCGACAGATACTAAGGGTGGATTCTAAAATTATATGTGGATTTTCAACTTTGCAGAGGATCAACATCCCTAACCCTCTTGTTGTTCAAGTGTCAACTGTATACTCAGAATAACTGAAAACAAGTACTCAAACAGGTACATGTACATGCATGTTCATAGCAACACAATTCACAGTAGCCAAAAGTTGGAGATAGTCCAAATGTCCAGCATGTGATAAATGTATAAACAAATTATGGTATATACATGAAATGAAACATTACCTAACTACAAAAGCAATGAAGTACTGATGCACGCTACAACAAGGATGAACCTCCAAAACATCCTTCTGTGTGAAAGAAGGCAGACACAAAAGATCATATACTGTATGATTCCATTAATAAGAAATATCCAGAATAGATAAATGCATACAGATAGAACGCAGATTGGGAGTCGCCAGGGGCTAGAAGGAGGGAATGGATAGAAATTGCTTGGTTGTTAAGAGGTTTTGCTTTGGAGTGAGGGTGATGTCTTGGAACTAGATAGAGGTGGTGGTTGCACAACATTGTGAAGCCACCAAATGCCACTGACTTGTTCACATTGTAATGGTTAATTTTATATTATGTGAACTTCACCTCAATAAATTATGTTTTTAATGTCAGAAATGTATAACAAAATCTTCATTAAATTATAAAGCTCAATTTCCCTAAGTTATCAAACTAAAATACGGTAATATAAATTTTCATATTAAGCAAAATATCAGTACAATTCTTACATATTTACTATTTCTAACAACACACAGTGAAATGAATTAAACCTCCTTTACCCTTGACCCATGGAGCTTCTAAGCCGTGGGACTGGCAGCTGTGGGACTGTTAGAGTTAATACAGAGATTTTTCAGAATGTGCATATCTCAACAATTGAAAATATGAGTATGAAGTGGCACATACAGCATTTTCTTTTCACATGAAGCAGGTTGGAGAGAAAGAGCTTGAGAAGGTGGGTTTACCTGGACATTCACCCTGCCATCTGCATACATCTACAGAGTAGGAGAGAATTAGTTTCATCATTAATGGTATGCCCTAACCACTAGCAATATCTTTCTGGTTTTTATGAGTGGATGTAGACAGCCAATGGGGTAATTCTGTCATACTCTATAGCGTTCAGCTACTGCAAATTAGTTATATTGAATTAGGGTACATTGATGTCTACACTTTTGTGCTCACAGTTAATTGTGGCTTAGAAAAAACTATATTAGCCGTAGGTATTCCTTTGTTTCCCATGAAAATTTGAAAGTGGAGGTTTGTCTAGTTCCTTCCAATGTGAACCCAGTGAGATTCTTTGAACAGGAAGGGAATCATATTAGAGCAGTTCCCTCCTAAATTCAGATTGGGAATTGCTAGAGACTGAGCTGATAATAAAATAACTGAATCAGTGTGAGGTAACCTCTCTACTTGAAAGGTTTGACAAAGCAGTGGAAACGGTGCTAAATGATCTGTCAGGCAACTCATTTAAACTAAGTCTCAAGGAGAGGAGAAGTATTTATTGTAAAATAGATTTTGAAAGGCCAGAGAATGAAAGGGCTTAACAAAATTTGCACTAAAGAGAAAATTAGAAAGCAGTACCAGTCCAAAATGAAATCTGTGTAGTAATCTGGTTATCTAGGAACTGATTACTCAATTTTATAAGTTAGCCTGTTTGTTTGTCTCCTTGCTACCCTAGGATTGTCCAGTTCCCTGCTTATTAGCATTGTGAAAACATAGGTAAGTAATTAATGGACAACTCACTTGATGCTTTGTGCAAACAGTCGTGGCTTTCAAGTCCTATTCAGAGGCAACAGGCATGACTCTTGAAAGAAAGGAATCCCTTTTTGCATTGACCATGAAAAAAACAACAACCATATAGGTGTGTGTTATCATCCTTATCCAATTTGGTCTTTCATAAAGCTAGGTCCAATAGTTAAAGTTAGGGGAGGGCTATGAGCCTCTTACCAAAAACCTTGTTGCCAGGACTCATGTTTTAATTAAAATAACTGAAATTTCTCTCAAATATTTATCCACAGACAGAATAGTTATACAAACTCTTTTTGTGAATTCATTGCATGCAAAGTATACTTCAGTCAGATAGGATAAGTCTAATGATAGAATCAGCTAAACATCTGGTCATGTCATATAATGGGATCCCCAAGAGAGAAACGGGACACAGATATTGAGTCACAGCCTAGAAATCACTTAGAAGGGCACTAACTTGTGGGTTCATGCGATTATAATGTAACATTTAGGCCAAGTTGGAGGTGTCTATGCAATCTAGCTAGATAATCTACACATATTGCCACATATTTCATCAATTTTTCTATCATTTTTATTTTAACTAACAAAGCTTATAGTGTACCTCTAGATAGTAATATTTGAAGGTTGCGGAATCCTCCTTTCCATGGTAGGTTTTTGATTAGGGTCATTAAAATGCTACCTAATATTCCTGGATTGTGGGCTTTTAATTGTGCTAATTTAAGTGTTAACTGTCTGCTTCTAGGACATAAATTCCAGTTAATTTATACACATCTGTGCATCTCACTATGTTGTAAGAGTTTACAGTAAATTATAGAAAAATCAGTCCTTACTATTGATGACAACTCTTGCAGAATCTTTCAGAGCCCTCTCTTTTAAATTGTGGAACTGTATTTTCGCATTAGGTTGAAATTGGTAATATCATGAGAATATGAGAAAAAGCTGTAGATAGGATTCAAAACACTTTCATTCTAGGACATTTTCTTATCCATAGAAATTCTGGAGATGATGATTTCTAATATGACCATCCTGATGCATATCTCTCCTTAAATTCCATTCAAAAATGGGATGTCAGGGCTAGAAGATGGATTTATCATTTATTCTACTACATGTAGCGTTGGGAAGAAAAATGTTATCAAAATGATTATTGGGAAAGTGATCATATAATTCATTGTACAATTCTCAACACTTACAATGAAAGGAAAATATTAGCAACCATAATGCCAGGGTAATAGGTATAAATGGGGCCTATCCCAAGCAAAATTTTGATGTGTGGGCATCTTAATTATAGGTGAAAATCAGATTAAATGAGGATAGATAAGAGCTCCTAATTATAATTTTATATAGGTCTTTTAATAACTATTCTGATTAAAATTTGAAATATTAAAATTTAAAATAAATCTATATTTATCTGATTAAAATCTGTATTTCCCAATGGCTGGGAAATAAAAATAATAATCTAAGAAAATTCAATAAAGTGATTCATATAATTACAAATCGTATTATTTAAGTCAAATAAGTTATACATTAAATAGAGGTAAACAAAATAAGGTATACATGCAAGACAATGAACACAATAATTAAGACCATGAGACAATAAGATTAACTTGAGGACAAAAGAGAATAATCAAACACTCTAAGAAATACAAATCAATAAAGAACATGGATATTTAATTTTTTTTTTCTTTTTTTTTGTGGTATGCGGGCCTCTCACTGTTGTGGCCTCTCCCATTGCGGAGCACAGGCTCCGGACGCGCAGGCTCAGTGACCGTGGCTCACGGGCCCAGCTGCTCCACGGCATGTGGGATCTTCCCAGACTAGGGTACAAACCTGTGTCCCCTGCATTGGCAGGCAGACTCTCAACCACTGCGCCACCAGGGAAGCCCAGACATTTAATTTTAATAGCAAATTGAAACAATAACACAAATGAAATGAAGATGATAGTTATACCTAATAAAACTGAGGGCTTTCTTCAGTATTTATGTAATTCAACTTTTATTCATTTGTATGCCACTCTTCATGCATGTTTATAGAGAAAAGTAAAGCTGATAGAAAAGTTTTAATAGAAACATGCACAAGGAAGTTGATGAGCTCTCACTGAAAAATATCTCTCTTTAAAGATATTAATTTATTTTAAAAGTGTTAAAACTGTGTCCACCATAAAATTTCTAGATGCAGGCAATGCATAAACAAAAATCATAGTATACATTTTAAGTTGATAACATCAAATTATGTAAACCAAAATAGTATAAAAGTAAAAAATACAAGACGTAGGAAATAGTTCAAAGGAAGTTTGAAACAAGTTAAAATGTAAGGCTTCAATTTATGGGACTTTGTTATAGAGCGTGTTAATTGTTCACAAGCATTGCACTGCATAATTGCTTCAATGGACTTGGTCTTTTAAACACGAAGTTGCATATAAAGGATTTAAATTACAAACAGTCCTTTTATTTCCAGCTTTACAGAGTGTTTTATTTACGTCACCTTTAATATATCCTATGTAAATTCTCTCCAACCTGAATAGACATGCCATCAGAAGATACCTATTATAAAGCTATGATAAATATTAAATATATGCAATAATATTAAAAAAGGGCATAATTTTACATGGAATAATATGCTACAGTGAATTCTATATATTATAGCAAGCCATTTTAATTTAAAATGTTAAAATTAATTTCATATTTGAAAATACTTACCAATCTAGAATTCATAGTCTTGGAAAGGCAGTGTATTGATCATGATAGACAATATTTGATGTAGGAAAACTCCCTAAATCTTGGTGGCTTAATATAAGGTAATTTTTTTCTTTTTTTAGCAAAGAGTATTTGTATATGACAATGCATTAATGATATTTGTTTTATCTATGTTGTTAATTGCCAAATTATAGTAATCTTAAATATCCCAGAAATGTCTTTTATGTTTTTTCATTGAGTTATAATTAACTCAATATTGTTTTGGTTTCAGATGTATAGCATAGTGATTTGACATTTTTATACATTATGACATGATCACTTCAATAAGACTAGTTACCTTCCATCACCACACATAGTTGTTACAATATTATTGACTATAGTCCCTATGTGGACATTTTATCCCCATGATTATTTTTTCCTCTTAATTCCCCTCACCTATTTCATCCATCTCCCCACACTCCTCCCTTCCGGCAGCCACCTGTTTGTTCTCTGTATCTGTGATTCTGTTTCTGTTTTGTTTTGCTTGTTCATTTGTTTTGTTTTTTAGATTCTATATATAAGTGAAATCTTACATTATTTGTTTTTCTCTCTCTGACTTATCTCACTTAGCAAAATACACTCCACGTCTATCCATATTGCTGCAAATGACAAGATTTCATTATTTTTAATGAGTGAGCAATATTCCATATATATATATATATGTGTGTGTGTATATAAATGTCAGGGTTAGTGTTAGGCTTAGGGTTAAGGCTGTTATAGTAGTTCTATTTATGGTTCTTTGAAAAAACTTTATACTGCTTTCCATAGTGGGTGCACCAATTTATATTTCCAACTATAGTGCAAGAGAGCTCCTTTTTCTTTACATCTTTGACAAACTTATTTCTTATCTTTCTGATAATAGCCATTCTAACAAGTGTGAGTTAGTATATCACTGTGATTTTGATTTGCATTTCCCTAATTATTAGTGATGTTGAGCACATTTTTATGTGCCTATTGGCCATCTGTATGTCTCATTAGGGAAAGAAAAGTCTATTCAGGGCCTTTGCCCACTTCTTAATTGAGATGTTTGTTTTTTTGATATTGAGTTGTATGAGTTCTTTATATATTTTGAATTTCACTCCCTTATCAGACATATAATTTGCTAATATCTTTTCCTATTCAGTAGGTTGCCTTTTCATTTCATTGATAGTTTTCTTCCCTGTGCAAAAGTTTTTAGTTTGATGTAGTCCCATTTGTTTACTTTTGCTTTTGTTGCTTCTGCCTGAGGAGACATATCCAAAAAAGTATTGCTAAGACCTATGCCAAAGAGCATACTGCCTAGGTTTTCTTCTAGGAGTTTTATGGTTTCTGGTCTTCCATGTAAGTTTTTGATTCATTTTGAGCTTATTTTTGTATATGGTCAAAGAAGGTGGTCCAGTTTGATTCTTTTGCATATAACTATCCATTTTTCCCAACATCATTTTTTGAAGAAACTGTCTTTTCCCTGTTCTATATTCTTTCTTTTTTGTTGTAGATTAATTGACCACATGAGCATGGGTTTATTTCTGGACATTTATTCCGTTCCACTAATCTGTGTGTCTGATTTTTCTCTGTACCATACTGGTTTTGATTACTTCGTATATGTAAATTTTAGCTTCATAGTATAATTCCAAGTCTGGGAGCATGTTGTCTCCTGCTTTGTTCTTTTCCTCAACATTGTTTTGGCTATTTGGGATCTTTCGTGTTTCCAAACAAATTTTAGGATTATTTGTACTAGTTCAATGAAAAATTTGTATTTTGATAGAGATTGCATTGAATCTGTAGATTGCTACATGGAATAAGAACATTTTAATGATATTGATTCTTCCAATCCATGAGCACAAAATAACTTTCAATTTATTAGTGTCATCTTCAATTTCTTTCATCAGTGTCTTACAGATTTCAGAGTACCAGTCTTTCAACTCGTTAGTTAAATTTATGCCTAGGTATTTTATTCTTTTTGATGCAATTGTAGATGAGATTGTCTTCTTTGTTTGTTTTTCTGATATTTCTGTATTAGTGTATAGAAATGCAACTTATTTCTGTATATTAAATTTTTATCCTGCAAATTTATTGAATTAATTTACTAGTTCTAATAAGTTTTTGGAGGAGTCTTTTTGTTTTCTATATATAAGCAGAGAAATATAGTTTTGTGTCATCTGCAAATAGTGACAGTTTTATATCTTCCATTCCAATTTGGATATATTTTATTTATTTTTCTTGTCTAATTGCTGTGGCTAGGACTTTTGAAAATATGTATAATAAAGTGGTGAGAGTAGGCATTCTTGCTTTGTTACTGATCTTAGAGGAAAAGCTTTCAGCATTTCACCATTGAGTATGATGTTAACTGTTGGTTTGTCAGATATGGCCTTTATTATTTTGTGGTATCTTCCCTCTGTACCCACTGTGGTGAGAGTTTTTATCATAAACAGATGTTGAATTTTGTCAAAAGCTTTCTCTGCCTCTATTGACATGATTATATGATGTTCATCCTTCAATTTGTTAATGTAGTGTATCACATTGATTGATTTATGGGTGTTAATCCATCCTTGCACCCGTGGAATGAAACCCAGTTGATAATGGTGTATGATCCTTTTAATGTATTGTTGAATTCAGTTTGCTAATATTTTGTTAAGGATTTTTGCTTCTATGTTATCAAGGATAGTGACCTATAATTTTCTTCTTTTTAAGAGTTTTTTTTGGTATTGAGGAAATGCTGGCCTTATAAAATGAATTTAGAAGTGTTTCCCTCTTTTCAATTTTTTGTAATAACTATTTTTAAACATTTGGTAGAATTTACCTGTGAAGCCATCTGAACATGGACTTTTGTTTTGGGGAATTTTTAGAATTTTGTTACAAGTAATGGGTCTATTCAGATTTTCTATTTTTCCATACTCACTCTTGACAGATTGTATCTTTATAAGAATTTATTAATTTTCTAGGTGGTCTAATATGTTGGTGGTCTAATATTCTCTTATGATCACTTTTATTTCTGTGGTATTGGTTGTTTCCTCCTCTTTCATCTCTAACTTTATTTATTTGGGCTCCCTCTTTTTACTGATGAGTCTGGGTACAGGTTTATCAATTTTGCTTACCTTTTCAATGAACCAACTCTTAGTTTCACTGATCTTTTCTACCATTTTTTTAGTCTCTATTTCATTTATTTCTGCTCTGATTTTTATTATTTCCTTCCTTCTACTAACTTTTGGCTTTGTTTGTTTTTCTTTTTGTAGTTTCTTTAAATGTACATTTAAATTGCTTATTTGTGAGTTTCCTTATTGCTTAAGGTAGGCCTGTATTGGCATGAACTTTCCACTTAGAACTGCTTTTGCTGTGTCTCATAGATTTTGAAGAGTTTTGTTTCATTTTTATTTATCTCAGGTAGTTTTCGATTTTCCTCTATGATTTCTTTGTTGACTTACTGGTTGTTTTGTAATATGCTGTTTAGTCGCTACACGTTGGTATTTTTCCAGTTTTCTTCTTGTAGTTGAATTCTAGTTTCATACCATCGTGGTCATAAAACATGCTTGATATTATTCAGTCTTCTTACATTTATTTAGATTTGTTTTGTGGCCTAACTTGTGATCTATCCTGGAGGATGTTCCCTGTGCACTTGAAAAGAATATACATTCTGCTGCTTTTGGATGGAATATTCTGTATATATCTATTACAACCATCTGATATAATGTGTTGCTTAAGGCCTGTGTTTCCTTATGGATTTTCTGTCTGGATAAATCTATCTGGTGTTGTAATTGGGCTATTAACGTCTCTTACTATTAATTGATTGCTATTTCTCCTTTTATTTCTGTTAATATTTGCTTTATATATTTAGGTGCTCCTATGTTGTGTGCATAAATATTTACAAATATTACATTTTTTTGTTGGATTGATCCTTTATCATTTCATAATGCCTTTCCTTGTCTTTTCTTACAGTCTTTGTTTTACAGTCTATTTTGTCTGATATGACTATTGCTACCACAGCTTTTCTTTCTTTTCCATTTATATGGAATATTTCTTTTCCATCCCTTCACTTTCAGTATGTATGTCTTTAGATCTGAGGTAAGTCACTTATAGGCAGCATATAGATGGGGTCTCTTTTTTAATCCATTTATTTACCCTATATCTTTTGATTAGAGCATTTAGTCCATTTACATTTAAAATAGTTATTGACAGGTATGTACTTACTGCCATTTTCTTGATTTTTTTTCTGGTTGTTTTGTAGTTCTTTTCTGTTCTTGTCTTTTTCTCTTGGTTTCTTCCCTGTGGTTTGATGATGGATTTGGTTACCATGATATATATATATTCTTTTAAAGCTGATAGTTGCATAAGTTCATAGGCATTCTAAAAGCACCATATTTTTAATCCCACATGCTTTATGCTTTTGTTGTTGTATTTTACATCTTTTTAGTTTTTGTATCCCTTAACTACTTACTGTAGTTATAGTTTATTTTCTTACTTTTTTCTTTTAACTTTCATACTAGCTTTTTAAGTGGCTGATCCACTGCCTTTACTATATATTTGTCTTTATCAGTGAGATTTTTCCTTTCATATATTTTCTTGTTTCCAGTTGTGGTATTTTCTTTTTGGTTTAAAGAAGAATCATTAACATTTCTTGTAAGGTCAGTCTAGTGGTGATGAATTCCTTCAGTTTTTGCTTTAATGGAAAACTCTTTACCTCTCCTGCAATTCTAAATGATAATCTTGCCTAATAAAATAGTCTCTGCTGTATGTTGTTTTTTTTTTTTTCCTTTCAGCTCTTTAGATGTATCTTGCCACTCCCTTTTGTCCTGTAAAGTTTCTGCTGAAAATCAGCTGATAGTCTTATGAGGTTTCATTTTGTATGTGACTAGTTGTTTTTCTCTTGTTGCCTGAAAGATTCTCTCTTTATATTTAACTTTTGCTATTTTAATCATTATATGTCTAAGTGTAGATATTTGGAGATTCATCTTGTTTGGGACTCTCTGTGTTTCCTGGACCTGTAGGCCTGGTTTCCTTTTCCAGGTTAGAGAAGTTTCTTGTCACTGCTTTTTCAAATAAGTTTTCTGTTTCTTTTTCTCTCTCTCATCGTTCTGGGACCCCTATAGTGAAAATGTTAGTATGCTTGATCTAGAAGTCCCTTAAACTATCCTTATTTTTTTTTTCTTTTTGCTGCTCTGAATTGATGATTTCCCCTAGTCTATCTTCCAGATTACTTATTCATTCTTCTGTATCATATAATCTGCTGGTGATTCCTTCTATTTTACTTTTATATCATATTTTGTATTTTTCTGACTAGTTATTTTTTATATTCTCTAAGTCTTGCTGAAATTCTTGCTGAGTTTCTCCATTAATCTCCCAAGTTTGGTGAGCTTCCTTATGACTGTTTCTTTGAATTCTGTCAGGTAAATTACTTATCTTCATTTGATTAAGGTTTGTTTCCTGTGGTTTTATTTGCTTTTCATTTGGATCATGTTCATCTGTCTCCTCATTTTGTTTAACTTTTTGTTATGAATTAGGTTAAATAGTCATTTCTCATGGTCTTGAAGGAGTGGAAGTGGGTAGAGTGCTTGCACCTGGAAATTTTGGCAGCCTGGCTGGGGCTATAGCAGACCTGGCTGGGATCAGTTCCTGGGCCAAGGCCAACTTGGTGATCTGGCTGGGGCTGAGGCAGGCATGGACCAGGAGAGGTCCAAGGGGAACCCTAAACAATGGTGCTTGCTGGTGCCTCTGACCCTGGAGAGAACTCCAGCAATTCTCTGCCTGTTTGGCAGAATCCCTAGAGTTAGTAAATGAATTCACTTCTCGTATAATCTTGGTGCCCTTTAAACTACTGATTTTTCATTGTGACCTTGGGTGGGCAAGTCTGTGCTCATGACCCTCAGCAATATCCCTTCTTACTACAAATTGCCACATAGAGGATGGGGTTAACATGGATACTGTTTTTCCATCTTTTCTATGTGGTCCTTCTATGTACACTATGTGTACAATCAGCCCTCAAGCCTTCAAGAGAGATCGCTTTATATGTAGGTATAGATTCATTGTCTCTGTTGGAGGAGGTAAACTCAGGGACTTCCTACATCACCATCTTTGACAACTCCTCAAAGTACAGTTTATTTCAAATTCATGCCATATTCCCCAACCAGTCAACTGGAGTTCTACTATATGGAGACATTCAGGGACCAAGGATGTTGGAGGCTCCTAGTATACTATATGACCTCCCTGGTCACAATAACAGGGAAAAAGACAGATGGAGTCTTCTCTACTTCCCTTGGAGTGACACATGTCAGTATCAAGACAGACCAGTGGCCCAAGCTAACAATGCCCTAGCCTACCTCTAAGTGTGATAGAACAGTGGTCTCCAACTTTTTTGGTACTAGGGACAGGTTTCATGGAAAACAATTTTTCCACTGACTGGGGCAGGGGGGTGGGGCGGATAGTTTCAGGATGATGCAAGCACATTACATTTGTTGTGCACTTTATTTCTATTATTATTACATTGTAATATATAATGAAATAATTATACAACTCACTATAATGCAGAATCAGTGGGGGCCCTGAGCTTGTTTTCATTTTCCACTCACTGATAAGGTTTTGATATGAGTCTACAAGCAATTGATTTATTATGGTCTCTGTGCAGTCAAACCTCTCTGCTAATGATAATCTGTATTTGCAGCTGCTCCCCAGTGCTAGCATCACCACATCAGCTCCACCTCAGATCATCAGGCATTAGATTCTCATAAGGAGCATGCGACCTAGATCGCTCGAATGTGCAGTTCACAGTAGGGTTCGTGCTCCTATGAGAATCTAATGCTGCCACTGATCTCACAGGAGGAGAAGCTCAGGTGGTAATGCGAGCGATGGGGAGCATCTGTAAATACAGATGAAACTTCGCTCACTTGCTCACTGCTCATGTTGTGCTGTGCAGCCCAGTTCTTAAAAAACCATGGACCAGTACCACTCCATGGCCTGGGGGTTGGGGACACCTGTGCTAGAAAATAAAGGTAACAGATATAGCAACAAAGTGAAAAGAGCTGTGGATTATTTATGTCTCTTGTTACATAATTGATTACTGGTATTATTCTGGACTGGTCACATAACTCCCCTAAACCTCAGGTTCTTCATCTATAAAATGGGAGAAAAAAAAGAATGATCTTTATGGTCCTCTCCAACTCTAAAATTCAGTGACATCAATATGTAAGCAAATAGACAACATGTAAATGCATATAAATACACATGATTCTGTTCCAATGAAACTGTGTTTACAAAGCCAGGCAATAGGCCAGATTTGGCTCATACACCAGAGTTTACCAACCCTTGACCTAGAGCAGTCCCTGTTGGAGAGGTTACACTTATTTCTTCCTCCACTGTTGAATAGATACTCAGAAAATATTTAGTACATTAAAATTAAGATTTTCAAATGTAATAGAAATAGGATGAGGGAAATGTTTCAAGTTTTAGAGGACTTGCATACTCTTCTGCTCTTCTTATATTTTCTGTCTAGAACTTCTAAAGATATAATTTTCAGCCTAAGAGTGTACAGGAATGCCTATACATGCCTCATTTTAATGCACTCCACTTTATTGTACTTTGCAGATATTGCATTTTTACAAACTGAAGGTTTGTGGCAACCCCAACACAAACCCTACCAGTTTTATAGTGTTAGTGAAAACACATGTAGTATAATTTTATAGGTCTAGAGAGCCTAAGATTATAGCACAAAAGATGATTTTATATAAAACTTGTAAATGTAAGTTGGGGGCTCAGATATAGTTTATATATATAGTAAAGTCTATGATTCTAAGAAAAATAATTTATTAAAGCAGGGAATGCAGGTATCTAAGTTCATGGGTGGAAATGTCCATCCTGAGAGCTGGGTTAGAGCAGAGGGTCTATACTTCTTGTATCTCTGAAAATCAAGGCTATATCCAAATAAGTAGATCAATACATGAAGTAAGCCACAATAAAATGTAGAAATTAATGACCACCTTTACCACAGAAATCCATGTGTCATAGATTGTCTGTGATATATGTTTTCAAAGACTCATAAATCTCATCCAAAGTTCCCTAAACCCTTTGAGTAAACAAGCTTTTTTCTTCATCAGAGATAAAGTCAAGAATCAGAAGTGAGTTGTATGTCCTCTTCCAAATACATACTTTTCCTACTCTATTCTCCAGATAAGAGGAATAGGGAGATGTATCAAAGTTTAAGTAATTCTTAAGCCAAAATCTTTGTTCTCAATTTGGTCTTACATATCCTTGGGACAAATGTCTTTCTTGCATTATATATTGTTTTTGTTTGTCTAATTATTTTACAGTTTACTAGCATGGATTACAATTTTCACAATACACCATGACATTTTAACACTTATCTAGTCTCATTTTCTACCCCACTCCTCTGGAAATTTAAATAAAAATATAAAACAATGGTAAAGTGAAGGAAGATTATTATTCTTATCACACAAACTTTCCTTCATCAAAAATGGTGTCAGCAGGGTCAGGGGTGTGGCCTAATTTCTATTCTTATCTGGTTTGAAACCTGAGTCAGTTTGGTTAAAAAAACCCAAAAAACAAAAATAAAAACAAAATAAAAACTCCATCTTTTTTGAAATGGGTCAACCTCTTCTTTCAAAAAGAGATGCATGATGTATAAGCCTGAGTCTAATCAGGAGACAAACTACAGAGTTATTTAAAAGGGATATAAAGAATGATTATGTTAAAGAGGAGATTAATTATTAAGATATAAAATTTATATCTAAAATCCACACTACATCTGAGGGAGCATACCAGAGGGAGAACAAAATGAAAAAGAGAAACCTTCTCTTCTCAAAGCTGGACTTAGAACTTCATTGGAGAAAGTGTGGTGCAGTCACTGGATGGCATAGATATTTTCTGGGTTTCATGAGCCAGAGCTGGTCTACTATAATCAGTCAAATAGGAAATAACCGTCTAGGGTACAAGCAAGCAAAGGCTGGTGTACCATTGCCTAAAATGAACTGGGGCACTGTTTCATATGAGAGGACTGGAGCTGGAAGTGTCTGCTTGGGGAAGACTTGGGAAGGTGGTCACTGAATCCAGATTTGGGCGGTCTATTGTTGTGGGACTGTGTGCTTTGGGCAGGCAGCTGGGACAGGTCACCACAAGATGCCTCCACATAGCTGCACCTCTTACTGTGTAGCAGGAGTAGAAAATTAATTAATTAAAAAACCCCACAACACACCATAATGAGAAACAAAAACACCCTTCCTTCTACTATATCCTTCTAGTACACTCTGTAGATAAAACTTAACATTGTGCTCACTATAAAGAAGAAGTGCTTAAAGAGTCCAGTACATTTTTAGAGACCAGATTATGAAAGGTGAATTTTGAGGGGCAATAAATTGATAATTGGTAATTGATATGCATGGATAAGACAACCATTGTCTTTCTCATTGTACATTTGAACTTTAAGCAATATGAAGCGTGGGACACTGACCCTCTACAGCTGAAAATCTGCATAACTTATAGTCAACCCTCCAAATATGCAGTTCCTCCATATTCAACCAACAGTGAATCATGTAGTGCTGTAGTATTTACTTTGGGAAAAAAGTCTATCTATAAGTGGACCCACAGAATTCAAACCCATGGTGTTCTAGAGAAAATATAATTAACAAATATTCCATCAGTATGAGGAAAATTTTAGATTAATACCTTAATTTTAAATAATTGTGTTTATATCTTCTTTGCTATCTATAAAGATATTTTATAAGTTGGAGCATTTGTATCAGGGACTGTTGACCGGATGTCATGCTAAACTTATAAACTGGTCCAGATTATTTTTAATGTAATCCCCCCAAATTTTTAATATCTTTCAACTAATTTTTCTCTTTCCAAATAAATTATTTATTTCTAATATACTCATTGTAACCCAGTAAAAGAAGAATGCCACATCCCAACATTCATATAGGAAGAATAAAACTGATCAGATAAATTATTGTAGGATTTTCTCTGTTCTATAACACATAACTGTGATTGGAATGGTTAATGAACATATTAAAAATTGAAACAATTAATTTTTGATTGGTTAATATAATAATGACCTATGTATTTATTGTATTTATATTATATTGTATGTAGTTTTTAAAATGAAGGATGGACAGGCAAGTAACTTCAGCAAGTTGGTAGAATAGGAGTTTCTAGTGATCATCCCCTTGAGGAAACATCAATTTGAACAACTATCCATGTACAAAAATACCTTCACAAAAGCTATGAATTCCAGGTAAATGATTGCAAGGAGAAGCACAGAAATAAGAGAAGACACACTGAGGAGGATAAGAAAGACAGTTTCATATTATCCACTTTCTTCCCACCCCCTGTGTGGAGAGAGACACTTTCCCTGTGGGTGGGGGAGAGAGTAAAGTGAGCAACCAACGTTATTGCAGACTTCAGCACAGAGCTGCACCAGTGCCAGGCCAAATTCTGTGGCTTAGGCTCCAGGTGGTCTCCCATGGACCCAGTCTCCTGGCCCATCCCTGTATCAGGTTAAACTCCAGACTCCAGGCTGGAGCAACCCAGTGCCATGCTGGCCTCTAAAGACCCAGTAACCAGGTTTACCCCAGGAGTACCTGACACCTGGTCAGCCCCCAGTGACACAGGATCCAGGCCTGCCCTTGCAGACTCTGGTTCTAGGCCGACCACCTTGGACTCAAGTACCAGCCCCACTCACAGATTCAAAACTGAGGCCTTCTCCAGTGGACTCAGGCTCCAATCTTGTCTCCATGGACCAAGGGACCATAAAAAACAAGAAATAGAAATTGTAGAATTGAAGAACACAAAGATTGAACTGAATAATTCAGTAGAGAACTTCAACAACAGACTCAAACAAAGACAGAAACAGTGAGCTCATAGATAGGTCATCTAATATCCAGTCAGAGGATCAATAACAACAACAAACAAACAAACAAAAAGAAAAAGGAAAAAAAGAAAAACAATGAAGAAAGCCTACGTGAATTAAGAGAAATAATCTATGTATTATTGGAACCCCCAGAGGAAAAGAGAGGGAAAGAGGGGCAGAAAGCTTATTTAAATAAATAATGGTTAAGAACTTCCCAAATATAAGAAAAGATCTAGAAATTTAAGTTCATGAAGCTCACATATCTCCCAAAATATTCGATCTAAAAAGATCCTCTTCATGATGCTTTAAAACTGTCTAAAATCAAAGACAAAAATAAATATTTAAAAGCGGCAAGATAAAATAATTCCTTACATAAAAGGGAACCCTATAAGTTTATCAACAGATTTCTCAGCAAAATTCTTACAGGCAAGGAAAGAGTAAGATAATATATTTGATATATTCAAAATGCTGGAGAAAACAAAACAAAACAAACAAAAAACCCAATTCTGCCAACCAATAATAATTTTCCCCACAAGGATGTTCTTCAGAAATGAAGAGATTAACACTTTTCTGAGGGGGAAAAAAAAAAAAAGCAATGGGAGTTTGTAACCATTAGACATGCCTTACAAGAAATGCAAAAGATAGTTCTTAAAGTTGAAATAATTTGAAAACTTATAAAAGTATAAAACTCACTGTAAAGGTGAGAATATTGTCAAATTCAGAATACTTTAATACTGTACTGGTGGCATGTAAATCATTTTTAACTCTGGAATAAAAGTTAAAAGACAGAAGTATTAAAATAACTATAGCTACAATGTGTTAATAGATACAACATATATAAAAGATATAAATTGTGACATAACCCATATAACAAAAATGTGTGGAGAGGAGAAGTTAATGTGTAGAGTGTTTGTATGCAATTCAAGTTAAGTTGTTAATAGTTTAAAATAGAATGTAATATTTATAAGATGTTTTATGGAGGCCTTATAGCAACCACAAATAAAACACCTGTGCTGAAAGAAAAAACAGAAAAACAAACAATACTGCTAATGAAGAATACTATAGCAAGCAAAAATGTCCTTCAAAATGAAGGAGAAAAAGACTTTCCTAGATGAACAAAAGCTCATGGAGTTCATCACCATTAGATCTGCCTTAGAAGAAATGTGAAAGTGAGTCCTTCAAGTTGAAATAAAAGGACACTAGATAGCAAAACAAAACCATATGAAAGTATAAAGCTGACTGATATATGTAAATGTATAGACAAATACAGAATAGTGTAACACTGTAATGGTTGTACATAAATCACTTTAACTCTAATATAGAATTTAAAAGACAGAAGTATTAAAAATAACTATAAGTATAAAATATTATAATATAAATATTAAAGATATATAAAATGATGTAATTTTTCACATCAATAATATAAAATATGTGTGCAAGGAGTATCAAAAGAGTAGATTTTTGTGTCCAAATGAAATAAAGTTATCAATTAAAAATAGAATGTTATAAATATAATAAATTTTAAGTAACCCATGTGATAACAATAAAGAAAATACCTATAGAAGATACACACAGAATAAAAGAGAAAGGAATTAAAGCAAGTCATTAAAAAAATAAAACAAAACAAAACAAAAACAATACAACAAAAAGAAAGACAGCAAGAATGGAAAAGAAAGACAAAAAAGCTATAAGCTGGAAAAATAATGAAGAAAATGGCAATAGTATGTCTTTCCCTATTGGTAATTACTTTGGAGGTAAATGGATTAAACTCTCTAATTGAAGGACATAAAATGACTGAATGGATCAATAAACAATATCCAACTATATATCATCTAAAAGAGACCCACTCATAATAAAGTTCATATATAAAAAGCTCACAGCTATCTGCATCCTCAATGGTGAAAAACAGAAAGTTTTTCCACGAACACCTGGAACAAGGCATGGATGTCCTCTCTTGCCACTTCTAGTCAACATGGTACTGAAAGTCCTAGCTTAGCAATCAGGCAAAAAAAAAGAGAAAAAGAAGGCACCCAAATTGGAGAGGAAGATGTGAAATTATCTCTGTTTGTGGAGGATGACATAATCTTATACATAGAAATCCCAAAATATTATACACGCACAGATGCACACACACAAACACATGCATACATGACTTTTAGAACTAATAAACAAATTCAGCAAAGATACAGGACACAAAATCAGCATAAATATATCAGTTGTCTTTCTATACACTAACAACAAACAATCTGAAAAAGACATTAGGAAAACTATCCCAGTTACAATAGCATCAAAAAAGAAAAAAATACTAGGGGATAAACTTAACCAAGATGAAGAAAGACTTATACACTGAAAACTACAAAACATTGCTGAAAGAAAAGAAAGAAGACAGAAATACATGACAAGATAGCTCATGTCCCTGAATTAGAAAATTTAATATTATTAAGACATCTATATTACCCAAAGTAATCTTAATGATAATTTTTGCAGAAACAGAAAAAAATCTAATATTTATATGGAAAAAATAAAGGACCCCAAATAACCAAGACAATCTCGAGAAAGAACAAAGCACGACCTCACACTTCTTGACTTGAAGACATATCACCACACTACAGTAATCAAAACAGTATGGTTCCGCAATAAAGACAAGCACATAGTCCAATGGAACAATGATAAAGCCCAGAAATAAATCCTACCATATATGGTCAAATGATCTTTGACAAGGGTGCCAAGACCACACAAAGGTGAAAAGGTTGTTCCTTCAACAAATGTGTTGGTAAAACTAGATATTCAAATGCAAAAGAATTACATTGGATCGTTATCTTATACTACACACAAAAATCAACACAAGTGGATTAAAAACTTAAACATAAGACCTGGAACTATAAAACTCTTAGAAGAAAACATAGAGGAATTTCTTCAGGACATTTGTTTTGGCAATTATTTCTTGGATATGACATCAAACATGCCATCAACTAAAGCAAAAATAGAAACATGGAACTGCATTAAATACAAGCTTTATGCAGGAAAGGAAAAAATGAACAGAGTGAAAAGGTAACCTATGGAATAGTAGAGAATGTTTGCATATCATAATTCTTATAAGGGACTAATATTCAAAATATATAAGGAATTCTAACAACTCAATAACAAACAACAACAATGGCAACATATAACCTGGTTTAAAAATGAGCTAAGGACTTGAGTAGACCTCTCTCCAAAGAAGATACACAAATGGCAATTGGACAACAGGCCTATGAAAGGATGCTCAGCATCACTAAGCATCCCAAAATGCAAATGAAAACCACAGTGAAATATAACTGCACACCTGTTATGATAGCTGTCATCAAAAAGACAAGAGATAACGTGTTGGTGAAGATGTGGAGAAATTGGAACACTTGTGCACTGTTGGTGGGAATGTAAATTTGTGAAGCTGCTGTGGAGAACAGTATGGAGATTCCCACCAAAATTATAAATAGAACTATCAAAAGAGTCAGCAATCCCACTTCTGAGTATTTATCTAAAATAATAGGAGATATTTCAACTCCCATGTTTATTGCATCATTGTTCACAAGAGCCAAGAGTTAGAAACAATCTATATGTCTATCAACAGGTGAATGAATAAAGAAAATGTGTTATACACATAAAATACGCATAAAATGGAATATTATTTGTTTTTTAAAAAGAAGGAAGTCCTGCCATACACTACTACATGGATGAGTCTTGAGGACATTATACTAAGTGAAATAAACTAGTTACAGAAGGACAAATATTTCACGACACCACTTATATGAGATATCTAAAGTAGCCAAAATTACAGAGGTGGAAAGTAGAAGGGTGGTTGCTAGGGCTTGTGGGGAGGGGGCAACAGAAGGCTGCTGTGCAAGTGGGCATAGGCTTTCACTCAGGCAAGATGAAAAATTTCTAGAGATCTGCTGGGCAACAATGCAGGTACAATTAACAATACTGTACTTCACACTAACAATTTTTCAAAGGGTGGATTTTATGATGTATAATTATTGATCACAATAAAAATAAACAGCATATGATCATGTGAAAACAATCGATTACTTAGAAAAACATTGAACAAAAGAGGTGGAAAGCCTCTACAATGGAAACTACAAAAGATAGCTAAGGGAAATTAAAATAAGACCTTAGGAAATGGAGAAAGATGCTACACATATGTTGGAAGTTTCAATAGTATTAAGATGCCAACTTTCCCCAAGTTTATCTAGATAGTCGATACAATTCCAACTGAAATTTTATTGCTAATTTGAAAGATTTTCCATATATCCTATTAAGTGTAAAATATAATGTGCATATACATTTTTCTCTGTATCTATTTATATTTAAATATTAAACATATTTAAAACAAGAATGATACAAATAAACCTCATACCTGTTGAGTTGTACTAGTTGTATAGGATATAGCAATGGAAGTGGAACATTGTACTATCATTTCTTTTCATAATTTCTAATTTTTGAGACATTTGAATATATTATTCAAAAATTAATTTAGAATACCAATTATATTCTATAATTCTAGAGATACTTGTTGTATCTCTGCAAGA
Source organism: Globicephala melas (assembly GCF_963455315.2). NCBI lineage: Eukaryota > Metazoa > Chordata > Mammalia > Artiodactyla > Delphinidae > Globicephala > Globicephala melas. The sequence goes on along the minus strand of NC_083327.1, from coordinate 4,933,768 downwards.
ATACTAGTTGTAGAGAAATATGGACCTAAGTATTGCTCTATTGGGAATTAAGCCAAGAAAGTTATGAAAGATGCTGGTTCAAATTCAGGGGAAAAATTACTTAGGAGTTTGTTTCAGTAGTATAAGAACTTAAGTTATATAAAAAGTTAAGAAATGTGCACTCCTTCAAATCCAGTTGGAGAAAATAAAATTTGAGAACAGCAATATCTCAGTCAGTTAAGCCTGAAAGGTACACAGTTTCAGATTTGGTTAGAGAAAGGAACTGGATTAGAAAAACTTCTTGTGTCTTAGGAAACATGCTGGAGGAGGGAGAGTTCTCTTTCAGAATTAGTTGAGGAAAAATGCCAATCTAGGAAAAACAAAGAAGCCACAATTGCACTGTGCAGGCATGTCAGGACAACCAAATCCTTCAGGTCAGAGAGAAGTATTCAGTCTCTGTTCTGGATGTTAATTTGCAGTGGAACCAATCTGTGTTTTTTCTGTCTAGGTAGCAGTACATCAGGACAACTAGGCTTCTGTATTGTTTTCAATTACTTCCCTTGGAAGATAGTTTATGGCTAAGTTATTTGCTGAAATTTTTTTAAACATCTTTATTGCAGTATAATTGCTTTAAAATGGTATGTTGGTTTCTGCTTTATAACAAAGTGAATCAGCTATACATATACATATATCCCCATACCTCCTCCCTCTTGCATCTCCCTCCCACCCTCCATATCCCACCCCTCTAGATGGTCACAAAGCACCATGCTGATGGGAAGTAGTCACATAGAACAGGGAGATTAGCTCAGTATTTGCTGAAATTTTAAAGCTGCACAGTCCAATATAGAGTTACTAGTTATGTGTGGCTATTTCAATTAATTAAAATGAAGTAAAATTAAAATTAATTTCCTCACTTGCACTAGCCACATTTCAAGTGCTCAAGAGGTTCATGTGACTAGTGGCTATTGCACTGGACAGCACAAATGTGGAAGATTTTCATCAATGAAGAAATTTCTATTGGACTCTAGCTATTCTAAAGAACCAATCCTATACATGAGATTGCAAAATTTAGTAGGAGTCTCAAGTCATGCTGAAATGTTAAACAACTTCAGTGTGACCTCAAGCCCCCTTTTCCCCCCATAGATACCTTCATATAGTCCTTATTGAATGACCAGTGCCATTCCACTGAGGTTTTCTTTACTACAATAGTTCTCAACTTTGTGTGCTCATTAGAATGACATGGGAAGATTGAAAAACATCCTAACTCTAGTTTATCTGTGGAGATGGGTCTGACATAGTGGCCAGGCATTAGTATTCTTAAAAATCTCCTCATATGACTCTAGTATGCAGCAGTATTGAAGGTCATTTTAGAGATACACATAGGCCCATCCCAGACCCCCTGAATCTGAAACTTTGGGGACAGGGCCCAGCAATCTCTATTTTCCTGTACAACCTTGAGGGGAGTCTGATGCACAGTAAATCTTAAGAATCACTGCTTTCTTACTTCCCTTGCTATCCAAAAAGTTCTGTGATTTTACCTTCTCTTCAACACGTACACGTGACTTTGAGAAAATACTGTCCTTCATACATGTCCATGCAAATCTCATTTAGCTGCCTTATTAGTTACATCTTTTGCCCAATTCCACAATCCATTTTTAAAAACGCTGATTAGACCTATTGATTTTTATTTTGTTTTCTCTTCCTAATTATATTATTGGATATTAAAAGATGTAGATATATTTTAAAAATATCCAATAATATATTTTATCATCTTTCTAAAAAAATTCTGTATTTATTTTAGTTTTTACAGTTTGTCATTTATATATATAAATATATATGTATATTTAATGTATTTTCTTGACTTTCTGATATCTTGACTGAGAAGTTTTCATTTTTACAGAGTCAGCTCTGCCAATCTTCCCCATAATGGTATCTTCAATTTCCCTTTACTAAAATTGATGCATCTGAACCTTAAGAGTGTACATGTGGTTCCCAAAATTATATTATACATTTTAAATTTATTTTTTATCAGATATGTCAATCAGATTTAATACATATTGAGTTATCAACAGCAACACTTATATTTAAACATTTAATCTACTTGAAATTTATTTTTATATATAGTGAAAGTAGGGTTCTGGTCTCATTTTATTCCTCATTGGCAAGTTATTTGTGCTGGCATTATCTATTAAATTAACTACCCTTTCCCAAATTGAATAAAATGACTCTGTTGCAGTATACTACATTTACATATATACTAAAACATAGTTTGGAATTCAATATTCATTGGTATATTTTCTTTTTCTAGGGTTGTGTTTTAATCATTTAATTAAAGAGCCTTTATAATGTATTTTATTATCTGGCTGAAAAATTCTCTTTGCCATTTTTTTTTCTTTTGTAATGCTCCAAATTTGATTGGCTATTGTCAGTGATTTGTATATCCATGTGAACTTTGCTATGATTTTATCTTCATCACCCTGGAAAGTTCATTAAAATTTAATCAAATTTATATATTAATTTTGAGAGTGTTACATTCCAGGAATAGGTCATGTTTTTAAATTTTTTCAGATCTAATTTTATATGATTCAATAATATTTTATTGTCATAATTCAAGTGAGTGACAATGGGCTCAATTTTGGGTGCAGCACCTGTTTGCTCACCAGCCCCAGAGCCTTCCAGAACCTCTCTGGTCTCCACACAGACCACCAAAATGTTGACCTAAAACAAATACACTGTCAGATATTTCCCCAGCAAAGATGAGTTTATTCAGAAATTGAAATTTGGGGTCTACCATCATGGTGAGCATGTGCAACTTCTTACATGACAAAGGAAGAAGAACACCCTTATAGAGGGGAAGAGGAAGTTGGGAGTAGGGGGGGTCTTTAGTGAGGAAGGAGTCCATGGCTTTTCTTTGGCTGAGTCCTTGCCATGAAAGAATAGGAGTCTTTCTCCTTCCTGTTGGGCTCTTATATCATCACAGGGTGTGAGAGCTCTCCCTTCTGGTTTCCCAAGTCTAATTGAGATTTCTGTTTATTAAATTTTTTACACCCTCATCTTTTTTGTGTTCTTGGCTGAGACACTCCTATAATAAAGAAGAAAGATTAACAGGAGAAAAACAAACAAGTTTAATAGCATGTATACCTCCTGTATACATGGGAGAGACCCAGGAAAACTGAGTATCTCCCCAAAATGGCCCAGACTACTGCTCTTGGATGGCTTCAGCCTGCAGCGGCTTGGAGCAGGATTTGGGTTCCCTGGCCAGAGACTGAAGTCAGGCCGCAGCAACGTGAGCACTGAATCTTAGCCACTAGACCAGTGGCCAGTGACAAGGCCCTGGCGCATTAGCTTTGGAGAAATGAATTCCCACAAAGAGAAGGAAACTAGTGAAACAACTAAAGTGTTTGTTAGTAGGAAAAAAGAGTACGTGTGGATAGACACATAGGTGGACTCAGGGAGAGAGTCGTGCCCTTGTGGTAGTTTGAATCACTTTTATGGGTCATTTCTTCCAGGTTTCCTTTGGCCAATCATCTTGCTTTGCCTGGTTCTGAGTCCGTATTTGGATTACTCAGGGTCTTCCCTTGTGTATGCATGCATCTCTTAGCCAAGATGGATCCTAGCAAATTGGCCTAAGGGTAGGTTGACATCATCTACTATGGAGTGGTGCCCCCTCCCTTTTGACTGCCAAGGAGCCTTTCTGCACATGTGTAGTCGGGGAGGTCTCCTTGACCTTGAGAATGAGGAATGTGTGGTCTCTTTATCTTTTGTCTGAGCAGGGCTCAGCTCCTCTCTGCCATTACTGTTATCTTAAAGTGTCCACTGAAGGCAAAGTCCAGCTGTTTACCCGGCTCCTGTTGTTATTTTTATCTGGAAGTGTACATAGGAGGGTGGGGAGGCAGTTATTGGAGGTTGCCAGGAAATACACAAGGGTAGACAAGGGTGAGGTCGTTATGCAGATTTGTCACTGTCTTCTCCATTGATAAGAGTTTCTAGAGCTTTAGAGTCATCCTTCTCTTCCTGGTACAGAGAGGGAGATATCCTTAAAAATGGAGATTTTTCTTACAAGTGCAATTTTTTTTAATAAAAAGGTAACTGCGACTTGGCTTTCAGAACTTCTCTCATGTCTGCTATTTTTAAAAATAATGAGCCTAAAATAATCCTTATGCCAAAAGGTAAAATTTATTTATTTTAAAATATATGTATTTATTTTTGGATGTGTTGGGTCTTCGTTGCTGAGTGCCGGCTTTCTCTAGTTGCGGCAAGTGGGGACCACTCTTCATTGCAATGCATGGGTTTCTCATGGCGGTGGCTTCTCTTGTTGCAGAGCATGGGCTCTAAGCACACAGGCTTCAGTAGTTGTGGCACATGGGTTCAGTAGCTGTGGCTCGTGAGTTCTAGAGTGCAGGCTCAGTAGTTGTGGCACATGGGCTTAGTTGCTCTGCGGCATGTAGGATCTTCTCGGACCAGGGCTCGAACCCATGTCCCCTGCACTGGCAGGCGGATTCTGAACCACTGCTCCACCAGGGAAGTCCCAAGGCATATTTTAGTTTAAACAATTCTTCTCCCCTTTGTATTTCCAGAATATTCTATATTCAATCTTTTTTGATATTCAGCTGGATTTGATTTTCTAAAACTTAAAAAAAAAAAAGCTTATTTCCACATTCATGAATAAAATGTTTCTATGACCTTACTTTTTACATTGTTTATTTGAAACAAGTTGTGCTAAATTCATATTCTTTCATCTGGATTAATTTAACTTGAATTGCAATGTATATTTCTAAAAAGTATTTTGGAATGTTCATAATTTGACAATCTTTATAGAGCTTCTCTATTCTATTTTTTGATCAGTTTTTGTAATTTATATTTAGCTATATATTTATATTAAATGGTACTTTAAGATTTGTTGCCATAGATTTACATTTAACTTACTCCTATGATTATTTTACATTTTTCTATCTCTGACTGAGTTTTCTTTTTTACTTCGAATTTTATACAGTTAATCTTCTCCATTTTAAAACATCTTAATCCTGAGGAAATCACCAATTCATATTTTAAAATAATTAGATCTTAGGGAGGGTAGGAGGGAGACACAAGAGGGAGGATATATGGAGATATATGTATATGTATAGCTGATTCACTTTGTTATACAGCAGAAACTAACACAACATTGTAAAGTAATTATACTCCAATAAATATGTTAAAAAAAAAGGTATGACTGCTTCCCACAAAAGAAAAAAAAGAATTAGATTTTAGATTTATTAATAGTTTCTACACTAAAAATGTCTGAAATTTCAGGTTTTATTGTTTTTTTATGTGTTTTATGATTGATTTTTATGTTCATTATTTCATTTCTTAATAAATAATGTGTCCTTTACTTTCCATGTTTAATTTTTTAATATTGAAGGCAATTAAGATATTTAAAAATACATTTATCTGTGTCCCATTGGGTTTTATTTAGAATATTCTTCTTTTCATTGTTTTCTAAGTAGATGGTACTTTTATTTTATATTTTATCTTTGATGCATAGATGTTTAGTAATTTATTTCATAATTTCCTTATAGTTAAAAAACTTACTTTCATCTACTTTTTAGTTATTTTTAATTTTATTGAATAAATTTAATTTCATGGTTTACAAGAATTCAGCTTTCAAACATTCTTAAAATTTCAACTTGTTGAGATTGTTTTTTGTTAATATTGTGAGGGAGGAAAGATATTTTTTTCCTTAACCAGTTTAGGTTCTTGGATGAGACATCCGTATAATAAAAAGGCAGATTAACAGGAAAAAAAATGAACAGAAGTTTAATGGCATGTAAACCTCATGTATACATATGAAATGCCCAGGAAAGCTGAGTAACTCCGAGAAATGGCCCAAGCCACCACCTTAAATAACAACTCCAGGTAAAGACAAAGGAAAGTGTTTGGTACAGGTGTGTGTATGTGGGAGCAAGGGGCAGTTACTGGAGGTTACCAGGAAAAGCACTGTAGACTAGGGTGAGGTTCTTATGCAGATTTAAGTCCTTGCCTTCTTCATTGATAAGAATTTCTAGAGATTTAAAGTCATTCTTCTCTTCCTGGTACAGAGGAGACATCATTACAAATGGAGATTTTCCTTGTAAATATAAATGTTTCTTAAAAAAAAGGTAACTTCTCCTTAGTTTTCAAAGCTTCTTCTGTGTCTGCACCTTCTTTGAAATAACTAGCTCAAAGTAACCCTTAGCCGACATATTTTGAGGTGGCAAATTCTGCTTCCCTTCAATGCCCGGGCTTATTTTCATAAAAGTTATGCAAACATCATCATTATCATCATCATCATAATGAAAGAATGTTTTTATTTTCAGGAGATATTTTTATACATGTACTTATGCATATATGCATCACATATGTTTAAGTTTCTTGATGGAGTAAATATATTAGTTTGAAATTATTTATCATATGCTTTCTATTTTTTTTTCCATTTTAACAGGGTTGTATTGAAATCTTCCAATAAAATTATGATCAAGTTCATGTAAACATCCTCATTAAGAATGGCAATACCTATTTCACTTGTTTCTCAGAATTCAATATATACCTCCTTAAACATTTGTTATACTACTGTGATACTGTGATTTATATGAACTATATGTATTTGGTTATTTAGATAACCAAAATATATTTCTCATATACATTTGGTCTTTATCTGAAGTTCCTGGCTCACAGGTCCCAAAGCCCTTTGAATTTCCTGAGTGAAAAGAGCAACGGGAGTATATTTTGTTATAATATTTGGTTACTTGTCCTCAGTTCCTGAAATGGCTTCAGAGCCAAAGGTGAAATTGGTGTCTTGTTATTCATAACAAGCCCCTTTCCACTACAACTAGGTTTAAGTTAATGACAGTAATTTTGGAAAGTACCTAAGGATGGGAGCTGCTGCCAGGGGAACCAACCATGCATGAAGGGTTGAAACTTTCAATCCCACCTCCTGATATCCAGGGGGGCAAGGGGTTTAAATGTTGAATCAATCACCAATGGCCAATGATTTAATCAATCATGACTATGTAATGAAGTCTCCATAAAAACCCAAAAGGAGGAGGTTTGGAGAGGTTCTGGAATGGGAATAGAGAATGCTTCCATGGACACTGTGCTGGGCCCCAAGTTCCACAAGGATGGCAGCTCCTTTGTTCCGGATCTCACCCCCTTCATCTGGGTGTTGATAGGATACAAAGGATATCTTAATATCCTTTGTAATAAACTGGTAGTGTAGTAAGTCAACAGGTTTCCTAAATTCTGTAGCCAATCTAGCAAATTAATCAAACCCAAGGAAAGGATTATGGAAGCCTCTGATTATAACCAGTCTGTCAGAAGTAACAACCTGGACTAGTGCTTGGCATCTGAAGTGAAGGGTAGTTTTTGGCGGACTGAGTCCTTCACCTGTGGCATCTAATGCTATTTCCAATTAGTGTCAGAATTGAGTTGAGTTCTCAGACACCATACTGAGGTCCCATAATTTCTTATTGGAGTGGGGAAGCCTCTACAGAAACATGCTGGAATTGGGTTCAGGAACCTAAAAGAACTACTGTCTGATTTACTTTCCTAAAAACCATCTTTTAAAATCTTATTTCCTAATTAAAAAAAACAATGTTTCCATATCAAGACATGGTTAATTGTACTATAGTAACCTCTCAGCATTCAAAGTACTCCCGATTCTTGCAAGTTCTTGTCTAAACCTAATCTCCTGGTAACCCCTCCACAGATGAAGGTGGTCTTCTTCACCACTACACCATTAACCATACATGTACTTTTGCCTGAAACATCCAGATTTGAGATCACGTCTGCCAATTACAATCCTTCTTCTTCCAACATAGTGCTTCTCTAAATGTTGCCTGTGTCAAAGTGTGTGAGTTCTGAGAATTCTTTATAATATATATTTTTTAGTTTTTCTTTCCATCTTAATGACAAGGAAAATACTATAAAAATATTATCAAAGATAATCATGTTATAATCGAGTATTGCCACAGAATTCTGGTGCCTGTATTTGCCCATTTTATATTAATTGTCCTCCCATACTTTTAACAGGTATGACCCTTGTTGGTTTCTTTGAAAATAAAATAATAGTAGTGTTTTTATCCATGCTTCTATACTCTAGTTTTGTTATTTTATATGGCAAAGATATGATTTTTTTTCAGAGATAGTTCACAATTTAAATATGTTTATGTAGCATAAATTCTAGTGTCTTAGATTACTGTATCATTGAGACTTTGCTTAAACATCATGTAAAGAAATAGAAAAGTAGTCTCAAACTAATGACAAGGAACTAAGAAATAAACAAACATGGGAGGGTGAGTGTACTCCAAGTGACAGATATATAGCTTGATGCTGAGTGGAGACTTGCTTCACAGTTGTTGAAATAGATTACACTGATAGTGTATTACATAGTGGATATGGTCCACACTTTAGACAAGATTAACAACACACACACACACACATTCTGTAACATAAATGTCAGGTTCTCTAACTGATGTACTCTATACATCTCTTTTTGTACTTCTTATCTTGCAGGAGTTCTTCAGCAGCTAAGTGTAACCTACTTTGCATTATATAAATGGGAGAGGAATCTCCTTTAATTTGCCTCCAGGTGTCTAGGTGCTACCCACCAGTGAGAATTTTCAGAGGATCTTCAAGAGAGAATTGAATTATTTTCAGTCTTCAATTAGGAAATTTTGTTTGACTGGCTGACTAGTGTTCAGGGTATATTTGCTTCCTTCCAAATGCAGGAACTGAGCTATGGAGTTTTGCCTCTTTTCTATGTAGAGGCAAGAACTGGAGTGAAGAAGAAGACAGGGACCATAATTCTCTTCCCTCTCCAAAATCATGATAGCTCAGTCTCTTAGTCACAGTTTAGGTAATCAGATTGAATATATATTGAGTTATATCAAGAGCAACAATTATATTTTAGTAAGTAATTGAACAAAACATTTCATCTTGAAGATGAAAAATGTCTAATTTAGAAGATGAATCCATCAGAGAGGCTGAACATCAACAAACCAGAGGTTGGACAGACACAAAAAGAGATGGTTTTCAAAATATGAGCCCCACAGTAAAAAAAGCCCTGCTCCTATATAGCTGCAATAAAAACCAGAAGGAGAAAGTCTATGCCTACTCAAAATTGTGTCTTTGATCACTTGATACATAAAGAATCTAGACTGGATAGCAACTTAGTAACTAAGGAAAAGAGCATTTGTTCCAAAGCATTATTCAGAGACAAATATAATTTGAGCACCAGTTGACATATGTGTGTTTGACTATATATATATATATATATATATATATATATATACACACACATATAAATACATATGATACATATATACAATGTATGCATGTCATGTTTGTGTGTGTGTGTGTGTGTGTGTGTGTGTGTGCAAACCAGTCATAGCAGATGGCCCGTTTTCCTAAGATTTTGAGATTCTACAATATTTATCTGTACATAATTTATCGCATTTACTTGTCAAATTTTGGTAGTATATAGACCTTTACCTATGCTTTGGAGCAAGGTTCTCAATATTATGGACTACATAAGTCTTTGTTTTGGGGATGTTTAGCCACATCCTGGACTCTACCCGTAGATACCAGTTGTAGCCAACCTCCTAGTTGTGAAAACTAAATACTTCCACAGACATTGCCAAATGTTTCATGGGGGATAAAATGCCTCCAGTTAAGAACCACTGCTTAGAGGAAATAATCCAATAAAAGAAACTTGTGGAAACTCTGATTTGGCATACACAGATCTTTTGTAAACATGTAATATAATTTCAATTTTATATTTTGCTATATTGTTTAAATATATTTTTTCTTCTGTGGCCAGAGTCCAACTTGAGAAGTATGATGATTTATTTAATAAAATTTGTATAGAAGGATAAGATCAAAGCAATTACCATATTCTTATACTTTGAAAATTCTACTTAAATTCATGAGAAGTCTGCAATAATTGTGTAGTGATTAATAATCTGCAAAGAAGGGTATAAACTATATAACAATAATGTTCACACTCTGTATTAGAATTTTAAAGGCTGGAGACATCTGCACATTGCATAGTGTTACTTCCATGCGCATAGGAAATGTTAACAATGAACATTAACTTAAAAATGTTTTAGAATGAATGCTTGTCTAATTTTGAAAACTTATTGGAATCTTGGAGTACTTTGATACTTTATGCTTTAATTCCTTCTAAAACATTGTACTGCTTTGTTACAAGTTTCAAGGATACATTGAAGGAGAATTAAATTATCAAGTCACATTACAGCTTGTTCTCATATTTACATTTACCTTGAAAGAAGGTAATTTATTAGGGGGGCAAAAAGAACAATATATCACATTAATGCACACTCAATTTCAAATTTACCCTGGACAGGCAGCTGGACATTGTCAAGCTCAGTTTGCAGTGGTTTTATCTGATGGAGAGGAAACTTGAAATGTGCATGCTTCATATTTGTCTCTGCTGAGAACATAGTTCCTGTTTTACATTTATGTGGGAGCGTCAAAACAAAAAAATCATCTGCTAAAAAGAATAAATTCCATGATAATCATTTCCAAAATCTGCTGAACTTATCCTCATATGTCTACCCAGATGGCGAAGTGGTGAAACGGAACCAGGAACACCTCGATGCAGTTGTTACTGTTAATCTCTGGAGGATTTAAACTTGGAAGTATACCTGCCCTAAGTATGCATCAACTATGCAAGTCAAAAGAGATTTTCAGTAGATTGTCTGCAAAGGAGGATTGTACACTTTTGTGTATCTACTCTTCTGTTCAAACAAAACCATAGGTTTTTACAGGGTACAGAAATACACATGTGCAACACGGCCTTGCTTCAGGACTAAATTAACAACATTTCCGGCAACTTTACCTTGAGTTTCTTCTAACTTTTCAAATTCCTATAAATTCTGTTTTAATGAATTTAAATATAAAATCTGTGCTGGGAAGGAGGCATGCGGGAAAAGAATGGAACTTTATGAGATAAAAAGACTCTATTTCCATTTGTTAAGAAGTAAATATTAATCAGAAGAAGCAAGACGCCAAGAACCTTTTGATGTTTAACAACCTTTGGTTGTGTCATTTTAATATAATTAATGACATTTAGAAGTTACTCCCTGGATAATTATCTTGTCATGGCTACCATAGAGCTCGAAGCACAATCAACTAAAATATGGGAAAGGAAGCAAAAGGGTATAATGTATCTCGTGAAAATAGTCACCGGGAATTTGTATTTTAAAATGGGACTTCTTTTTTTTTTTTTTTTTTTTTTTAATGCATTGGGTTTTGTTGCTGCGCACGGGCTTTTCTCTAGTTGTGGTGAGCAGGAGGATGCTCTTCATTGCAGTGCTGCAGAGCACAGGCTCTAGGCATGCAGGCTTCAGTAGTTGTGGCACACGGGCTCAATAGTTGTGGTTCGCAGGGTCTAGAGCACAGGCTTCAGTTGTTGTGGCGTATGGGCTTTGTTGCTCCGTGGCATGTGGGATCTTCCCAGACCAGGGATGGAACATGTGTCCGCTGCATTGGCAGGCGGATTCTTAACCACTGTGCCATGAGGGAAGTCCCAAAATGGGACTTATAAATTTTAATTATAATAAAGTTTTATTTAAGAAACTTGCTTGTATTTGCTGTCACTGTTATAATGTGAAATCACTCATTTAAGTTAGAAGAAGAGTATCTTTACATAAACACACATATGTATTCTTAATCAGAGAGTTCTAATCTACCATTCTTTTGACAAATTCCTAATGGTTCTACCTATTTATCTATCTATCTAGATATATCTTTTATTGCACAAATATTATTAATCACTAACAATATTTGTGGTTTTCTAAAAAGAAAAATATGACTCTGTGGAGTCCTAACTACCTCAAATACATGGATTTCTTAGAAATGACAAAGAAAAAAAATGCTCCTGTTGGACTTTCCTGGCAGTCCAGTAGTTAAGACTCCATTCTTCCAATGCAGGGGATGCAGGTTCCATCTCTGGTCAGGGAATTAAGATCCCACATGCCGCACAGTGCGACCAAAAAAATTTTAAGAAAAATGCTCCTGTTAATAAAAACACTAAGACACTAACACTAATGGAATAAAGTATTTCACATCATATTTCCTTGCTCTTTCAGTTAAGTATGGCATATATGTGGCAGTATAGTATTTTTTGTAAATTTTCCATTGTCAAAATATATCACCATGCTTAGAACTTAAAACACCATTATCCAAAGTAACTAGTCTGAAACTAGTCAAACACAATTTAGCACCCAAAACCCCAAAACTGACATTCAGTGTCACTCAATTTTTCACCATCTATTTTTAAAGGACAATGTGAAGGTAAACCTAAGCTACAACAATTCTTTTAAACCCTTCAAATTTAATCCGTCTTCAAGTATCTTTAAACACTGCAGCTCTTCTGCTGAGCCTGTGCACATTTTTATGGTGAACTTTGGAACAAACACCTCTGATGTCTTCTTTTCATTATCATCTCTCATATTACTTCTCTATTATCTTTTTAAAATTTTTTTTTCCCAGAAGATCAAAGACTGGTTTGGCAGGGAAGAAAATTACAGGAGAGAAGAAATGAATGGGTCAACACGAAATCCTCCTTAGTGGATAATGGAAGAGAAAACAGTAGGAACAATGTTAATATAATTTTATCCAATTTTATATGATACTGTATTTGCTTTGAAATAATGTAGAATTAGTCTAAAAACAAAATACAAAGACTACTAAATTGATGATAGAAATTTTAAGGGGTGTTCATTTACTCAGTAGACTATTGCATGCAAATGAACAATTTAAAACATAGGAAATATGAATGGCTGAATAAAGGTCTATGTTTACCTTCACTAGTAGTAAAAAAAAATATTCTTCAAGAGTAAATATATTAAACACAAAAGTTATACAGAATTAGATAGGAGGATGGATGTGTGGCTAAGCCCCAATTTCTTCCTCTGTAAATTAGGGTTAATAATACCTTAGAATGTCATTGCTCAATACACCTTTCTGTGATGTTGGAAATATTCTGTATCAGCCCTGTCTGACAGTAGCCAGTATGCAGATGTGATTATTGAATACTTTAGGTGTGACTAGTGCTACTGAATTCTTAACTTCATTTCAGTTAAATTTATATGGTCTTATGGCTAGTGGTTACCATATTGTTCAGCACAATCTTAGGGTATTTATTGATATTATTAGGAAATTATATTATTTTATTGAAATAATACCTCATTGTTCTCTCATAAAATTAGCAAAGATTAAAAAATAATACTCAGTGTTGACCATGGTTTGGTAAGAATATCTCTCTAATCAAATTATTATGCAAGAGTACTTTGGTACGGTATTAGAAAGAAAGTGGGTAATATGAACAAAGTTTCTTAAGGTGTTAAAATTGTTTGACTTTTCTACTTCATTTCCAAATATAGCCTAAGAAAATAATTTTCAGACTAAGACTGTTGCACAATCTACTTTTATTTTAAAGGAAAGATGATCAATTGCTATAAGGCCTCATTAATCCATTATATGTGCAAAGTATGTGATAATATGAACAACTATTAAAAATTAAATTAAGCACTTAGTAAGTTTGCACAGATTGACATGAGTTGCAATGTAGTAAAAAACAACAACAAAAACAACAATACACTGGAAGCCTGAGGAAAAACATTCCAGTTCTGGTATCAGCTAATAGTGTGTCTTTGGAAAAATCAAATGACTGCCCTAGGTTTTGCTTTCTTATTTGAAAAAATGAATGGTAAATAATCTATAAAAGGCATTCCACTGCTATAATTCTGTCTCTTGATATTTTTCATCCAAAGACCCAGAAACAAGTTTAAAAATAGTCTTATTGCCTGCACAATTTAATGGGACTTGGATCTTTGGGGAAGAATTAATACCTATCCTAAAGCAAAAATGTTTTTAAGTAGATTTAATTTGTCACATACTCTCTGAGAGTACACACTTGTACATGATCAAAGAGAGGGAGAGAGCACAGGGTTTGTTTGGTGTAAAATATAAGAGAGATTCCTCAGAGTGGAGCATATAAAATGCAAGCTCTAAGGCACATGCAACAGTCAAAGGAGTGAGCTGGGCAACAGGCCAGATGAAATATTAACTGTAGTGAGACCTTGACTATTTCTATAAAGTTTAGTAATCAAGACAAAGACTAAGAGAAAGACTGTCTGAATTACAACGATAAACTGGAAAGAAAAGCCCCTGATTACCTGTGTAGGATGCTGGTGAGATGAACTTGCATGTAGAAGCGTTTCTGATACAATCAATTTGATATATATTTGAACCCCTAGGTGACAAATAACGTGATGCTATTAATGAACTATGAACTATGAATGTGAGAAGGAAAAGAGAACATTTTGGAGAAAATGTTTTAGTTCCCGGTTTAATAGAATCAGTAGTGTCATGAGAAAACAAAGGGAAATGAAAATCTGAAGCTTTAACAGGAAGTGAGACTGCAAGATTTTTTTTGATATTCATCATGCATATTCTCTGGGATAAAAACTGTAGTCATCACTGGGGCTAACAACTTTCTTACAATCTAAGTTGTTAAGAAATCTTGTTCTGCAAACACACTTAAACCAGCAGGATCCATTCAGGCATAGGGCAGTTACATCCAATAAATCAAACCTAAGATACTTTCATTCCACCTACAGCAATCATCCCATATCCTCTATCCTATATCATGTCTCACTGCCCTTCCATTTTAGTTCAGATCCTGAACCTTGAAATTGTGGCACATTTGACCTCACCTCTATCCTTTGGATTTGGTTCTTTCTGTTCAGCTATATCATATCTGTTCTCTAAGTATTTCTGACTTAATCTCATTATTGAATTGTTCTGTATTAGCCTCCTAAGGTGGGATATTCTATCCCAATTTTCCTTGGAGATCCAAAATTCTGCCCACAATATTAACATTGGGTGTCACCACTCAAAATAATTCCTCTTTTGTTGGAAAAGGTTTCAATACACATACGTTTCTCCAGGGGCTATAGCTATGCTCTTAGACCTATTTCCTTGGCCATGGTTTCCAACCAAGGGAATATAACCCGATCCAGTTTAGGTAAATCAGATTTTCTTTTCCAGAATTTGAAACTTGACCAGCAATGGAAAGATTGGGACTCCTGGGATCAAAGACCTTAGAGATAAGTTGACACCTTAGAGATAATTCCTGTAAACTCTTGTGGCTGAGGTCTCAGTCCTGCTCTGGCTCCTGTCCTGACTAAGAACTACAGGTTTCACTTTGCTTCTTTCCCCGGGTTTCCCAAGGAAACTTTCAATAAGTTTATTTTGCTTATGCCTTCTAGAGTGAGTGTCAACTAGAAGAACCTTAGCAAACACAAACACACAACCCTGTGTGGCAAAAATACACATAATTTGGAGTCAGAAGAAATATCTCTACATCTATCGACTTATCTACCTATCTATCTATCTATCTATCTATCTATCTATCTATCTATCTATCTATCATCTATCTTCTGTCAGTTATCTACCCATCTATCTGCTTTTGAGAACCTCACTGAAGCCATCTGACATTTAATTTTCTCATTTGAAAACTGAAGTGATCTTGGTTATTTCTTACTTCTCTCACATTCTCTAAGAGTGCTTATTTAAAAGGCAGATTATTAAGAATCAACAATAATTGGAGATGCTGATTGCTTAAAGGGCTGGGTCAAAAATATGGCCTAGAAAACTGCATTTATTTATTTACATTCACTATTTAATGCATGTATGTATGTATATGTGTATGTTATATACAAATATAGTTGAAGTGGCAATGATCACAGGAGTGTGTCATGTTCTCCCACTTGAATTTACTATAATAAGATTTTGTAGAAAATACATTAAACTTTAAAAATACAAAGGTTATAAAATTCAAGTAAAATATAACTAGGTAAAACCCTTTTTATTCCCTGTATCTTATGTCCTTTATTAAAAAAAATACTGGTTTAGTGGATTAGTGGACCTTTTACTTAAGAATATAAATGTAAGATAACAGTTCTGAATTATCCATTTAATTTTAAATAATAAGAGATGTCCTATTTATAAAGATATTTCAGATGTACAGATGGGTTCATGTATTGACTTCCAAATAGAAGAAGGTAAACAACTTCCTTCATTGTTATCTGTGTTTTATAGACTGTGGACAATGTAAACTCAACTAACATCCACTGGGCTTTTCTTAACTCTCATCATTTGAACTATATCTGAAGGAGATTCTAAAATACTTTCTCTTT
Organism: Globicephala melas; assembly: GCF_963455315.2. Taxonomy (NCBI): domain Eukaryota; kingdom Metazoa; phylum Chordata; class Mammalia; order Artiodactyla; family Delphinidae; genus Globicephala; species Globicephala melas. The sequence goes on along the minus strand of NC_083327.1, from coordinate 4,917,545 downwards.
TTGAAAGTACAAAACAATGTTTAATCTTGCCAAATAACGTTGAGACAGTTCTTATATCAGGTATTAAAAACATGGAAATGATTTCTCCACATCTGGAAGGAAGAGTCACATGGAGGAAGGCTAGTCTCACCTCATCAGTCTCCCCTGTGTAGCTCCTGCATCAATCGTCCTGTCAGGGACTGCCAGGGGAACTTACCAGTCAACAAGTGTTATCAAACCTTGAGAAGCCCCTTCCCTCATTTTCTTACCGGCTTCTGTGGGCACCCAGGTGGAAGCAGCTTTAGTCACTACAGCTTTGCACTGGATTTTAACTACTGACACAGAAGTGAGAGGTACTCTCCTGAGTCATTCTTTCCCTCTGGATAATCTCCATTTGTAGTCTCTGTTACCTAGGGAAAAATACCAGGTGTTGAATCAGTAATCTCATGGAGTTATAAAAATTTCCTCACTGTTTTCATTTTAATTAAGTTGGAAAGAACTTGAAGTTTCAACATGATGATGAGTCAGACAGTGGTAAACATGAAGCTCAAAAAATAAATATTTTATCAGGGATTAAGATTAAAAACATAACAGTGAGTAATTCCATTAAACTACATGTGTACTTGTCCATGGAATAGAGGAGCAGTCATAAGTGTGATGTTAGTACATTTTTGGTAAACTAATAATGTCAGCTTTCACATTTGGAAGTTTTATACATGAAAAATGCAAAACAAACAACAGCAAACATAATTTTCCCTTTATTTTGATTTGCAGTGGTTTCCTTAGATTCCAAGTTATACATTTGTAGTTGTATTTAATATTGCTCATACCTCCCTCTTCTGTCCTTTTTCCCTGTCTCTTTCTCCTTCTTTGTATGATAAACCTCATGGGAAATTACTTACTTATCTTCTCAGAAATTTGTCTTTTATATTGTATTCTCTCACCCATTTCAAGTGCTAGTTTTAGTATTTGCTGAGTGTTGGTAAGTGGTTAGCTCCCAAATTTTTGAAGGGCTCTCACTGAGGCACATTCAGGGCTTGGGCAAGTGATCATAGTAAAGTGTAAAGTCACAGGTGTGTGCCATAACCATCAAGAGAATACCTCCAATATAAATGTTGGTCCCAAAAGGAAGTAAAATGATTAATTTCATTGATAGGTATTTATTTTAAGTGTTGCATAAATCTAGGGTTACAGGAGTTTGGCAAGGTATCTTATTTTAGAATTCAATTCTGTATTTTATGACAATTTCCGTACTAAAGTTATAGCAATCCCAATAGCAGCAGCATACTGACTCACGAGTTGAGTTAGTAAAAGAAAACTTTAGAAATTGGAAAAAATATTAGATATTGACCCTACATGTTTAATTTATATTTGTTGCAGTATATTGTAAATAGGAATCATGTCTGTCTGGTTCACTGCCTTATCTCCATTGCCTGGCTCATATTAAGTGCTAGATAAATATTTTTGATTGATTGATTTAATGAATGATATCTTACAATCATCTTCACACGGCTGCCACTGTCCCTATTCCCCTGGGGTCTTACTGTATACTTTCATTTCCCAAGCCAAGTGACATTTAACTAAGCTTTACAGATGGCATGGGGTTAACAGCAGGGAAAAACAATGCAGAAAGGAGAAAAGGCATAATATATATGACTACCCCAAAAGTATATAGTGTAAGGTCCTTTGCAGTAACCCTTCCTAATTAAGCCTGGAGACTTGTTACCAAGGACAACTTGCTCACCTCTCTCTTATCTTCACCCCAGGAAAAGGACCTGGATAAGGTCTGAGATTCTCCAATTCTTCCTCCACCTTCACATATTGGAATCATGTTCTCAGAAATGTAAGTCCTTTGCAATATAAACACTCTTAAGATTGTAGGCAGAACTATTTTATTATTTAAAACAGAGAACTTTTCTTTATTTAATAGTTTGCATCCTGGTATAGGACATCTGTTTTACATTTATATAACCAGAAATCCAAGCAGAGGGAAACATTTCTCTTAAATATTAATTCACATCTTCAATGAAAAGAAAACAAATAACTCTTGGAAATTCGACAAAAGTTCTCCTACCCTCTCTACTCATGTGAGTTTCAAATGAAGCCAACTCATACCTAGTAATTTAGGGAGGATGAATATGATGGATGCCAATTTCTTGAATTTCAATTAAATTCAACAAAAATTGACTGAGCATCCGTCATATGCCAGATGGTTTTCTGTAATGAATAAAATGTTACAAAGTAAAACAGTTTATAAAAAGGGTAAATATGTCCAAATGTAGCTGAAATATAATATAACTATTGCTATATTAACATGATGAGCAAAGTTCTAGAAGAGCACAGAGGGGGGAGTAATTGTTCTACTTTGGAATTTCAAGGGATCTGACACAGAAAATGTGTCATTTAAGCTGAGCCTTGAAAGGGAGGAGTATAAACTTATGAAAGGAACGTTAGTAAATGTGGCAAATTGAATACATGTGTAAACATTTTTAATCCCACTTATATACTTGGTAAAATTATAAGAAAAGAATGGGTGAAATATATACCACCCCTAACAAAAGTAAATAAGGAGAATTAGAGAAGGGACAATGGCAGATAGGGGATATGAACAGATTTTTATGCCATGAGAAGCACCTGAAAGAAATGGTAGGCAACGAAAGTTAAATGACAAGGACCTGCAGAGGAGGGTGCCAATGAGAAGTGTAGTTTTGCACCATAAGGTGAGTATAGGGTTACAATTTTATGAGGCTACTACACTAAAAATTAGAAAGAATATTTTTATAAAGAGTTTTAAAAATCACTAACACAAACTTTTGAATTATCAACAGTTTAAGAAAAATTAAATATAGTGAAGGCAAAGATAAATTTCAAGGATACCTCTTTTAAACTTTAATTAACACACAATATTAGGATGTATAAACTCCTTTGGAACAGAGAAGAATATGGAAATTCTGGCAATTAATTGTAAACATAAATAATTATTAAAAAAAAACCTAATAGACCCAGATTAAAAACCTATGAGGGTGAGGAGAGTCTAAATAAAACTCACTACTAACAAATTGAAGCCAACAATGTTGATGTATAAGAATATTTTATTATGCCAAATTATCATTTAACCTTGGAATGTGAAGGTGGTTTGATTTAGGAAATGATGACTATCATGCTGATCATTGTTCAGAAAAAATACAATTTTATTTTTATCTTCATTGATGGTAAGAGGCTTAAGATGAATACCATACTGCTGTGATGACTAACCACTCCAAAATCTTAGGGGCTGACAACAAATATCTCTGTCCTTTTCATGTTTTATGTCAACAACTAGAGGTTGCTCAGATCTGCTCTTTGGGTCTCCCTTTCCCAGAACCCAGGCTGGAGAAGCAGCCTTGTTTGGGACATTCTCTTGGCAGAGGGGAGGAAAAAAAAAAAGAGAGAGAGAAAGAACTGATGGAAATTTGTGATATTTTTAAAAGCTTTGCCCACAAGTAGCATACACCATGTTTTCTCAGATACCATTGATCTGGTACATCACAAATCCATGAGTATCATTAACGGGACATTGTACCCTTCCCACAAGAGTACTGAATATCATGTGGTGCGGAGCTGGGACAAATCCTCCAAAAGGAAGTAGAGAATATACTTGGGAACCATAATACAATCTACCACACTATTTCCAAAATAAAAGCAAACCAACAAGAACACCAGCAAATAGTTTTTTAAAAAGAAAAAAACTCATAAGTCCCTTAACATTAGTTAAAATGTTTTTTTATGCAAAAATTTATCAAATATAAAACAAGAAATTTTAGATGAACTCTTATTGAAATCAAAACAAAGTGTGGGTGGCTACTACCACCATTATTTAAACTTTTCCTGACACTTTGCTAGAATAAAACTACATGAAAGTGAGTGGCAAGATTCTCTATTCAGCAAGTTGTAATGGCTTTCAATGCATTAAATCATTATTATTTCTTTTCATGAAGGTCCTATATATTTATACTCTTGTGGCTAGATTATTTATGGGTTTCTATCTATTATGAATTGAATCTTTTTGTCTAGTCTCTCTAATTTGTTATAGTAGGAATGCTACATTGAGCTTTATTGTTTATTTTCTTATTCACTTGATTCATTTGAATTTTTTTGCCTTCAATAATGAATTACAAGTGATTTTACTTTGTTTTTCAACTTTATATTTAACAAGCATATATTATATTCAAAAAGAAAAATGAAATCCCATTAGAAAATCTCTAGGGTATTTTTTTTTTTTTTTTTTTTTTTTGTGGTACGCGGGCCTCTCACTGTTGTGGCCTCTCCCGCTGCGGAGCACAGGCTCCAGACGCGCAGGCTCAGCGGCCATGGCTCACGGGCCCAGCTGGTCCGCGGCATGTGGGATCTTCCCGGACCGGGGCACGAACCCGCGTCCCCTGCATCGGCAGGCGGACTCTCAACCACTGCGCCACCAGGGAAGCCCTCTAGCGTATTTTTTAGTTCAAGTCTTATGCTAGTTCTCAGATGGCAGTAGTTTGAGTAGCTCAGTGTTTAGGTTATGAAATACTGAAGACATGACATTTGTATTTCAGATATTAGAACTATTTTTATCACAAAACCTAGTATAATCCTTGCCATTTTACATTGATTTAATTCCTTCTATTTGTTACAGTAACTGGAAACAGATTTGCCTCTTGATTATACTTCAAGCGCAGAATACAGCAGGAATTATAAATTATACTCAGGAACAAACAAATTAACCAAATTGTAGTGTGGAGAATGTTTTCAATTATAGCTTAAGTATGACTGTCAATTGAGAGTCAATCACCATTGACTAAATTATTCTTATGATGCATATGACATAGGCTGTTATTCTTATTATGTAGCAGGAAGTTTGGGGTGTATTTAGGGTGGGACAAATGGGAAGTACTTGAAGAATTCAATGTTATATAATAAGATGTTTCACTTCAATTTTTGAAATTCAGTTGGAAGCCAGAAACAGCAAATTAGATAAATCATTACAAAGTAGCTGAGCAGTACAAAACAGCGAATCACTGCTAAATTGGGACTATCCTTAAAGTGGATAATTGACTTCAAGTTTAGAATAGATGAATGAGTAATAAACAACAACATGATTATCAATGAATTATTGCCCACATGCATACATTGGGATAAGGAAGTCATTGAGGAATAGGCCAAGTGTACATTTCAAAGCATGCCGCATCCCACAGAATTTGCAAAGGGATGAGGGAGGTAAGGGGTAATAACATTTATGCTTAAAACTTATTGAAATCTTAGTAAGTGCCAGGCAGAATGCTAAGTTTCTTCATATGTCTCATTTAATTTAATCTTATCAACCTCTCTATGAAGTAAGTACTATGGTTTCTACCTACTTTAGGAGATATGAAAATTGGCTGAGATAAATGAAATAATTTATCTAAAAGTGTAATTTCAATAAATTTTGATGCAATTTCACTATAGAAAAATTGTTTTCACTATTGCAGTGACATGAACTCTGATGATAGTAAGTAAAATTACACAGTTTGTTAAATCCTGTAGGCTAGGCTTTTTATTTTTTCTTGAAAACTGTGGACAGAACACATATGTTTTTCTCAACATCCTTCACTGGGATGATAGTGTGGTGAATCACAAGAGATAAATCTATGTTGGCAGTTTTCTAGTAGTGAGAAAGTAACGGAAAACAAATCTACAGATACACAGATACGTAGAGCAGATAAACGTGTAGCTTGCATTGTGAAGAGGAGGGGCTGCAAATTTGGAGCTGATCTTTCTGATGGAAATCAGGGAAGGGGACAGTTTAAGAGCTGGTGAGAAGCATGAGAAAAGGAATAAAGTTACTGAAAATTTATCTCCAGAGAAGTTTTTCCAGTTGTCTCTCATCCCTCCAAGAGAGCTAAGCAATCTGACACTTATAACCAAGAATAAAACAAAATCAAAGTTACTTGGAGTTCTTTTATTAACCATATTATTTAATGGGACTGTGGCTCCCCTTATTCTGACATTTTGTTGACTTCAAGTCAGATGGGCCTTCTCTGAACAGTGAAGATAAAGTGAAGTTTATAATGTGACAAATCTGGTAAACTTACCAATTCCACTCAGAATTCCAGTCACCATTTCTTTTCAGCTGGAAATTCAAGAGTAAATCAGAGCAATAGCAGCAGACTCTTAATCAAGAAATGAGAAAAAGCCATGTAGTCCTTCTTTCTTAAGTATGAAGGGAGCCTCAAGATCTACAGATATATAAGGAAAACTAGCATGAAAGAGAACAACCAAAATAACAAGAACAGTGGGTCAGTAGGAAGCCAAAAGATTTGCTATAAGTGTTCACAGAGAAATTCAAGACGATTTTTCAACCACAAGATAAGAATGTTACTACAAAAAGAAAATGATATAAAATATGCTATGAATTGAAAATATAATTGTCAGCATAGTAATTTAAAGCATAAGAGTTAAGATAAGAGTTAAGATAAAGTGACAATATGTCTCATAATGTAGGGCAAGGGCTGGACGATATGAAAAAAATAAAAATAAGAGAGAGAGAGGATTGATTTAGTGACATGTACTGATAGTAGTTCTAGGCAGGGATAATTGAGGAGGCCAAAATCATCATCATCGAGTCTTCTCAGTGCGGTAGAATGAAGTAGACAAATGGTTATGCAGTAAACAATGCTCATACAGTAAAAATAAATAAATAAATAAATAATATTTGCATATTTCCATTTTTGAGACATAATTTGTGTAGAATGTATGTTCAGAACTTAAATATAAATCAAATGAGTTTTGAAAAAAATGTATACAGGCAGGTGACCCACATCCTTGTCACACTGTAGAATTTTCCCTTTGCCCCAAATACTTCTCTAGTGCCCTTTCCCTGTCAACTCTTGAGCAGTACCTTAACCCCGGTCAACCACTTACTGTTTTGATTTCTGATATCATTTGTATCATTGCTTAAGGTGGACATTTACACAAAAACTGTCACAGAATATGTACTCTTTTGTGACTTTACTCAACAAAATATTTTTGAGATTCTTACATGTTGTAGCATTATTAGTTCTTTCCTTTGTTGTATAGTATTCCAATGATTACCAAAATCTGTTTGATAATTTACCTATTGATGGAAATTTAGGTTGTTTTCCGTTTCGAGCTACAATGCATAAAGCTTCTGTGATTATTCATGGTATATGTTTTGTTTGCTTTTTTGATTCTCTTTTTCATGGATACAGGTTTTTATGTTTATTTCTCTGGATAAATAAGTAAGATTACATTTTGGGGGGGTCAATAGTATGTATGTGCTTAATTTAAAAGAAACCACTAAACAATTTTTTGAAGTCTACATCATTTCCTTGGCAACCTTTTGGTTGTTAGGTTTTTTCAAGTCTTTCTGAGAGAAATAGTGTTATTTTGTGGGGTTTATTTTCATTTTTGTGGTAACTAATATGAGTTAGTCATATGCTCTTATATATAATATGATTTGATATTATTATATGACCTCACTAGAAGAATGATCCTAGCAAAAGGAAATACACTTATTTTTTTCTTACTCCATTGGTTGACACGAAATAATAGATTTTGGTTTGTTTCATCTTTTCATGTGCTTATTGGCCATTTGAATGTCATTCTTTGTGAAATGTCTGTGCAAGTCTTTTGCCCAGATTTTTGTATGTTTTCTTGTCTTTTAGTATTGAAATGCTGAAGAGGATAGATACATAGATAGGTTTAAATATTCAGATTTTAAGGGGTAAAGTATCCTTGTCAGTTCTATTATTACAAATATATTCTCCTAGACTGTGGCTTCTCTATTCATTATCTTAATAATGATGTTCAGCATAGTTGTTAACTTTGATGAAGTTTATTGTACTTGGTCATGAAGCATTATTTCTTCAAAGTGTCGGGGAATTCAATTTGCTAATATTGCTTAAATATTTTGCACTTACTTTATAGGCATGTTAACTTTTTTTTGAGTGAGAGTGATGTGTTTTTCTGGTTTGGTATCAAGGCTCTGCTGACCTCATAAAATGAGTTATAATTGTTTACTACTCTTTTTTTTTTGAAACAGGTTGAAAAATATTGACATTATTTCTTCAATAAATGATTGAAATAATTACCAGCAAGTTATCTGGGTCTGGAGTGAGTGAAAGTGTGTGTTTGTGTGAGTGGGGGGTATGTGTTATGTGTGTGTCGGGTTAAGATTTTTAATAATTTTTATTATATTTAATAGATTTAGGGATTTTCAAGTTTTTAATTTTTTGTTGTTATATTTTAAATCTTGTGTCATAAATATTCTATTTCATCTAAGTTTCAAGTTGGCTACCATATTAATTATATGCTGCTATTATTAATTTAGTATCTATAGGTTATGTAGCAAAATCTCCTTTGCTATTCTTAATACTGGTAATTTATGAGTCTCCCTTTTTTCTTGATTCATTTTCTTATGTGTTTATCAATTTCATCAATATTTTTGAAAGCTAGTTTTTAATTTTGTTGATATTCTCTATTGTTTGCCCATTTACAATATTATTTCAAATAGATTAGCTTTTATTTTTACATTTCCTGTCTTCTACTTCTGTTGGTTTTAATTTTCTTTTTGTTTTTCTTACACTTTCATGTAGGAAAATGTCGTTGATTTTACACCTTTTACTTTTCCTAATATAACACAAAAAATGGGATAAATTTCCATTTTACAACTTCTTTAGCTACAGCATCTTGATAAAGTATTGCATAATTATGAAATGTCCTTTTTATTTTTGATATTACTCTTTTCTTGATGCCTAATTTGTCTGATATGAATATAAACATAATGTTTTCTTATGTGCATATTTTATGTAATGCATGTTTTTCAACACTTTTCTAAAAAAAATAGGTATATTTTTGTATAAGATGTTTTTCTTATAAACCAAAAATCTTTATCATCTTATCATTGAAACAACAGAAGCAGCTAGACTATGTCAGTGCAAGTAAGTGACCCTTGACTATTTCATAGTAATTTTGAGATTTTTTCCCCTCTGTCCACTGCCTGAAGAAAACTGTTCTTTTGATTTTCCCTGATTGTATGTCATAGGGATAATAATTGGGATGCATTTTGGGGACAGTATGAACAAGCTCATGTCAATTTTTTTTTTTTGGCCCTGCCTCGCAGCATGTGGGATCATAGTTCCCCTACCAAGGATCAAACCTGTGCCTCTGCAGTAGAAGTGTGGAATCCTAACCACCAGACCACCAGGGAAGTCCCCAACATGCTGATGTCTTTTATCAGAAAGTTTTCAGTTATAGGGCATAAAGGTTATTAACTCCTAGAAGTTACACTATGAAGTATGTGAAATGAAAATGCAAATTTGTGTTAATGACAACTTGCAGAGAACATGTGAAAATCTGAGGTGAAAAAGTTTAAAATTATGACTCTTTTAGAACAAGGTTAGATGTTTCTAAAATGCAAGTAAATGGTACATAGAAATCCAGTGAGATCATGAAAAGGACCAAGAGCGGCTTTAGCTTTAGTACTTAGTCTACACATTTTAATGACTTCAGTGGCCTAATGACATGTTTAAGGAGGTACACTGATGGCTGTGTTAACAGGTTATATATTTTGGCATTCTACCATGTATAAATGCAAAACCTTTTAAAATGCGATATTAACCTTGATACTTTAAATCCTTGAAAGTTAAGAGATGAAAATTTTAGGTTCTCATTGTTAATTCTGTCTCCTAGGATACATTTTGAAACCCGTTTTGAATATAAGCAAACTCTAATTACTTTGATTATATTAAATAATTATCTACATACTGAACTTAACCTTAGAAATCCTGTAATGGTTTATATAATGTTCATATGATGTTCTCTTAACCTGAAAATAAGATGTGAGGCTGAGTCACAGAAGCTTTAGGTCATTCTGCAGCAGCAGATTCGAGGCTCTGTGCCCTCTCTGGCTGTCTTCCAGTATTTTCCTGAAAAGTGCCTGCTGTAGTCATAAGCGAAAATATGGGTGTACTTACTGTGAGTTAAGTCTCCTAACACATTATCTTTCACGGAACAACATGTGGGAATGCAAGGAAGTGGTGTGTGTGCTGGCGGAGTGGGAGAAGGAGCCTAGGAGTGGCAATGGGAATAGGGAAGTAGGAATGGAAGAGAACAGTGGGAGAGGAGTAGATTGGATGAGAGATAGGGTACCAGTATTTGTTGCCATGGTATGCCTGATTTCTCAGGTCCAGAAAGGTTATCCTATTTACCTCATTTCTTGATGTGGTGTTTTTCAGAATCTAACCCAGTAGTAGATAGTGAAATCAATTTAGTTAATTTCACAAGCATTTTAAAATTTCAAAATAGAATATGGAATAAATAATGTAAATTTCTACCACATATCAGAAAGATATTGTTTAATGAAAGTTTGTCTTGTTTTATCTATCTATCTATCTATCTATCATCTATCTATTATCTACCTATCTATCATCTATCTATCTTCTACGCAGCAAATGAACTGGAATCAACATTCAGTTATTAATGGTACAAACTGTTGTCAAACATATTCCCTGTGTATTATCAGGCAATATCGTTCCAATGAGATCATTATAAAAATTTACTAGAGAGAAAATTTCAGATGACCAAAATGAGTAGAGAGACACCAACATAAGGACTAGTGTTGAACATTAAATATATGGTAAAGACTCATGGAATATGTAAATAAAATGGTTTGTAAAAAGAGGAGATAATGTTATGAAATTGTGAGAAAGATATATGATCCAAAAATATAGATATAGTCTTTATTGTAATGTATACAAACATACATAAAAATTAAGGGGTTAGCATAAATGCAGCCCATGCAAAAAATTTAAAGATTTTTTGCAACTGGTGGTGGTGTTACTAGTATTTTATTTTTGTTCCAAGATATGGTCTTGGAATAAAAAAAATAAAAATTCTGATTAAACAAGTGCATAGTCAGAGATATTCTCTTTTTCATTATTCCTTCTATCATTGGAAATTCTGTGGTATTTTCTGTGGAAATCTTTGTGGCAGAAAGGAGATAGAGGTACATTATAGAAGAGGTTAAGTAAAACCTACATGTTCCTGGATTTGAACATCATCCTAAAACTCATTAGAAAAAAAATATATATATATACATGAGTTTTATATGTTATAATCTATATATTTTATATGTATATGATCTCCTCAGATTTGTCTACTGAAAAGTTCTAGAACTAATGAGTACCAGGACAATGAACATTCATAGAGCCCAAATTGTGGTCATACAATATCATTTCCTATCAAAATATATTATTAGGTCTTTTCAGAGGAATTGTTGACTCAGGTCTGTTGCAGAAATGTACAAGATAAGCCAGAAACTTCTTGACATACTAGATAGAAAAATAAAGCTATTACAGTCAACAGGGTCATGAGTAAAGGACACAGGAGTCAACTTGAAGTGGTTCCCGCTTGCCAATGATGTGGCATTTTAAGCTTCAAAATGGATAAAAATTTCTCTAGTATAGATTAAAGGCAACAAATATATTTAAATATATGGTTTCATAATTATTAATTGGTTACTTTGAGAAATGAGAGGGAACTCATTCATCATATTGAAAGTCAAAGAATAGAATTAAGCATTTATCTTACCTTCCCTATATGAACTAAATCTTATAGAAATATAGATGAAAAGGAACATGCCATAAAATTATTCCAGCCAATAAATGAAAGCAAAAAGATACAGCTAGAATATTACCATTTTGCCTCCCCTCTCCACAATGAATAGACAGACATTGAGCATCTCTTGTTGTTCCCCAAAATGAATAAAACCAGATATTATAAATGTCTCCTGATAAATGAACATAAAACTACCCGAAATCTTGCAGAAGGGGTTGAACCTGAGTTCCTTCAAGCCTCTGTATCAAGCTGTCATATACAAAGAACAGAGAAGCACGTGTAAACGCTGCATGAGTACACAATCAGAAGAACCCCAAAAATGTTACACACCAAGATTCCTAAATACTCACGAGTTGGATTCATGTTCCTCTTTTCAGTTCCATGATTTTTTTTTTTTAGTTAATAATGTTTAACTGAATGTAGCCTAACTGCAGGGCTTAGTATTTTGTAGGTTAAATTCCCCCTGGTGTTTTTCTTCAGAATTATCTGGATTCTTCTTCATTCTTATACTTTCTTATGAATTGAGAATTAACTTATCAAATTATTTGAAGACTTAAGTGGAATTTTGGTTGTAATTTCATTGAATTTTTGTATAAATCATGGGACATTTCCCCATTAATTATAATGTTTACTTTGTTTTTATTGGTGTCCTCATTAATTTTGTTCAAAATATAATTTTTTTTTTCTTAACAGTCTTGCCTTTCTTATATTGGATATAACTTTTGCTACTTTGATGGGATGGGAATAAAATAATTTAAAATTTTATTTTTAAAAGTATTGTTCCTGCTGTATAGGGATTCTATTGACCGTTGAATACTAATATATATCAACAATCTTGCTAAACTATTTTATTAACTCATTCAAAATGTTTTCCTTTCAGTCTCTGTCATTTTTACTTTTTCTTTCCTTCCAATCTGCCTCACTTTTTTCTCTTTTTCCCTCTCTTGCTTCTTCCTCCCTTCCTCCCTTTCTTCCTTTCTGCCTTTCTTTTTTTCAATTCTTTTTGCTTATTAAATGTTTAATGTAAAATTACACAAGTTGATTGTGTGTGTGTGTGTGTGTGCATTAGCAGTAGTAATAGTAAGAATCTTCTCAAAGATTTTATGTGTTACACCTCAGTTAAAATAAAACAGTGTATGTCATAAAATTTAGCATTATATAATTCTTCATGGATTTCCACATCCCTTGATTGACTCTCCTCTAAAAAAACAAAGCCTCTCCAGTCATTTTTTCCTGCATGTCTCATCTTCCTTCTATTTATGGATGCTCACTCTTTCTTCTTTATTCTTTTACTAGACTTGCAAATAGTAACAATTGTTACAATTTTGGAAACCTGCCTATTTGATCAGGTTGTGGTAATTTAAAAAATAGGGCTGATTGAAGTTTACTTTTAGTTGCTTTTGTCACAAAGAAAATGGCGTATAATATTTTTCTACACCTTCAATGGTTTGGTTTAATATCAAGGTAAAATAGCCCTAATAGATTAATTGGTTTAATAAGTCAATCAATAAGTAATAAATGATCTGCTCTTTCTTATTTTCTGGAAAAGTCATAAGGCAGTGTTTATGTTTTTCTTGAAATTTTGGTACAATTTGCTATTAAAATCATCTGGACCTTTGTCTGTCTGTTTTACTTCTTGTGTGTGTGAATAGATTTAGCTCCTCAGAAACATCCACTTTCACCAGTTTCTTGTGCATTCCAGAGGTAAGTGTATGGATGGATAGCAAACCCATGGCCCATCTGTTCTCTACTTCTGTCTACATCCTTCCTACCCCTGCTTTGTGTTGATGTCATCTGTGACTGCAATGATGTGGTCTGTTCATCTCCCTCTACCCCAAACAGCTGTTCCTTGGCCACCTCTTAGAACCACAGCAGCATAACCCATACATGGGAGGCCCCTGAAATCCATTGGTTTTGCCTAGAGTATTTATGGGGATTTGTTTTAGAAGGAGGCCATGGGCTCCAGGTGGTCTTTCTTATTTCTTCATCCTCCCACTCCACCCTCACCCTCCTGCCTTTCCTTGCCTTGTGGTAAGGGGTGCAACTCTAGAAGTGTAAGGCCTAGGCTGTTGAATTCTGGACTCCACAACACACAACTATGTGTTGCTCTATTAGTAGAAGAAGGGAGGCCTCTAAGTTAGGCTGTGAGGAGACAATGAGAAATGTAAATGGAGACAGTGTGTGTGAAAGCTAAAGTGTGTTTCGAGGTAGATAAGGTGGTAAACACATTACACACTGCAAGGAGATCTAACACAATAGGAGAATAATACTATGCATTACCTTTAATAACACGAATAGCAAAAGCTGTTTCAGTGACATCATTAGGGCCAACTGTAATAGATTTTATTACTTTTGTTATAATTACAGTATCTCTTAGCCACAGGATATGTTCAAATCTTCTTCATGTTTAGTTGTATCTCAATTCAACCGTACAAATCAATGGGTCCTCTCTGTGAGACTTGGAATAAAGAATTCTGTACTTGCTGAAGAGAATGTCAATATTTTCATTGGTGTTCAGATACTATGTCAGGAATCCTTGTACTGCTATTACCTATCTGCCTGGGCTTGGCCTTTTTTATTCAGTAAATGTTTATTGAATTTGTACCACGGAATAAAGAAGTTTGCCAGTTGTCAAGTTGATTGTCTGCCGTTGCTGAAGCAGTCATTTTTTCCCACATTAACTTGAAAAAATGTCTGGTTTGATGTATTACCTTTCAGGCTTAGGCATTGGTAAGCCAATTCATCTCAAATAGAAGCCTCCAGAACGTCAAATTCTTAGCTGGCTGGTGAAACAAACTTATTGAGATAATTGAAAACAATTTCAAAAATTACTTGAGATAAATCTTACCCATTTCTATGGCTAAAAATTGAGAAAGAAATCTAAGTTTACTCTGGCATAAAAGAAACAAATAGAATATGTGAATTCACATATATTTACATTAGAATTACATGAATTATGGATAAATAATTTTCTTAATAATGAAATAACATAAATTCATAAAATAATCATGAATCATTTTAAATAACTCAAATGAGTTAGGGAGTGGTATGATCCTTCAATCACTTGCTGGCTGTAAATTCTGTTTTTGTGAAGGGACAGGGATGTCCTAGGTTAATGCCACTAAACATTTCCATAAGAACAAAACTTTTCACTTATTTGTGTAAATCCTGCTTGGTATGGACCACCTCCAGCATGCTCTGCTGAGGCTGGCACTGAGTTCACTCACAGCATGTACTAGAAACTGTACCTGCTTCTCCTTTGACATGTTCTGCACCCAAAAAGTATTGAAACCCATGATTTCAGATCTACTCACTTCTCCTTAGGCAGCTCTCCTTAATACCTCAAGGATGCCTACACTTCCCCTTTAGAAAGAAGGGACTGCAAAGACACCAAAGTGGTTTGCCCTCTTCCAGATCACTAGAGAGATTTCCTCACATACAGTGAAACAAAAATAGACAAAACCAAAATGAGAACCACGTGTTTCAACTCTGGCAGACTCTAAGAAACTCATCTGATATAAAATGTCCTGGATTTTGGTCCCCAGACTTGGAACTCAATGTAGCTTTTGACTGGAACAACTTTCTTAAATTCTCTGAGCCACAGTTTACTTCTCTATAAACAGATTACTAGTTGCTCTACTTACAATGCAAGTAGCCCATGACACATTTCTATGAAAGTTCTTGGGGAAAAAACATAGATTATCAAAAATATTAGATATTATTACTAATAAAGATATTAACACTAATATTAGATATTACAAACCAAGTAAGTACTCTATATTCTACCTCAGACAGCTCTATCAGCATTTAGCATACTCTTCATTTTCTTATTTACAAAAAAAAAAAAAAAAAAGGTGTAGGAGAATGCTGTCTGCCATTCAAGAAACTAAGAATCCTAAGGAAAGTGAGGCACTTGTAATTTATTCTACAGAACCTGAGTCTTTATAATCAAATCCTATTTTTAATTTTATGATTCTATGACAGTATCTATCACTTCAGATGCTATTCATATTCATGAGTCAATTTGCATATCCATTTAATATTCTCCTGCTTTGCCACACTTGTTGTGATATGCTATCTAAATTACCAGCTCAGTTTTCAGAATAAGTGTGCAGTTAGAGGCAATGATATGCAGAAGCACTTACACAAAGAAATCAAAACATTTTCAGAGACACAGTTGAAGCCTCTCATGCTAGGGGGTTTGTAGTGTTTTCATATCTAAGTCAGCTTCCCTCCACAGTAGATGTCATGCAAAAATGGATTGCCTAATAATTTGGAAATAATTCTTAGTACTTGCTCTTTCACAGTATCTGACTCTTTCTATTCAGCCCCCGTTAACTTTTGCGCTCATTATCATGGTCTAAGCAGGTTTTAAATTCTTCTTTTCTCATTCCATTCTAAAACTGGCTTACAGAGTATAGACATTAGTAAATAGAGAAAGTCTATTCTAAAAACACAGCACCTCCAAACCTTTGACAAGACAGCATCTTTAAGTTTTAAATTTTCAGTCATATTATTTTTTATAGGACAACTCCTTTACCATTTGCCACTATCATGTAAAACTCTAGAAGTCAAAGGTAAAATCAGGACTTGATCTCCACAAGTCCTGCTATTCCAGAATCTGCTATTCCAGACCATGATTGACATCACCTAGGCACCCAACTCAAACTTGTGAAAGTTAGTCTAGTTTCTTTTCTTTCCCTCATTGTCCCCAAACCCTATGATCCAATCTAACCCTAAGTGACATTGACTCTACCTTTAAGTATCTTTCAAGTCATTCCCCTTTTTCCATTTTCATTACCTTTGTCCTAGTTTGCACTTTATTATTGATTTACATTAGTACTTCCAACTGCTATCGTGTCCTTCAATCTTGCCAACATTCTAGTTTTTTTCAACTAATAAACTTTGTTTTTTTGGGTTTAGATTCACGCACACACAAAAAAATGAGCAATAAGTACAGAGTTCTCATATACTCCTCCCAGGCCTGTTTCCTCTGTTGGTTACATCTTGCATTACTGTGTCATATTTGATACAATTGATGCACCAATACTGACATATTATTATTAACTAAACCCCATAGTTTACATTAGTGCTCACTCTTTGTGTTGAAAAGTTTTTTGGGTTTTGACAAATGCACAATGTCATGTATCCTCCATTACAGTATCCTAATGAGTATTTTCACTGCCCTAAAAATCCTCTGTGTTCTATTTATTCATCCCTCCCTCTCTCCCTTCCCAGCCCCTGGCAACCACTGATGTTTTTACTGTCTTTATAGTTTTTCTTTTTCTACAATGTTATATAGTTGAAATCATACAGTATGTAGCTTTTTCAGATTGGCTTCTTTGACTCATCAATGTGCATTTTAAGGTTCCTCCATGTATTTTTGTGACTTGGTAGCTTCTTTCTTTATAGCACTGAATAATATTCCATTGTACAGATGTACCATTATTTATTTGTCCATCCACCAATGAAGGACATGTTGGTTGCTTCCAAGTTTTGGGTATTATGATTGAAGCTGCTATAAATGCTTGAGTGCAGGCTTTACTTGAATGTAAGTTTTCAGCTAGTTAGTGTAGATACCTAGAGTGTGATTGTTAGATCCTGTGGTAATAGTAAGTTGAGTTTGTTAAGAAACTGCCAAGCTGTCTTCCAAATTGGCTGTCCAATTTTGCACTCCCACCAGCAATGAATATACTACATCCTCATCAGCATTTCACGTTGTCAGTGTTTTGGATATTAGCCATTACAGTGTATTAGTATCTCCTTGTTGTTTTAATTTTCGATTCCCTAATGAGATATGACATTGAGTATCATTTCATATGTTCACCGACTATCTGTATACCTTCTTTGGTGAGATTTGTTAAGACTTCTATCCACTTTTTGTTTGTTTCCTTATTTTGAGTTTTAAGTGTTCTTTATATATTTTGGATACAAGCCCTTTATCACATATACCAAATATTCTAAATATTTATTCACAGTTTGTGACTGGTCTTTTCATTCTCTTAACAGTGTCTTTTTTTTGGCGGTACGCAGGCCTCTCACTGCTGTGGCCTCTCCCTATTGTGGAGCACAGGCTCTGGACGTGCAGGCCCAGCGGCCATGGCCCACAGGCCCAGCCGCTCCGCGGCATGTGGGATCCTCTGGGACTGGGGCACGAACCCACGTCCCCTGCATTGGCAGGCAGACTCCCAACCACTGCGCCAGCAGGGAAGCCCAACAGTGTCTTTTACAGAACAGTTTTTCAGCTTAGCGAAGTTCCATTTATCAATTGTTTCTTATATGGATCTTGCTATTGGTGTGTTTAAAAAAAAAATTGTTAAACCCAATGTTGCCAAACCGTTATATTCTAGACGTTTTATAGTTTTGCATTTTACAGCAAATTTTATGATCCATTTGTAGTTAATTATCATGAAAGACATATGGTCAGTGTCTAGATATTTTTGCATGTGGATACCCAATTTTTCCAGCAACATTTTTAGAAAAGTATCATTTTCCATTTTATTGCCTTTCCTTGTCAAAAATCAGTTGGAGATATTTGTGTAGGTCTATTTCTGTGCTCTCTATTCTGTTCCATAGATCTATTATTTCACCAGTAACTACACTGTCTGAATTACTGTAGCTTTATAGTAAGCCTTGGAATCAGGTAGTGTCAGTCCTCCGACTGTTCTTCTTTAGTATAATGTTGGCTATTTTGGATCTTTTGCCTTTCCATATAAACTGTATCGACAGTAATTTGCTGAGATTTTGATTGAGGTTGCATTGAATCTACAGATCAAGTTGGGAAGAACGATGTGTTAATGATATTGTTAAGTCTTCCTATCCATGAACATGGAATAGCTCTCCATTTATTTAAAATATCTTTGATTTCTCTGTTTTAATTCTTCACACTAATATCTCAGTGTGCCTCTGAAAATTTATATATGATGATATAATTTTAAGTTCCTTCTTGGATATCCCCATTTGAGAAAAGTTCAAACACTGAAATTCATTGAGCCCTCCAACATCACCCTCTGCTACTCTCTACTTCATAGTTTATTGTCCAGCAGTACTGATTTATTTAATTTTCCTTAATGCACTGTTGGGAGACTCTCTGAAATGATACAAACATCTTTCTCTTTCCCCCTATCATTAGTTAGAGGCTGAAAAAAAGGTATTTTTATTCCTAAATTCCTTTGAACCTAAAAATAACAATATCCTCCTGATACATCTTACACTCTTAATTGAAACTTTACTGAGGCTTATGTGAAAGATGTATATTTCCTAGTAAGAGACAAAGGTTCATGGGAAGAATTGGATATGGTGTCTGGGGCTATGGTAGCCATCTTACAATGAAGAGAGGAACACAAAAACAACAATAAATATACTAATCCAACACCATAAATTTGTGGAGTTGCTGAACCAACTGTACAACTGCTTATATTTCTTTATGCAAACAATGAATTACCACATGATTTAAATTTCTGTTAGTCAGACTTTCTGTTATTTGTAACTGAAAGGACTCCTAAATTATTCATGCACCATTGTATCTGTGAATTTATGGGTGTAATGCTCTCTGTCTAGAATGCAATTCTATTTGTCTTCCTTAAGAAATTTCATCTGTACTTTAAAATTCAACTCAGTTGTCAAGAGCCTTGTGAAATTCTTTCTAATCACCCTACAACACTGGGAAAATGAATCATTTCCTACCACCACTTGCCTCTTTTCTAATTCTTCACTTACATGGAAATATATTTTATTAGAGTTCTTTGTAAGTAGGAATCAATTTTATTAATTTTTGAATAATTTATTCTAGGAGAAAATGTAGTATAAAAATGTTATTGCTGGACATCCCTGGTGGTCCAGTGGTTAAGAATCCACCTGACAATGCAGGGGACACGGGTTCAATCCCTGATCTGGGAAGATCCCACATGCAACGGGCAACTAAGCCCGTGAACCACAACAATTAGCTCGCGCTCTACAGCCCGCAAGCTGCAATAACTGAGCCCACTTTCTGAAACTCCTGAAGCCTAGAGCCCATGCTCCATAACAAGAGAAGCCACAACAATGAGAAGCCCGTGCGCAACAAAGAGTAGCTCCCGCTTACTGCAAAGAGAGAAAGCCCGTGGGCAGCAAAAAAGACCCAGCACAGACAAAATAAATAATCATAAAATATTAAAAAAACAAAAATGTTATTGCTTATCAATGTTTCAAAGTATATTGTTTTTATTAAAGGACTTATTTAGACTTTCAACTTTAGAGCAAAATCAACTATATAATTATATTCAATATTTTAAAATAATAACTTGAATCTTGATCTCTTTCTATTTCTTAGACCTTAACGAACGCTGAAACTTGTATGTAGTTTAGACATTCATATGTTTTTAAATTTTTCAGCATTTTAAGCAATAACTCAATTTAAAAAAAAAATAAAACATGCGAGTTGAAATAAAATGACAAAACTGTAGTCAGTAATTTTTAGTTTTAGTTCAAAATATTATGCATAGAGAGGAGCTTCAAGATGGCGGAAGAGTAAGACACGGAGAGATCACCTTCCTCCCCATAAATAAATCATACATGTGGAATACATACATGTGGAATAACTCCTACAGAATACCTACTGAATGCTGGCAGAAGACCTCAGACTGCCCAAAAGGCCAAGAAACTCCCCAAGTAACTGGGTAGGGCAAAAGAAAAAACAGAGACAAAACAATAGGGATGGGAGCTGAACCAGTGGGAGGGAGCTGTGAAGGAAGAAAGGTTTCCACACACTAGTAGCCCGTTCACGGGCAGAGACTGCTGGTGGCAGAGGGGGAAAGCTTCAGAGCCACGGAGTAGAGCACAGCCACAGGGGTGCAGAGGGCAAAGCGGAGAGATTCCCGCACAGAGGATTGGTGCCGACCGGCACTCACCAGCCCGAGAGGCTTGTCTGCTCACCTGCCAGGGTGGGTGGGGCTGGGAGCTAAGGATTGGGCTTCGGTCAGAGCGCAGGGAGAGGACTGGGGTTGGCAGTGTGAACACAGCCTGAAGGGGCTAGTGAGCCACAGCTAGCCGGGAGGGAGTCCTGGAAAAAGTCTGGACCTGTCGAAGAGGGAAGAAACTTTTTCTTCCCTCTTTGTTTCCTGGTGAGTGAGGAGACAAGATTGAGAGCACTGCATAAAGGAGCTCCAGAGATGGGAGCGAGCTGCAGCTATTAGCGCGGACCACAGAGACAGGCATGAGACGCTAAGGCTCCTGCTGCTGCCACTAAGAAGCCTGTGTGCTAGCACAGGTCACTATCCACACCCCCCTTCCGGGAGCCTGTGCAGCCCACCACTGCCAGGGTCCCGTGATCCAGGGACAACTTCCCCGGGAGAACGCACTGTGTGCCTCAGGCTGGTGCAACGTCACGCCAGCCTCTGCCACTGCAGACTCGCCCTGCATCCATACTCCTCCCTCCCCCAGGCCTCAGTGAACCAGAGCCCCCAAATCAGCGGTTCCTTTAACCCCGTCCTGTCTGAGCAAAGAACAGATGCCCTCAGGCGATCTACACACAGAGGCAGGGCCAAATCCAAAGATGAGCCCCTGGGAGCTGTGAGAACAAAGAAGAGAAAGGGAAATCTCTCCCAGCAGCCTCAGGAGCAGCGGTTTAAATCTCCACAATCAACTTGATGTACCCTGCATCTGTGGAATACCTGAATAGACAATGAATCATCTCAAATTGAGGAGGTGGACTTTGGGAGCAACCATATATATATATATATATATATATATATATATATTTCCCTTTTTCTCTTTTTGGAAGTGTGTATGTGTATGCTTCTGTGTATGATTTTGTCTGTATAGCTTTGCTTTTACCATTTGTCCTAGGGTTCTCTCTGTCCACTTTTGTTTTTCATTACTTAAATTTTTTTCTTAATAATTATTTTTATTTTAATAACTTTATTTTACTTTATTTTATTTTATCTTCTTCTTTCTTTCTTTCTTTCTCTTTTCCCTCCCTTTTATTCTGGGCCGTGTGGAGAACAGTATCTTGGTCTTCCAGCCAGGCATCAGTGCTGTACCACTGAGGTGGGATAACCAAGTTAAGGACACCGGTCTACAAGAGACCTCCCAGCTCCATGTAATATCAAACAGCAAAAATCTCCCAGAGATCTCCATATCAACACCAAGACCCAGCTCCACTCAACGACCAGAAAGCTACAGTGCTGGACACCCTATGTGAAACAACTAGCAAGACAGGAGCAAAACCTCACCCATTAACAGAGAGGCTACCTAAAATCATGATAAGGCCACAGACACCCAAAAACACACCACCAGACGTGGACCTGACCACCAGAAAGACAAGAACCAGCCTCACCCACCAGAACACAGGCACAAGTCCCCTCCACCAGGAAGCCTACACAACCCACTGAACAAACCTTAGCCACTGGAGGCAGACACCAAAAAAAATGGGAACTGTGAACCTGCAGCCTGAAAAAAGGAGACCCAAGCACAGTAAGTTAACCAAAATAAGAAGACAGGGAAACACACAGCAGATGAAGGAGCAAGGTAAAAACCCACCAGAACTAGCAAATGAAGAGGAAATAGTCTACCTTAAAAAGAATTCAGAATAATGGGAGTAAAGATGATCCAAAATCTTGGAAATAGAACGGAGAAAATAAAAGAAACATTTAACAAGGACCTAGATGAACTAAAGAGCAAAGAAACAGTGATGAACAACAGAAAAAAATGAAATTAAAAATTCTGTAGAAGGGATGAATAGCAGAATAACTGAGGTAGAAGAACGGATAAGTGACCTGGAAGATAAAATAGTGGAAATAGCTACTGCAAATCAGAATAAAGAAGAAAGAATGAAAAGAATTGAGGACTGTCTCAGATACCTCTGGGACAACATTAAATGCACCAACATTCGAATTACAGGGGTCCCAGAAGAAGAAGAGAAAAAGAAAGGGACTGAGAAAATATTTGAAGAGATTATAGCTGAAAATTTCCCTAATATGGGAAAGGAAATAGTTAATCAAGTCCAGGAAGCACAGAGAGTCCCAAACAGGATAAATCCAAGGAGAAACACGCCAAGACACATATTGATCAAACTATCAAAAATTAAATACAAAGAACAAATATTAAAAGCAGCAAGGGAAAAACAACAAATAACACATAAGGGAATCCCCATAAGGTTAACAACTGATCTTTCAGCAGAAACTCTGCAAGCCAGAAAGAAATGGCAGGACATATTTAAAGTGATGAAGGAGAAAAACCTACCACCAAGATTACTCTACCCAGCAGGGATCTCATTCAGATTTGATACAGAAATTAAAACCTTTACAGAGAAGCAAACGTTAAGAGAATTCAGCACCACAAAACCAGCTTTACCTCAAATGCTAAAGGAACTTCTCTAGTCAGGAAACACAAGAGAAGGAAAAGACCTACAAAATAAACCCAAAACAATTAAGAAAATGGGAATAGGAACATACATATCGATAATTACCTTAAATGTAACTGGATTAAATGCTCCAACCAAAAGATATAGATTGGCTGAATGGATACAAAAACAAGACCTATATATATGCTGTCTACAAGAGACCCACTTCAGACAGGGGATCAATCCAATAAGAAGATATAATAATTATAAATATTTATGCACCCAACATTGTAGCATCTCAATACATAAGGCAAATACTAACAGCCATAAAAGGGGAAATCAAGAGTAACACAATCATAGTAGGGGACTTTAACACCTCACTCACCAATAGACAGATCATCCAAAATGAAAATAAATAAGGAAAAACAAGCTTTAAATGATACAATATAGAAGATGGACTTAATTGATATTTATAGGACATTCCATCCAAAAACAACAGAATACATATTCTTCTCACGTGCTTATGGAACATTCTTCAGGATACATCATATCTTGGGTCACAAATCAAGCCTTGGTAAATTTAAGAGAATTGAAATTGTATCAAGTATCTTTTCTGACCAAAATGCTATGAGACTAGATATCAATTACAGGAAAAATTCTGTAAGAAATCCAAACATGTGGAGGCTAAACAACACACTACTTAATACCAAGAGATCACTGAAAGAATCAAAGAGGAAATCAAAAAATAACTAAAACCAAATGACAATGAAAACACACTGAATCATATACTATGGGATACAGCAAAAGCAGTCCTAAGAAGGAAGTTTATAGCAATATAATCCTACCTTAACAAACAAGAAGCACCTCAAATAAACAACCTAACCTTATACCTAAAGCAATTAGAAAAAGAAGAATAAAAAACCCCAAAGTTAGCAGAAGGAAAAAAATCATAAAGATCAGAAGAGAAATAAATGAAAAAGAAATGAAGGAAATGATAGCAAAGATCAATAAAACTAGAAGCTGGTTCTTTGAGATGATAAATAAAATTGATAAACCATTAACCAGAATTATCAAGAAAAAAAGGGAGAAGACTCAAATCAATAGAATTAGAAATGAAAAAGGAGAAGTAACAACTGACACTGCAGAAATACACAGTATCATGAGAGATTACTACAAGCAACTCTATGTCAATTAAGTGGACAACCTGAAAGAAATTTACAAATTCTTAGAAATGCACAATCTTCTGAGACTGAACAAGGAAGAAATAGAAAATATGAACAGACCAGTCACAAGCACTGAAACTGAAACTGCGATTTAAAATCTTCCAACAAACAAAAGCCCAGGACCAGATGGCTTCACAGGCGATTCCTCTCAAACATTTAGAGAAGAGCTATCACCTATCCTTCTCAAACTCTTACAAGATATAGCAGAGGGAGGAACACTCCCAAACTCATTGTATGAGACCATCATCACTCTGATACCAAAACCAGACAAAGATGTCACAAAGAAAGAAAACTACAGGCCAATATCTCTGATGAACATAGATGCAAAAATCCTCAAGAAAATACTAGCAAACAGAATCCAACAGCACATTAAAAGGATCATACATTATGATCAAGTGAGGTTTATCCCAGGAATGCAAGACTTCTTCATTATATGCAAAACAATCACCATGATACACCATATTAACAAATTGAAGGAGAAAAAGCATGTGATCATCTCAATAGATGCAGAGAAAGCTTTCAACAAAATTCAACACCCATTTATGATAAAAACACTCCAGAATGTAGGCATAGAGGGAACTTTCATCAACATAATAAAGGCCATATATGACAAACCCACAGATAACACCATTCTCAATGGTGAAAAACTGAAAGCATTTCCACTAAGATCAGGAACAAGACAAGGTTGCCCACTCTCACCACTATTATTCAACATAGTTTGGAAGTTTTAGCCACAGCAATCAGAGAAGAAAAAGAAATAAAAGGAATCCAAATCAGATAAGAAGAAGTAAAGCTGTCACTGTTTGCAGATGACATGATACTAAACACAGAGAATCCTAAAGATGCTACCAGAAAACTACTAGAGCTAAAAAATGAATTTGGCAAAGTAGCAGGATACAAAATTAATGCACAGAAATCTCTTGCATTCCTATACACTAATGATGGAAAATCTGAAAGTGAAATTAAGAAAACACTGTCATTTATCACTGTAACAAAATGAATAAAATGTCTAGGAATAAACCTACCTAAGAAGACAAAAGACCTATATGCAGAAAATTATAAGACACTGATGAAAGAAATTAAAGATGGTACAAACAGATGGACAGATATACCATGTTATTGGATTGGAAGAATCAACATTGTGAAAATGCCTCTATTACTCAAAGCAATCTACAGATCAATGCAATCCCTATGAAACTAAAACTGGCATTTTTCATAGAACTAGAACAAAAGATTTCACAATTTGTATGGAAACACAAAAGACCCTGAATAGCCAAAGCAGTGTTGAGGAAGAAAAACGGAGCTGGAGGAATCAGGTTCCCTGACTTCAGACTATACTACCAAGCTACAGTAATCAAGACAGCATGATACTGGCACAGAAACAGAAATATAGATCAATGGAACAGGATAGAGAACCCAGAGATAAACCCACGCACATATGGTCACCTTGTCTTTGATAAAGATGGCAAGAATATACAGTGGAGAAACGACAGCCTTTTCAATAAGTGGTGCTGGGAAAACTGGATAGCTACAGGTTAAAAAAAATGAAATTAGAACACTCCCTAGCACCATACACAAAAATAAACTCAAAATGGATTTAAGACCTAAATGTAAGGTCAGACACCATCAAACTCTTAGCAGAAAATATAGGCAGAACACTTTGACACAAATCACAACAAGATCCTTTTTGACCCACCTGCTAGAGAAATGGAAATAAAAACAAAAGTAAACAAATGAGACCTAACGAAACTTAAAAGCTTTTGCACAGCAAAGGAAAGCATAAATAACACAAAAAGACAACCCTCGGAATGGGAGAAAATATTTGAAAATGAAGCAACTGACAAAGGATTAATCTCCAAAGATTACAAGCAGCTCATGCAGCTCAACATTAAACAAACAAACAACCCAATCAAAAAATGGGCAGAAGACCTAAATAGACATTTTCCAAAGAAGATTGCCAACAAACACATGAAAGAATGCTCAACATCATTAATCATTAGAGAAATCAGATCAAAACTGCAATGAAATATCATCTCATACCAGTCAGAATGGCCATCATCCAAAAATCTACAAACAATAAATGCTTGAGAGGGTGTGGAGAAAAGGGAACCCTCTTGCACTGTTGGTGGGAATGAAGATTGATACATCCACTATGGAGAACAGTATTGACTTCCTTAAAAAACAACAAATAGAACTACCATATGACCTAGCAATCCCACTACTGGGCATATACCCTGAGAAAACCATAATTAAAAAAGTGTCATGTACCAAAATGTTCATTGCAGCTCTATTTACAATAGCCAGGTCATGGAAGCAACTGAAGTGTCCATCAACAGATAAAAGGATAAAGAAGGTGTGGCACATATATACAATGGAATATTTCTCAGCCATAAAAAGGAACAAAACTGA
The DNA here is from genome assembly GCF_963455315.2 of Globicephala melas. NCBI lineage: Eukaryota > Metazoa > Chordata > Mammalia > Artiodactyla > Delphinidae > Globicephala > Globicephala melas. The sequence continues at coordinate 4,890,980 of NC_083327.1, read as the reverse complement.
GTTTTTTGTAGTGAGGTGGATGGAACTAGAGACTTTCATACAGAGTGAAGTAAGTTAGAAAGAGAAAAACATATACCGTATACTAACACATATATATGGAATCTAAAAAAAAAAAAAAAGGTCATGAAGATCCTAGGGGTAAGATGGGAATAAAGATGCAGACCTATTAGAGAATGGAGTTGAGGATATGTGGAAGAGGAAGGGTAAGCGTAGACAAAGTGAGAGAGTGGCATGGACATATATACACTACCAAATGTAAAATCAATAGCTAGTGGGAAGCAGCCGCACAGCACAGGGAGATCAGCTCAGTGCTTTGTGACCACCTAGAGGGGTTGGATAGAGAGGGTAGGAGGGATGGAGATGTAAGAAGGAAAAGGTGTGGGGACATATGCCTATGTATAGCTGATTCACTTTGTTATAAAGCAGAAACTAACTCACCACTGTAAAGCAATTTTACTCCAGTAAAAATATTAAAAATAAATATTATGCATATAAACAAATGTAATCTGAATGGAACAAACTTGAAACCAAATAATTCTACTAAATTCATGAAAGGGATATCTCATCAGTTAAAATAATTACTTTTAGTCACCACTTTTTACTTATTATAAAGAAAAAATATTGTAGAATACTTAGAAAATACAGAAAAAATGAGGCATTAAAAAAAAATCATTCACACTCCCATGCTATAAAGAGAACTATTGTGAACCTATTGTTCTGTTTATTTCTGGCTTTTTAAAACATAGATTTATTTTTTAAACAAATACAGCATAATCATACATATATTCTATAACCTGCACAATTAATTTAAAAATCTATATCATGAGCATATTTCCATACCATTATATATTTTTCTATAAGATTTTAAGAAATTTTTATTTTTAACTAATATTTGTCTTACTGAAAATTTGCAAAAGTAGTACAGAAAATTCCCACATATACTTCCTCAATGTTAACATCATGTATAGCTACAGTAAAATTATCGATACTAATGAATTAATGTTGACCAATACCATTAACTAAACAACTGACTTTTTTTAGATTTTACCAGTTTTTCTCACTAACACTCTTTTTCCATTCCAAAGTCAAATCTGAAGTTCCACCTTTCATTTGGTTGTCATGTACAAGCTTATTTTTAATGTCTTCATTATTTCCATGTCACGGCCCTCTGTGGTAAGGAATAATTATGAGAGACTGCCTTTACTGAATACTTTCTATTATCCAAACACTTTTCAAATACTCAAAACAACCCTATGATATAAAGAACACATTTCCCATTTTATAATGAGGATTCTGAGGCACAGAAATATCACATATATTGTCAAAAGTCATTTAGCTAGCAATTGTCAGAGCCAATAGTTGAACCCAAGTGGACTAATCTTTAAACTTGTGTTCCTTATTTCTTATTAATAATAGATATTTATATGTTTGCACATTTCCCCCAATGTAAAGAATGCAGCCATTCACTGTCTTGCATCTATGTGTTTGTATAAGAATGATTATTTGCCTATAATAAATTCTTAGAAGCAGAATTTTAAGTTAATTTCATCAATGTGACATTTCAGAAATTAACATTTTGTTCTGCGTTTTTGGAAAATAAATAAGTGATAACAATATCTCCTAAAGTGCTTATCTACAATTCTCAAACTCAATAGGGTGATCATAAATTCAAAAGGAAGAATTACTCAATAGTCTGACCTAGTTTCTTTGAAGGTATACAGACCTACATATTTACATGCTTTCCCTGAACAATACCCTGACCATCTTCAGCACAGCTTTCAGTGAATGCAGCTTGTGTTCTCTACGTTCACCAATAAAGTGATGGCCAAAACTCATCTGCGCAAGATGCTGTACCAAGGTTATTTGGTAAGTTATTTCATAAGTAGCTATGCTATGAGCATGATAATGTACTAATGTCCATCGGTAGCTTAATACCATCTTATCAAGCTGTTATAAAGTATATTAGATAGCAAATTAAAATATCTATATAAAGTAACTCAGAATATTGTACCTGTTACCACTACTTTTATTATTCTTATTACCCTTACCTGATCCATAATGTAATGATGAAGTTTAGATGCTATGGGTTGTTTGTATACTTTCTGTATTTCAGGGAAATTTCTGTACAATTGACAAAACATCTTTACATCTATATCTTGTCTATACCTACCAGTCCATTTTATAAGTGAAAAAGATAACTGCTCAAAAAGATTAATTTGCCTAAGGTCTCTTGGTTGATTTAAACCTCCGGTTTTCATAGCTCACAGCCTGGTGCTTCTCACTAAGGCATATATGTGTCTCTGCTTTATGGAAAACATGTTAAATGATTTAGGGGTAAGATAAATAAATTTGTCTCAGAGTATTTATAGCCTAGACATATACTATATATAGAATCATACATATATGTATATAAATACATGCTAGTATATAGATATAAATATATACAGTGTAGATACACAGATATATAAAATAGAGATATTTTAGTATATTTTATGGAATTTTTAAAAGGTAAATATAGTCCTCAATGTTTCAAATACTATGAAATGGGTATTATTATCATTTTTTAAAAGACGTTTCTTTGGTCCTTTCCTCTCACTCTGGCTACTAACCAGCCTACTGCATTCTCATTCTAATTTATTAGAATTATTATTTTCTAAATTGTTTTTCCTCTACATTGTCAGCTTCAATCCCCTGCAGCACAGCTTTCACCTCTGGCCCTCCATTAGGAGGACTCACAGTGTATTGGTGCCCTCCTGCTGGACCAGTCCTGTAGTTTCCTTTTATTCTTCACTCTTGGCATGTCTTGTACACGTGAAAAGGCAGGCCTTCCTTCTTGGTGTGTAGGACTTCTTTCCATTCGTGTTGTCTGCCCATCTCTGCTTGGCTATTCTTTCTCAGAAACAAGCGCATCATTTATTTATTTACCTTATTATGAAAAAATTTGAAATGAATGTAAAATTAAGGAGAACAATATAACTCCTTATCCTCATTACCCAAGTTCCAGGATAGATCAATATTTTGCCATATTTGTTTTATCTATCTCACCCTTTCATTAATAGCTTGTTTGTTTTTAACCTTATTGAAGTATTTTGAAACAAATCCAAGACACAGAACTATACCCTATGCACTTCAGTATACATCTTTGAGACATATGGACATTTCAATGTCTTCAAAGCCCATGAACGTTTTCTTATATAACCACAATGCTGGTAACCTACCTAACAGTGTCTAGATATTATTCAAATTTTCTCTCTGCTGTGGTCTGAATGTTTGTGTCCTTCCAAAATTCATGTTAAAATGCTAACCTTCAAAGGTGATGGTAGTAGGTGGGGCCTTTGGGAAGTCACTAGGTCATGAGGGTGGAGCCCTCCAGATGGGATTAGTGCTTTTCTAACAAGTGATCCCACAGAGCTCCCTATCCTCTTCCCTCACGTGAGGTTACAATGAGAGGCCTGTGACTGGGAAGAGAGCCCTCACCTGACCACGCTGGCACCATGATCGTGGGCTTCAGCTTCAGACTGTGGGGATAAATTTCTGTTGTTTATAAGCCACACACTCTATGGTGTTTTGATATAACAGCACAGCTGGACTAGAACAAGCAGTGATCACATCATCTCAATCTGCTGAAAAGCCCCCAGTGACTCCTACTGTAGTTGGGATATGGTCCAAATTTCCTGCCACTGTCTAGAAAACACTATTTGATCTGTATATTACCTCTCTCTACAAATTCACATTGATCCATTCTCTTCCTTATGCACCTTCAGAGACAGTGGTCAACCTTCAGTCTCTAGAGCTGCATTGTCCAGTATGGTAGCTACCAGTGACACATGATTACTGATCACTTAAAATATGATACCATATTTACCATATTCTAATCTAAATGCATTTGTTCTGTAAGTGTAAAATACATACCATATTTCAAAGGCAGTATAAAAATTAATGTAAAATATCTCATTAATTTTGTCATTGCTAATATTCATGATGCTATTATTTTGGATATAGTAGATAAACTAAAGCAAAATTAAATAATGTAATTAACCACTTTATTTTTACTTTTTAAATGTGGCTTCTAGGAAATTTAAAATTATGTGTCACATTATTTCTATTATTTTGCATATTCTATTATTTCTAGTGGACAACATATTTCTAGAACAGACTAAACTTACTTCCATTTCAGAAACTTTTCTTTTTCTTTTTAGTTGTTGTCTCTTCTGGATATTCTCTTACCAAATTTTCTCCTGATTTTTTTATCACCTCTCATATCTCATACAAATTATAACTCCTCCAAGTATCTTTGCTTGGTCGGCCTGGATGAAATCTACCAGCTGCCCGCTCCGCCTTACTTACTCTTTATAATGTTTCTTATTTAATTTATTTATTGACCCTTATAGTTCCTTGAAGTTCTTATTATTTTGGTCACATACAAGTTCTTTGAAGAGAGGACCATTGTTTGTATTGTTAGAACTGTGAGAAATAAGTTTCTGTTGTTTATAAACTAGCCAGTCTGTGGCATTTTGTTATAGCATTTGGAACAGACTAAAACATCCCTTATTTCAAAAATGTCTTTTTATTGTAGGTTGTTTGAATGAGAATCGAAATGATTCACTCATTGAATTTTCTTATCTCTAAACTTTGTTTCGATCTAGGGCAGTCTGTCTTCACTTTTTTTCATGACATTGAAGAAGTCAGGCCAGCTGTCTTATAGAATGTCTCACCTTATTAAGCTGTTGGCTTCTTGCACTGTGGTCTTGTTTGTATTATTCTAATATGCAAATAAGCTCTAACACAGGAGTCCCCAACCCCCAGGCCACAGACTGGTACCTGTCCGTGTTAGGAACAGGGCCGCTCAGCAGGAGGTGAGCAGCGAGCAAGCGAGAGAAGCTTCATCTGCCACTCCCCATTGCTCTGCTTCCCATCTCTCACATTCCCCCCCACACCATCTGTGGAAAAATTGTCTTCCATGAAACCAGTCCCTGGTGCCAAAAAGGTTGCAGACTGCGGCTCTACAGGCTTAAGTGTAATTTGTTTGGGAGGGGTGGATTGGGCAGGAATCCTTACTGATATTGCTGTGAAATGAATATTGTATCACACATATTTGGTATTTGACCATCTCATATTTAGTGACGGTAAATACGGTAAGTATATTCAGCTGGTCGTAGCCTGATCCCTCCATTGTAAATTTTCCTATTACCTTAGTTTGGGTTAGCTCCAGTTCAGAATCTGAGACAATGACTTGGGTTCTGGTAGTTTATTTGGGAGGTGATCTAAGGGAACAGGAGTGAGGGAAAAGGGAATGTGAGATAAGCAAGGAAGAAAAGCCAAAATAAGGGCCATTATGAGCGTTGCTGCAGTGGTGAAAGGAGCTGGATTCTGCAGGACACCTGAAAAGTATACAGAATTCACTCAATATGATATTAAAATATGGAGTCACTGAGGCATTTATCCATGGGTTCCTGATGTGGGTTCCAGTTGAGGCTTGCTTCTGGTGATTTTAACACTCACTCGCACGATTGCTTCCAGGCAGTGTGATGTGCTGGTTTTGCAGTCATTCTGCTTAGGAGAAGACCTAAGGTGTGGACTTACACTTGAGGCAGGAGGCTGGCAGCTGGGGTGAAGCTTCTTGCCATATTTTCACCAATAAGACTACTCAGTAGAATTCACAATTTTCTTCTAATTAAATTTGTTTTTATATTATATTTCTGATGGATATTAGGGTTCTTTCCATTCTTTTGCTAACAAATAATGCGACAATTAACAATCTTGTGCATAAAGATTTTCATATTTTTCCCTGTGTTTTGGGGCTAGATTTCTAGAAGTGGGATTGCTGGCTCAGTGGATAAATGGATATACAGAGTGGTTATCTATTCTGCCATATCCTTTTGACTGTTTCATTTTGCTCATTCAAGGTAAAAAGTGAACTTTCCCTCCACAACCTCATCCATGAAGAACACTGTCAAACTTTTGACAAATTTAATAAGTGAGAAATGATAGAACATTTTAAAAGTTATTATTAACTTCTCATATTCTTAAGAGCTTTTTTTTTTCTTCTTCTTCTTCTGTAATCTGTCTCACCATTTTCTTGGCTATTTTTCCAATGTTGTATTTTTTCTTTTCATTTCTTAAGGACCATTTTCTTTTATTAGTGATTATTTTCCTGATTGTCATGTGTCATTTGCTATGGAATTTCTTCTCTGTTTTACAACCATTTAAACATGGAATTTTTATAGTTTTATGTAGTCTTTATTGTGTATTTCTTTTATGGTTTTGGATTTCTGAGGTACTCTTAGGAATTGTTTTAGATTTAATTGACTCCCCCAAATAAGATATGTTAGAGTAGGAAGCCACAGGACCCCAGAATGTGACCCTGTTTGGAGACAGGCTTTATGGAAGTAATCAAGTTGAAATGAGGTCATTAGGATGGGTCCTACTCCAGTATGATTGGTGCCTTTATCAAAAGAGGAAATTTCAGCACAGACACACACCTAGAGAGAAGGTGTTGTGAAGAGACACAGGGAGAAGATGGCCATCAAAGGAGAGAAGCCTGGAGCCGGTGGTTCCTCGCAGCCCTGAGAAGGAACCAGTCTTTCCAACACCTTGATTTTGGACTTCTAGCCTCCAGAAATGAAAGAAATGAAAGATAATACACTTCCATTTTTTAAGCTACCCAGTTTGTGATGAGGTTGTTCCAGCAATCCTACAAAACTGAAAACTATTAAAGGAATGTTCTCCCTACTCTCAGGTTTTAAACAAACGTTCCTCTATTATTTATTAACACTATAATGATCTTATAGATTATTTATTTTCTTACTTTTCTTTACTATTTAGAGTAATTTTTTTTTTTTTTTTTGTGGTACATGGGCCTGTCACTATTGTGGTCTCTCCCGTTGCGGAGCACAGGCTCTGGACGCTCAGGGTCAGTGGCCATGGCTCACGGGCCCAGCCACTCTGCGGCATGTGGGATCTTCCCAGACCGGGACACGAACTCGTGTTCCCTGCATCGGCAGGCGGACTCTCAACCACTGTACCACTAGGGAAGCCCTATAATGCTCTTATACATTATTTATTTTCTTATTTTTCTTTACTATTTAGAGTACTAATATTTTTACATTGGGATATATAGAATATATTCCATAAGTACAAATCTAATTTTATCTTTTTTTTTTCAAGTATCTAATTTGTTAGCAAGTGTATCTTTTCTCTATAGATTTGAGATGTCATTTTCATCATATACTGAATTTCATCATGTACATGGATTTATCTCTGTAATTTCTATTCAGTTTTATTGGTCGGTGTACACATTCATGTATCAATATGATGTTCATTTAATTATGGAGACTTAATATGCTTAAATATTTGGCACTCTAGCTCCACTGTCACCTCCTTATCACCCATTCATAAACACACACACACATTTTGTTTTTCTTAGATCAATGTTTATTGAGAATATTTTTGGTTTTTTATTCTTTTATTCCATAGAAACTTTTAAATAACATTTTATACTTACTGAGTAAAGGACTTTACTTTTGTTTGTAGAGCAATTGTATTGAATTTCTAATTAACTTGGAAAGCATTGGCAGCTTTTGGATGCTTAATTATGTTTTATCCATGAGGTTGGTATGTCTTTCAATTTGTTCAAATCTATTTTTTGTTGTTGTTTTTCAGTAATTACATTTCTTTTTAGGTTTATGTGTTAGAATTTTTTAAATATTTTGCGTTATTTAGATGGTATCTTTTTATCCATGATATGATCTAGCTGGTTATTTGTTCTTATGACAACTATTAATATTTTATATCCTATTATTTTAAAATTATCTTAGTGTTATTTTTAAAGTGTGTCATATTTTTTTCCTAGAAATAATCTTACTTCTTTTCTAATTTTTATGATTCTATTTGCTTTATTTAATTACATTTGCAGTTATGTCCAATACAATGCTAGCTATAGTGGTCAAGCTTGTTTTTTTCCTAGCATTGGTGGAAATGAGTTTAAAAGTTCTCTTAGGGCTTCCCTGGTGGCGCAGTGGTTGAGAATCCACCTGCCAATGCAGGGAACACGGGTTCATGTCCCAGTCCGGGAAGATCTCACATGCCTCAGAGTGGCTAGGCCCGTGAACCATGGACACTGAGTCTGTGTGTCCGGAGCCTGTGCTCCGCAATGGGAGAGGCCACAGCAGTGAGAGCAATGGGAGAGGCCACAGCAGTGAGAGACCCACGTACCACAAAAAAAAAAAAAAGAAAAAAGAAAAAATTTCTCTTATATAATATGCTGAAATTAGGACTAAGTACACAAGCACATATACATATTTTGCATATTATTTTAATAACCATAAATGTATATTTAATTTTTAAATCAAGGTTTGATAAATTTTTTTCAAAAAGTTTCTGAGTAATTTTGGATATGATTGTGTAATTTTTTCCTCAGGTCTATTAACATGATACATTACAATAATTGATTTTTTTAATATTCAACTGCATGTGGCTTCATAGAATAAATCTGGATCATGATGTGTTATTTTCATACGTGAGATTTGTTTACATTATTTTTGGAGTACAACTATTACGATGTTTGTCTTCGATATTAATAATGCTTCATAAAATGATACTGAAAGTATTGTTCCTTCTGAAGTTTAACTTCAATAAAGACGAGATTTTATAGAAAGTTGATAGAAAATGTTGTTAATAAATGTTACCTTTGTTAAATTACTCCATGATTTATCCACTCCAGATACATAAGATTTTAGCTGATAAATTTTGAGTTAATATCTGCTCAATATGTTAAGTATCTAAGAAGTGATAAATACATCCAACACTGTGCCCAAGATGCATGTGTTTGTCTTCTTCCAATCTATTTGGACAGCCTGAGGCTGCAGTCGAGAAAAGAAGTACAAAGTCAGGTGAACCATGTCATTGACTTCCAGATACAAGAAAATGAAGTCTGGAATGTAAATTGAGAGTCATTAGGTCTCTGGTTTTGAGGTTTTAGTTCAAGGACAAAGTAATCTACAGACCTGTCCTGGGCACTATTTATTGAGCATTCTGCTCAGAACTTTGGAGTCCAAGAGGCACAGACAAAACTGCACACTTAACTTCTCCTTTAACATGTACTGTATGTTTCCATTCAAACCAAATAGTGGGGTTGATGATGCTGTCAGGAAGATTACTCCTGGTGTTCCAAATATGCCACAAATTCAGATCTTCTAGGAGCCTAAGCATTTTGAAGTTTTGCCTCAGTTGAAGCTGTGAAACAACATAAACAAAAGCAACCTCCATTCTATCCTTGTCTTAAGTTGAAAAATAAAATGATCTATCACTTGGAACTTCCATTACTCTTGGCTTATAGCAGGCATGAAAATGGTAACTATTCGCTCTTAAAAATATCTTCACAGTGGCAGAATGGACTGTCTTCGCTGAAACCCTCAATTACATTGCCCTATAAGCAAGGGTAGTATATCATTCCTAGAAAAAAGGAGGAAATAAAGAATTAATACATACATAAATTCATACATTCATAAATAAAATTTTAAAAATACTGAGGAACTGATTCATTTGAAGTAGAGATGACCCCCTCCTGTAATGCACAGCGAAGGTTTCTCTCCAGAGCCCTCTCCATTCCCTACCACATTAATTAACCAGAGAGAAAGAGTCTCAGATGAAACTTTTATATCAGCAACGTATCAGATATTCATCACCGTATGCAGCTTGACTTCGTGTTGACAGATGGAGAGCTTGTGATCCTTTGAACCATTAACTTGAAAACTTTAAAGTAGTATTAGCCTGTGGTAGCACCATCTGAGAAGTAAACTTACTATATTTTTGGTACATCAGAATCGGTGGCATTTGAAAAACTCAGTTTCAAAAGATTGTCTTCAATCCACTTCCCAGTTATATAAAATGATGTATGATGGTCCCTGCTTTCTTGCCCACTATTGTATTCTTTGAGGAAAATATCACCTTCCTTAAAGCTTTTAGCTTTTGCTTTCTACTTTAGTTTTTCAATGATGGGAGGAAAAGGGTCTTTTATAAATTGGATTAATTTGGATGTGTACATGGTGAGATCTCAAGAAAGTTTAGTAGTTAATAGCTTTTATTACATATTATTGGTTTTTCATGCAGTTAATGCTTGTATTCTGTTGTATAAGGGTTTGCATGTAAAGAAAATTTTAATAAATTTATGTGTAAAATAAACCACTTACTTATGAATCCTTTTCTTTATTTTTTCTCAGGAGATATGAAATTGTGTTCATTTAGTTCATTTCCTCTGTTGATCCCAATGAAAAGACCCTGTGAACTTTTGCCACTGTAGTCACACATTTTAAAGCTCTGCATTTTCTCTGCTATTATGTTGACTTAATCTGTGATTTAAATGATTAAGCCTTGCCACACTTTCTGCTTTTCCTCTCTCCAGTGTTTGCAGCTGCTCCCTGTTGAAGGTTTTGTTCTCTATCCAACAGGAAGGAATATCCACCCACACAAGCTTGATGTGCTTTATGTAAAACAGAAAGTTTCCACACCAGTTGCAGGTGTAGAGTTCTCAATATCAAGACCCTTTTTTTTTTTTTTTGGTAAAAACAAAAGGAAGTGGATTGGGGGTGTTAAATAGTACACATTACATAACTTCTTTGAATCTTTCACCTTTAGATAAATTATCTCATTTAATTCTCACAACAAACTTTCATATGGTGTGCAATATTGTTTACATGGGAGTCTATATGTGGCAAAAATAACAGCCCTAAGATGTTAGTACTCTGTGGACTACCTCACAGGTAGTAATTTCCCATTTGGAATGCAAACCCAGCCTGTCTATTTCAGAATACATGCTCTTTTGTCCAACTCAACATGACAGGTGTAGTGGATATTTACTGGTTTTAGTCACCCTGCATTTAAACATATGTTTCTGGAATACAATAACAGTATTGTTCTGCCTTGCACAGTGGATGCTGGAAAGTTCAGATACTTGTTCTCCATAACCCTTGACAACAAGATCAGGGTCCATGACCTAGATTTGGCCCATCAGCTTCTAACCTTCTCTAAATATCCCAAGAAACAAGGTAGAATTTACCTCTGTGGCAGTGGCAAGCACTGCCATCCAGAGTCTGAAGGTCTATGGTGACCCCTGAGTAGCAGGGGCAGTGAGTATCCAGGATTCTGCTTCTCCACCACCCTTTGTTACTCTGATTTTTCAGTGTCTGGTTGTCTAAGCTGTTCTCTACTCACTTCCCCATCACTTTGATGGGTTACTCAGCATACATTCTTTGAATTTCTCTTCTGCTTATGTTAATCAGGGTTAGCTTTTATATTTTGCAACCAAATATGTGGATTAATATAAGAGATAATAAATCAGGTGTCTAGTGTTTATTGCCAATAATAAATAAAAGAGTTATAATAAGAAATATAAATGACATTATTACCTCAATTCCTAATGGTCTTAATAGGAAAAAAAATACACAATGCTGTAACTTAGGTACTTATATTAAGGATCATTTTCCTGAATGTAGTTATACCTAGAAATTCAACATGTGTATCTTAGCAGAAAGGATAGTAGTGTACATTGACTCATGGTAATTCATACAGTTTTTTTCCTATGAGCTTGCTATAGTTCTCATTTGGTAATTTAAAAATAAAGCCCTAATCTATTTTCTCTTTTTAGGGGTTGTTCTCCTGTATTTACTCAGGAGTAGTAAGAAATATCTTTTCCTTGAATAATGGGCTTCATTCTCTTTCTGAAGTTCTTGCATATAAAAAACAGTCCTTATTTTCTGTGTCCTGATTCCTTGCTTTCTAATCTCATTTCAATGAACATTTTAAGAATCTTAAGATGGTTAATTGGAATAGGATTCAACAAATTATATCTCCTCATATAACAGGCATGCAAACTGATGGAGAAATTATGTATCTGCCTATGAGAATCACCATCTGAGCAAGAGTTCAAGTCTATTTTGTTTATTTATTAAGTACTTAATACATGCTAAGAATTGCCCTTATGATGGACCTAGAGATTATAATACTAAGTGAAGTAAGTCAGAGAAAGACAAATATTATGATATAAGTTATATGTGGAATCTAAAAAATAGTACAAAAGAACTTATTTACAAAACAGAAACAGACTCATAGACATAGGAAACAAACTTATGGTTACCAAAGGAGAAGTGGGTGGGAGAGATAAATTGGGAGTATGGGATTAACAGATGCACACTACTATATATAAAATATATAAAGAACAAAAATTTGCTGTATAGCACAGGGAACTATATTCAATATCTTATAATAAACTATAATGGAAAAGAAAAAGGAAGAATTACTCTTATGCTAGGAATTGCTTTTATATGAGCATATATAAATGCTTTAATTATTAACTTATTTAATCTTTCTGACAACAAAATAGGTTCTATCAGTACATCCATTGTACAACAGATCAGGAAACTGAGGCACATAGTTTGGGTAACTTGTCCAAGGTCGTAGAGTTACTATCAGAGCCCACATTCAAACACAGGTAGCCTGACCTCACTCTGCTCTCCCAGCCACTGGACTCTGTTGCTTCTCAGATCTTTACAAAAGATCACTTTTCAAAAGAATTATGTAAATTATTTGATCACATATTTATGAGACTTCCTTTTTTATTTCCCAAACCTATGTCTTTTTCCCTTTGGTTTTATTTTACATTCCAAAATATAATCTCTAAGAGTGATCTTTAAGGTGGCTTATCTTAAACAAATTAGAATTCATTTATTAGAAAAGGTATTAGTCAAAGTAGCTACTAAACCACTGATACTGCTTTTGTTTAAGATATATCTGAATTGATTTTAGTTAGAAACTCTTCATTCTTTGGGGCTGGATTTAATTTTTGCCACAAAGCAAACATTTTTCAAAAGTAATTCTTGTATTGAGGTGATGTCAAAATACATAATAATATTATAGACAAATTATATTTAAAATGATAAGATTCTGTTTCTTGTGTTTTTAATGTGATGTGGAAGCCAATCCATAGGTGAAGGTCTCTAGATATTTTGAGACATCACAGCATACTTGACATTAGTGGACATTGTCCCAGGTTTGTGACACTGAGAAGGACAAACTTTTGTCCTTTGGATACCATCATTTATATGTATAGTGATACTATATTATAGGTGTACTGAACATGAATCTTCTCTTGACCTTCAACCATAATTAAAAAAATTTCTTCTATATGCCTGATGTTATAGATGTGGAATATGTGACACAAAAAATCTCGGACTATTTTCGGTAGGCTAGGACATTGGAAAGAGCAGATGGTGTGCCAGAAGATACAAACAAGAAAAGAAAAAAACGGGGGGGTTCTTTATTTTTTACTTTTTTTAAGTTTAAAACAGGCTACAAATGGGTTAAATATAAAATTATACCATTTTTACTAATGATTCTTATGGTCAAAGATTTTGATTGAATTTTCTTTTTGGAAACTCATGCTTTAAGGCTTTGCAAGAATACATTTTTTTCCAAATCAGGAAATAAAACAACAATGTAGCTCAGTGAAAAATTAAAAAGAAAAATATCTTTACAAAATGTCTATTCAAAAAGGTACAAAAAAAGGCTAAATACTAGCGATTATTTGTGAAATAATTAAACACTGGGAGAAGGATATGTTTTCCATGTCTACTCAGCTAATTCTGGAATCCATTTTATACATCTTTACCATGTAATTAAGTTTAATACCAGTGGTCAAACCAGAAAAAACATTATAATTTATGTTACAAGGAGAAAAAGGGCTTATACGAAATATCCAGGTACATTTGAACGTAGGTACGATAAACTTATTTTATATGCTTTAAAAATTATTACCACAATGAAAGCTCTAGGTTCAACAAAAGTCTAAATTATTGAAATAACTGTCCTTAAATTATAAAAACAAAAATGTAACAAAGCTCTACAGGGAATTTATTGGCTTGTTACATTACACTTTCTACTCCTCAGAAAATCTGGCACATCTCATTCAATGACGTCATCCTGAACTTGCTTACTTATGGTCAAATATTACACTTGCTCCTTCCGAGGCAAGGGTGTAAAAAGGAGATAACTCATTCATTGCAGCATGACTTCATGTTTCCCGAGCCACATAATAGTTTGCTAACTTGGTTGGAATTTATAGACTGATATGTTGTGGGTAGCATTATTCCTACCATAAGAATGCCTTTTATATAGCACCCCACAGAATATACTTAATAGCTCATGGTTTAGTATTCTGAGTAATTTCAACAAAGGAATAATTTTAGAGTGATGAACTTCTTGGACAGACACCACTTTACTCCTTTACATCTGTGTTCATATACTGATTTTGCATCTACCTGATTTAATTTCCCAACTGTTTTTTGGAATATGTTCAAATTGAGAGGACTGATAAGATGCCTTAGTGGAATCACCAGAAACTTGCTTATATACTGAAGACATTTTTAAAGCATTTATCATTTATAGACATTATTTTGTACAATTTAAGAGCTATTTCAGAATGTATCTTTCAAGATCTGCCCAATTATATATTTCTTTCTAATTATTTAGTCATTCAAATGGGAGTTTTTATTACACACCTTAAGTGAAGTAATTCACTTTTAAAGTTTGAAAGATGACTAAAGGCAAGAGCTAGAGAAACAATGAAAACACCTGCTCCCCTCACATAATGATAATCTGTCAGAAGTCTCCAAAAGCTCTTAAAACAAAACAAATTTATGTTTTTAAAATTCTTCTCCCCACAAATTTTCCATTATTTCCTTTGGACCCTCATATCTATTACATTTTATTCTATCCATAATTATCTTTATTAACTTAATATGAGCAACTTGAGATTTCCATGTCTACTCAGAGTCTAAAAAACATTTATTGAGCTTTACCAAGTGGCTAATAGTACAAGCCACTGTGACAGGGCGATAGCTTGCTTTTTTTGTGGGGTAGGGGAGGGCTTCAGTGCCTCCATACTTCACATTGCTACATATCAACCAAGTCAAAATTATCCTACTCCTCAATATTTATATCCTCAAATAACCTTCCTTTCAACTAGCTGGCAGGGATTCATTCATTCACTGAAACATTTGTTCAGTGCATGCATTGAGTTATTTATAGTCAAAGATTCAAAAGACACATCAAGGAATGTTCAATTATTGGATGAGATAAGCAGGTAAACCAACAGGAACAGACATTAAACACATGAAAAACAAATCTCTCTCTCTCTCTCAGGCATTACGTGTATTTTAAAAGATAAACATGTTAAGCTACATTGATGTATTCCTGATGATGTAATACAGAGTAGGAAGGAGAAATGGGTTTTTATTTCTCCTAATATTCTCAAACTGTTTTCACAAACTTTTCTTCCCACCTCTTTATTTTACCATCAGGTAAAAGGCTGGACCCACCTCTTAGCTTCCCAAATAATTTCCTATATAAAAGTAACCCTCCCAAAAAAGTGGTCTTAAAATAAGACTTCTCAAGTGCCTACCCTGTGAACTTAAAAATCATCTTAGCATAATTTCTAGCCACAGTGATTGAAAGATATCTAAATAAGTTTAATAGCTCATGTAATATTTGGGGATGTCATGACATGCATCATCGATTTTTAAAATAATTTGCATAATAAATTATTTAAATATGTGTGTTGAAATATTGACTGCTCTAAAAATCAAGCTAAATTGTTATGACACTTTCTGACTAGGAGCTCAAAATCTCAGAGCTGAAACACTGATGCTGAATGAAATAAGGTCAAGGGACAATTGAATGAATAAAAACTTAATTTTGTCTCTAAATTGATATTATGGAGAAGAACAGAAAAAATATGCCATAAGGGACAACTTGAGAGAAATGACAGAAGTCCATAGAGCACAGGGAAAAAAATGAATTCACCCTCAATTATTCAAGGATTGTTGGAAGAGGTACATGTTTGGGAATCAGGAAAATATTTCATATATAAGATAGCTTATCTTTCATATATAAGAACTGAGGATGTAAGGAAAGGATACTAAAAGTCAGTGTTTTGAGGTATTGCGCACACTCTAGGCTACCTCAGTGGTATTGCATTAGGACTGAAATCTTCTCTCTCATCTTAGGATCACCAGCTCCAGGGTACACTGGAACACTGGTTATCAAATTCAAATGCCACATTGCCCTAATATACATTAGAACTTAAAGTAGTTCTAGAAATGCTAAAGGACTATAAGAAGAAGAAATACAAATAGGATGGTTGCACATCATGTAATTTTACACAAAGCCTTCATCAGAGACGTTACAGAACATTAGACTAGTTCAGTCATTCTAGAATATTCCCGGCGACACTATTCCTGCAAGATGTTCTGAGGAAAGAAAGAAAGGGAGAAAAATGATTCCATTTTCAATTTAATTTTAAGTGCTATGTACTTTATGCCCCCTTTGAATAGCCATGATGTACCTTAGTATATTTAAGGATCTGAGAGGTACTACCTTAGAAAAGCCTCAACTTTGCTGAATTTTATTAATTTTGAAATTTTCAAAATTTATTTGACTACAGAAACCAGAAAAATCACTTAATGCTTACAAATATTTTGTTGGATTCTGAGAATATACTTTATGAGTGCTTGGTCTGATTGTTTCTGATCCTAGGATCCATGGATGTGTTTCAAAAGAAACATCAGCTCCTCAAATTTCATAGAGAATTTGAATGAATTTCAATGTTTTCATATAAAGAGAGAATTTTTATTTATTATCAAATGTCTGTGACTCTAAATGTTGAAAACCCATTGACTAAAAATCATTCTTAAGGGATTAAAAAAGAAATATGTTTGAAAAATGTTGTTTACCTAATAATATTTTGAAAAATTTACTGTTATTACTACTATTAATTAAAATCTTTTTTCATTATTCTGAATTATTTTATAGTACTGTCTATGTACCTGCAAATAAATATCTTAATCTATAGACATGTCCTTGGATTAGACAATTCCAAGATTTTGTATAAAGCCAATTTGTGTTTAGCAAATATTATTTTCCCAAGAAACCCATTAGTTTTTAATTAAAAAAGAATAAAATGAAGTTCTTGATTTCTGACTAATTATATAAGAATGCATATAATATTCTATAAATAATTTTAAAATAAAAATTTTGCTTGTCATAGTACAGTGTTATACAATGAACCAGAAATTAAAAAAAATAATAATAACAACTAAAATATGCTACAAGTCAATGGAACAGAATAGGCAGTCCAGAAACCAACCCACATAAATATAGTCAACTGATCTTTGACAAGGAACAAAGGCAACACAATGAAGAAAGGAGAGTCTTTTCAACAAACAGTGTTGGAACAAGTGGATACTCACATGTAAAAATGAATCTAAACATAGACCTTACATCCTTCACAAAAATCAACTCAAAATGTGTCATAGACCTAAGTGTAAAACACAAAACTATAAAACTCCTAGAAAATAACATAGGGGAAAATTTAGGTGACCTTGGGTTTGGCAATGTCTTCTTAGATACAACACCAAAAGTACATCCCATGAAAGAAAAAAAAAATGTAAGTTGGACTTAAATAAAATTAAAAACTTTTGCTCTGTAAAAACACTGTTAGAAGAA
This sequence comes from Globicephala melas, assembly GCF_963455315.2. Lineage (NCBI taxonomy): Eukaryota > Metazoa > Chordata > Mammalia > Artiodactyla > Delphinidae > Globicephala > Globicephala melas. The sequence goes on along the minus strand of NC_083327.1, from coordinate 4,873,424 downwards.
TGCAAAACTGTGAGACCACAGACTGAGACAATATTTGCTAAATACATAGCTGATAAAAGACTGAAACCAAATATACAAAGAACTTCTAAAACTCAACAATTAGAAAGCAAACATCTGAATTTAAAAGTGAGCCAAAAGGGGCTTCCCTGGTGGTGCAGTGGTTGAGAGTCCGCCTGCAGGGGACACGGGTTCGTGCCCCAGTCCGGGAAGATCCCACATGCCACAGGGCGGCTAGGCCTGTGAGCCATAGCCGCTGAGCCTGTGTGTCCGGAGCCTGTGCTCCGCAATGGGAGAGGTCACAGCTGTGAGAGTCCTGCGTACCACAAAAAAAAAAAAAAAAAAAGTGGGCCAAAGACCTCAACAGACATCTCACCGAAGAACATATACACAAGGTTGAGACACATATGAAAAGATGGTCAACATCACATGTCATCAAGGAAATGCAAATTAAAACAGGGAGATACCATAACACTTATTACAACTGCTAAAATCCAAAACACAAGCAATACCAAATGTTGACAAGGATATGGAGCAATAGGAACTCTCATTCATTGCTGCTGGGAATGCAAAATGAGATGGTCACTTTGTAAGGCACTTTGGTAGTTTCTTGCAAAACTAAAAATAGTCTTACATAGTCTTAAAAAACTAAACCTATATGATCCAGCAGCTGTGCTTCAGGTATTTAATGAATTGAAAGCAACTGCCCACACAAAGACCTGCACGCAAGTGTTTATAGCAGTTTTATTTATAATTGCCAAAATTTGGAAGCAACCAAGATGTCCTTTATTGGTGAGTGGACAAATTGAGGTACATCCATACAATGGAATATTATTCAACCAGAAAGAAATGAGCCATGTATCAAGCCACACAAAGTCACAAAGGACACTTAAATGCATATTGCTAAATGAAAAAAAGCCTGTCTGCAAAGGATACATGCTGTCTGATTCAACTGTATGGAATGTTGGAAAAGGCAAAACTAGAGAGACAATAAAAAGGGCAGCAGTTTCCAGGGGCTTGGGGAAAAGGAAGTGGGGATGAATTGGCAGTACACAGGGTATTTTTAGGACAGTGAAACTATTCTGTATGATACTGTAATGATAAATACATATCATTGTACTTTGGTTATAACTAGTAGAATGTACAACACAAAGAGTGAATGCTAATGTAAATTATGGACTTTAGTTAATAATACTGTATCAATATCAGCTCACCAATTATAACAGAAATTTACACTAATACAAAATGTTAATAATAGGAGAAACTATGTGTGTGTGAGGGTCAGGAATTATATTGGAACTTTCTGTTCTCTGCTCAATTTTTCATAAATGTAAAACTTCTCTAAAAAATAAAGACTACTAATTAAAAAATCTAAAATATGGTACAGAACCAAATATTATAATATAATAGCACCATACACCAGACACCCTATTACAATAAATTATGCCTAAAATAGAAAAATTAAACAAATTAACCTGATGTTTATGTTACCATTTTTAGCTTCAAAAATAGTTTTTACTTGTCAATTAATTAATTGTTTTACATATTTCCAAGCACTTTTATCTTAGAATATTTTTTTTATGTTAGCTTTTGTTATGTGCAGGAAGCAGTGCATAAAAACACGTTGAGATTTTTATTTGCATCTAGCCAGTGAGGTTCATATATTATTAGATTAAACTTTTTCTTTCCCAAAACAAAACAATTTGTTGATTTAAATTGTGTTAGTATACTCAGGGCTTGATACAACTTCAGATGTTTGTAAGTGCTGTTTGAGAGCTTGGTATATTGTCATATATTACCTGCAACAAATCGAGGGGTAAAAGAGAGAACTTCTGCCTAGAGAAATTTTGATAAGTCAGGAACCCTTACATGGCAACCATGTGACACTCTCTGATTATTCTGGTCTGGTGTGATCAAGTGAGGTGACATTCAGCTGCTGGCTGTAGATGAGATTCATATAAGCAGACATATCCGAAGGTACATTTCAAAGGCCAAAGTTGATTTGAGCTAAATCTATCAAAGATTCCCATTTTATGGGTCACCTTAGTCTCTTTCACTAGTCTCTTTAAGGTACTTTAGTAAGTGTCAGCACCAGAAGAGCAGTTATACTGAAAAATGTAAAGAACTCACCGCACAGAGGGTGGGAAGGGGTGGCCTGAGATATTTAAGAAAAAAAATCAGAATAATAAATATAAAGTGAAATGTGTGAAAGATCTTGTTTAGGCAGACATTATTTTCTACAATATGAAATTACATTAGCACATGAATGTAATAAGTTAGTACTGTGCCCAGGTACACGTGTATGCACGCATGTGCGCGCACACACACACACACACACACACACACACACAGAGCTCCTTGCAGGGTAACACCACAGAGATCCAAGTTAACAAACAGGGAAAGAGTTATCTGGAGACATTTTCTGTAGTTATTTTTTTCTTAATAAAGCTTCTAGGTTGAGACATCATTGTTTTCAGCATGTATTTGTGATAACCTCTTTATTCCATTCAGCTTAATATTCTGAACTTTCAATTTATTTCCTGTTTCTGTGACCCAGATAGTAACTCCAATGCAGAATTTTGCTGAAAGTTCTCTAAAAGTATGTGTGGTGTGAATTATCTTTTTTGTCTCAGATGACAGCAATATCCTTTGAGAATCTGAATGAGTAGTGAACAGCCAGCTTCTTTGTTTTCTCCTTAGTTCTTATAAAGCAATACTCTTGTCTTCTCCCCTCTCCAGTTTCTTTAACTTTGTGCTTCTTTAGTTCAATTTTTGCAAGTTGAGTTCATAAAAATGATTGCAAGATCTATTTGTTATCTCATATATTATCTTGTTTAAACAATTTCTGGATCTAGTTTTCTTGGTCATGGACCTCTTAATTTAAAAAACTTTGATATTTTCAATTACCATAGCTGAGTAAACCCATGGAAATTAATATTTAACCTCAAAAATACTTAAATAATATTTTGATTGTTTCAAAATATCTTTATCAGGAAAAACACTAAGCTCTTATATAGTTTGAAAATTCACCCTGGGTCTGACTTTATTTCTTGTTTAAAGTGACCTTTTCAGGTCTTTCTATGAGCAGAAATTCATGGAACTCTGAAGAGAGTGGCAGGTAGAAAGATGACTTCAGCTCAAGACAAAAACTCAACAGGTATTGGGAATTGTTGCCTCCAGAAGGGTTTATTCCTCCATCTCACTTTACACAATTGTGCTTTCCCTGATTTTAGGGAATCAATATGACCCAAAATTTCAAAAAATGAAGAGATTATTGTTTACATGTTTGAGTTTAAGTATGCTTTACATTATATGTTTCATAAAATCTATTGTCATATTTATTTCTTGTTTTTTTCTAATCTTTTGTCATCCTTTTGTACATAATTAGCAATTTAATTATGGTCACTGAAAAACCATAACAGAAGATATTGATTTTTCAAATGTTTAATCTGTGAATAGTTGGAATACTATTGATTGATTGTTTTGATATGTTTACAAATTATCCAGAAATTAGATGGCAATGGGGAGGTCAATATTCTGCAACATTTAAAAATTTAAACTTTCTTTAGTAACTATAAAGATCTAGTTTACTTTCCTACAATCATTTCAGAAATGCTGAAATGGTACTCTTAAAAAACTTCCCATTTGATGCAACCTAATTAAACTTAAGAGCTTTTGCACAGCAAAGAACCATAAACAAAATGAAAAGACAACCTACAGAATGGGAGAAAATACCTGCAAACAATGTGAGCAACAAGAGATTAATCTCTAAAATATACAAACAGTTCATACAGCTCAATATCAAAAAAACAAACAACCGAATCAAAAAAAATGGACAGAGGACTTAAATAGACATTTCTCCAAATAAAACATACAGATGACCAACAGACACATAAAAAAGTTGCTCCACATTGCTAATTATTAAAGAAATGAAAAGCAAAACTACAATGAGGTATCACCTCAACCAGTCAGAATGCTCATCATCAAAAAGTCTATAAATAATAAATGCTGGAGAAGATGTGGAGAAAAGGCAACCCTCCTACAGTGTTGGTGGGAATTTAGTTTTTATTTCTGTCCTATGTGGAAAAATAAAGATCACTGCATATGCATGATGGAAACATTGATTATATGTTAGACTAATGGTAGGGGTGAACATTCACATAAATGTGAAATCTTGCAATTTGTGCCTTGTCACTCTTTGCAGAATTGTGTTTTTTTAAAAATTAAAGATTTATGGCAGTTCCGCATTGAACAAGTCTATCAGGGTCATTTATCCAAAAGGATTCACTCACTTCATGTCTCCCTGTCACCTTTTGGTGATTCTCATAATATTACAAACTTTTCATTATTATTATATTTGTTATGGTGATCTGCGATTCAGTGATCTTGATGTGACTATTGTAATTGTTTGGGAATGCCACGAATCACACGTATATAAAATAGTGAACTTAAATTGATAAATGTTGTGTGTTCTGACTACTCCACCAACTGGTGGTTCCCCATCTCTCTCTCTATCCTCAGGCCTTCCTATTCCTTGAGACAGAGCAATATTGAAATCAGGCCAATTAATAACTCTGCAATGACTCTAAGTGTTCAAGTGAAGAGTCAATTGATGCAGGAAACTTCTTTGTTGTCTTATTTTAAGAAATTGCTGCAGCCACCTCAACCTGAAGCAACCACCACCCTAATCAATCAACAGCCCTCAGCATGGAGGCAAGACACTCCACCAGCAAAATCATTACAACTTGCTGAATGCTCAGATGATGGTTATTTCTTAGCAATAAAGAATTTGTTAAGGTATGTACATTGGATTTTTTTAGACACAATGTTATTGCACACTTAATACACTATAGTATAAAGTAAATATAACTTTATATACACCGGGAAACAAAAAAAATTGTTTTTAATCTGGATGTTAGTTACATCGGTGTGTTCAGTTTGTAAAAATTCATTCACCTTATTGATTCATCCACTTTTCTATATACATGTTAAATTTAATAAAATGTTCAAAAATTTAAATACTATTGTAAAGGAGAAAGTATTTTGATCTTTTTATGTCTCTACTACCAATAAAAATCACTTAACTTTTCAAATAATTAAAAAATTTCAACTTATTTACTGTGTCATTGAAATTATCAGTCAACATCTTTTAATCAGGATCCTAGTTAAAAAATCCAAAACGTTTAAGAATAAGCAAAGATAATTACATTTTTTAATCATTTAGGTATTTCAACATATAAAATTACATTTACTTTTTTAAGTAGGTTCCAAGAAGATCACATGATGCTGAGTATTCACACATTGTATCATAAATATTTCATTTTGCAGACTCCTTTCTTAAGTACCTGATTTTTATTTAGTTTAATGCACTATTAACTGTAATAGAATTTGATTGAGAATCCTGACTACCTTTTGACAGATCAGTTTATGAGAACATTGATAATTCCAGGATTAGCAAAATTTTTCTGTAGAAGGCCACATATATTTTGGTCTTGGCATGTCAGATAGATTCCATCTTAACTAATCAACTCTGCCACTGTAGGGCAACCATAGGCATTACCCAAATTAATGGGCATGGGTAAGTTCCAATAAGACTTAATTCACAAAAATTAATGGCTGAATGGATTTGATCTTTGGGCTGTGGTTTGTCTTCACTGAATATACTGTCATGGAAATGACTGGAAAATCCTAAAACTTTTGGAAAAGCCACTCTAGCAATCCTCAGTACAAAGGATATGGTGTTTGGGTGAATTGTGAAGTGATGTGTTTTAGTCTACTGTGGTTATTCAGAATAATATATAACTTAGTCAAGATTTACCATTTTTAAAGAAAATAAAAAGACACAGTTCCTAGACAACCTTGCTTCAAAAATAAGACTAAATATTCTGAAAGTGTAGATTAGAAAGTCATAATTAGATCCATAAACTACATAAAGATAAGGAATTTAAATGAACAATAACCTATGAACTTTATATTTACTTCTGTTGCTTAACCATATGGCTTTTATCTTAGAATATAAAAATGATAGAGCAAAATACATGCATTTAAATAAGAAGAAAGATAGAGTCAGGGAGGTTAAGTGACTCCCATGATCACAGCTAGTGTCATTATTTAGTTGAATAAGCAACCTATCTGTTCACAGTTAAAGAACAATTCTACCCATATTTGACTGGTGGTGGCTACTGAGCTTAGGCTTTCTGATGTTAGCTGGAGAGGGAGATGGCATGAACAGTGGTCCTGGCATCAGGGCCTGCCACTTCTCACCTCAGCATTCAAGCACTGCAGCAGCCACCACAGTCCTGAGAGAGGCCGTGAAGTGTGTGGAGGTTGGAGGCTGGAGCTGCAGGTAAGACTTGCCTACTGATCAGTTACACAACCAGTGCATTTCCTGGAGAATACATCCCCACTCTCTTTGACAATGATTCTGGAAAAGTTATAGCAGATGGAAAACTGTTGAATCTGGGTTTATGGATATAGCTGGACAAGAATATGATGACAGATTATGTCCCCTATCCTATCTGTAAACAAATGTATTCTTATTTACTTTTGTCTTATGAGTTTGGCATCATTTATAGATATTTGTGCAAAGTGGTATCCTGAAGTGCAACCCCAGGATACCAACACTCCCATCATCCAGGGCTTGATCTTAGGGATGATAAAGATGCAATGAAGAAACTAAGGAGAAGAAGCTGATTCCCATGATGACCCCCAGGGTTTAGCCATAGCCAGGTGATCATTGTTGTAAAACCTGGGGTGCTCTGCCCTCACACAATGAGTCCTCAAGAGAGTGTGAGATAAAGCTTTTCCAGCAGTCTGGTGCCCACCTTCCATCAAGAAGAGAAAGAGAACCTGCTGTTGTAAAATACCTTGAGACAAATGAAAATAGAAACAAAACATTCCAAAATCTATGGCATGTAGTAAAAGCAGTTCTAAGAGGAAAGTTTATAGTAATACAGCCCTACCTCAAGAAATAAGAAAAATCTCAAATAAGCAATCTAACATTACACCTAAAGGAACTAGAAAAAACAAACAAAAATAAAACCCAAAGTTAGTAGAAGGAAGGAAATAATAAAGATCAAAATAGAAATAAATGAGATAGGGACTGTAAAAAAACAATAGAAAAGATCAGTGAGTCTAAGAATTGGTTCATTGGAAAGACAAACAAAATTGGAAAAACCTTTAGTGAGACACACCAAGGAAAAAAAAAAAAGGGGCTCAAATAAAATCAAAATTGAAAGAAAAAAAAATTACACCTAGGGGGCTTCCCTGGTGGCACAGCCGTTGAGAATCTGTCTGCTAATGCAGGGCACACGGGTTCGAGCCCTGGTCTGGGAAGATCCCACATGCCACGGAGCAGCTAGGCCTGTGAGCCACAACTACTGAGCCTGCGCGTCTGGAGCCTGTGCTCAGCAACAAGAGAGGCCGCGATAGTGAGAGGCCCGCGCACCGTGATGAAGAGTGGACCCCGCTTGCCACAGCTAGAGGAAGCCCTCGCACAGAAACGAAGACCCAACACAGCAAAAATAAATAAAATTAATTAATATATATTTAAAAAAAATTACACCTAACATGACAGGAAAACAAAGGATCATAAGAGTCAACTATGAACAATCATACACCAACAAATAGGACAACTTAAAAGAAAGGAATAAATTCCTAGTGACATATGATCTTCCAAGACTGAATCATGATAGAGTAGAAAATCTAAATAGACCAATTACTGGTAAGGATATTGAACCAAAAACTTCCCAACAAATCAAAGTGCAGGAAAAGATGGTTTCCCTGGTGAAGTTTACTAATATTCAAAGAAGATTTAATAGCTATACTTCTCAAACTCTACCAAAAAATTGAAGAGGAAGGAACACTTCCAAATTCATTTTATAAGGCCAGTGTTAACCTGTTATCAAAACCAGACAAGAACACCACAAAAAAGGAAATTACAGGTCAATATACCTGATGAAAATAGATGCAGAAATCCTCAATAAAATATTAGCAGATTGACTCCAACAATATACTAAAAGGATAAAATACCATGATCAAGTAAGATATATAACCCTGGGATACAAGGATGGTTCAACATCAATAAATCAATCAATGTGATACATCACATTAAAAAATGAAAGATTAAAATCATATGATCATCTCCTTTATGATAAAAACTCTCAATAAAGTGAGCATAGAAGGAATGTACCTCAACGTAATAAAAGCCATATATGACAAAACTATAGCTAATATCATATTTAACAATGAAAAACTGACAGTTTTTCCTCTAATATCAGGGAAAAACAAAACAAAACAAAACAAGAATGTCCACTGTCACCACTTTTAATCAACATAGTATTGGAAATCCTAACCACAAAATTTAGACAAGAAACAAAGGAAGAAAGGAAGGAAGAAAGAAAGGAAGGAAGGAAGGAAGGAAAGAAGGAAGCAAGGAAGGAAGAAAGGAAGGAAGGAAGGAAGAAAGAAAGAAAGAAAGAAAGAAAGAAAGAAAGAAAGAAAGAAAGAAAGAAAAAGAAAGAAAGGAAGGAAGGAAGGAAGAAAGAAAAGAAGGAAGGAAGGAAGAAAGAAAGAAAGAAAGAAAGATAGACCATCCAAATTGGAAAGGAAAAAAGAAAACTGTCACTATTTGCAGATAGCATCATACAATATGTAGAAAACCTTAAAGATGTCACCAAAAATCTGTTAAAACTAATAAATGAATTTAATGAAGTTGCAGGATACAAAATAAACATACAGAAATCTGTTTAATTTCTATATATATAGTAATAATGAAATATCAAAAGAGAAATGATGAAAAAAATCTCATTTACAATTTCATCAAAAAGAATAAAATACCTAGAAATAATTTTAACCAAGGAGGTGAAGACCTGTATATTGAAAACTATAAAACACCGGTAAAGGAAATTGATATATGAAAGGATATTCTGTACTCATAGATTACAATTAATATTGTTAAAATGTTCATACTAGCCAAAGAAATCTACAGATTTCATGCAATCCGTACCAAAATATCAATGGCATATTTCACAGAACTAGGACAAATAATTGTAAAATTTGTATGGAACCACAAAAGACCCTGAATAGCCAAAGCAATCTTGAGAAAGAAGAACAAAGCTGGAGGAATCATGCTCCCTGATTTCAAACTATACTACAAAACTACAGTAGTCAAAACAGTATGATACTGGCATGAAAACAGACACATAGATCAACAAAACAGAATAGAGAGCCCAGAAATAAACCCACACATATATGGTCAATTAATTTATGACAAAGAACCAAGAGTATACAATGGGGAAAGGATAGATAATAGATACTGCAATAAAGGGTATTGGAAAAACTGTATAGACATGTGCAAAAGAATGAAACTGGATCCCTGTCTTACACCATATGCATAAATTAACTCAAAATGAATTAAAGACTTGGATGTAAGACCTGAAACCATAAAACTTTTAGAAGAAAAATAGGCAGTAACTTCCTTGACATTGGTGTTTATGTGGAACTTTTGGATCTGACCCCCAAAGCAAACACAACTAAAGCAAAAATAAACCAGTTGGACTACATAAAAATAAAAAGCTTCTGCATAGCAAACCAAACGACCAACAAATGAAAAGCCATCCTGCTTAATGGGGGAAGATATTTGTGAATTATATATCTGATAAGGGGATGATATCCAAATTATGTAAAGATACAAATAAATCAATAGCAAAAAAAAAAACTTACTAAAAACTGGGCAGAAGTTTGAAATAGATATTTTTCAAAGAAGACATACAGATGGCCGACAGGCATGTGAAAAGATGTCCAACATCACTAATCAGGAAAAAACAAATCAAAATCACAATGAAATATCACCTCACACTTGTTAGAATGGTTATTATCAAAAGACAAGAAATAACAAGTGTTGGCAAGGGTGTAGAGAATAGGAAACCCTCATATACTGTTGGTGGGAATGTAAATTCCTGCATCAACTATGGAAAACAGTATGGAGATTCCTTAAATATTTGAACGAGAGCTACCAAATTATCCAGCAATTCCACTTCTTGGTATTTTTCCAAAGAAAATAAAAATACTAACTTGCAAAGATATATGCACAGCTATGTTAATTGCAGCATTATTTACAATAGCCAAGATATGGAAACAACCTAAGTACCCACTGATCGATGAATAGGTAAAGAAGATGTGACATATATATATATATATATATATATATATATATATATATATATATATATATATATCACAATGGAATACTACTCAGTCGTAAAAAGGAAAGAAATATTGCCATTTGGGACAACATAGATGGAACTTGAGGGTACAATGCTAAGTGAAGTAAGTCAGAGAAAGATAAATATCACATGATTTCATTTAAAGGTGGAATCTAAAAAGCCAAACAAGTCAATAAACAAAACAAAACAAAACAATACTCCTAGATACAGAGAACAAATTGGTGGTCATCAGAGGTTAATGGGCTTGGAGAGTGGGCAAATGGATGAAGGAGGTCAGTTGTATGGTGACAGGCGGCAACTAGACTTATTGTGGTTATTACGTTGTACACCTGAAACTAATGTAGTGTTATATACCAACTTGACCTAAAAAAAAATAGAAATTGCTGTGGCAAATGTTAATAATACAGTTTAAGCTTTAAAAAAAAAAGAATAATCCTATTCTTACTCATTAACACTCCTGAATACATTCATACTTGTCTTTGGGTCCTTTGTTTCCAAACAAAAGCATTACTCTAAATTCATCCTACTATCCTTTGTAGTATTTAACACACTGTTATACACATTTCAGATTCATACAAGTAAAACAAAGATGTAAAAGCAGTACCTTGGTAGTAAAAATAAGCAATTTACAGATCTGACTGCTGACATGCATCATTTGGGGAGCTTCTGAGAAACACAGGCCCTGGGGCTATCTCTGAAGTGCAGGATGTAGTAGGCTGGAGTGGAGCCTGCAGTCTGCACCTCCCAAAGCTCCTTGAACCATTGGGATGAGCCATTAGGATGAGGAACTTCAGCCACCAGAGCGGCTGACTGCTAACTCAGCCTGGTCCAACCACACCTTTCATTCCTCAAAACATACAAATACTGAAAGTATTGAGCTGGGCTTGCTCAATGCCTGTACTTTAAAAAAAAAAAAAAACTAACGTAACATTGTAAAGCTATTATACTCCAATCAAAAAAAATAATTAAATAATATGTTCCTCTTAAAAAGTCTGTTCTTATTGTGAAGTACTGAACAAATTCAAACACATAACATGTTTTGTGGTAAAAATATAAAGTGAACTTCTTTGTACTTAACATCCAGCTTCAGATACAGTGTTAAAGACACCTGTAAACCATTCTCCAATATCATCCTTTCCCTCCTCCAACAAGTGTAAATACTATTCTGTATTTTGTGTTTACCCTTTCCTTAATTTTAAATAGAGTATTAGGACATAAAAGTGTATATAAATAAAACACTTTAAAACTAGGTTCTTTTCTATTTTTGAGCTCTGTGTACATGGTGTACATTTGATTTTTCACTTTGAACTTCATCCATAGTAAGGCATAAAGCCATAGTTCATATTCACTATGGTATAAAATTCCCTTGTATGAATATTGACATTAAGTGTTTTTTTCATTCTACTATTTGTAAATTGCTTAATTATCTCTTTTTTTAATCTTTGGGTTCATTACAAACAACTTTTATTTTCAAAACCTGTGAATATATATCTTTTAAAGGGCTTTTGGTACACTTGTACCATCGTATTGTTTGAATGTATACCTACTAGTGTTATATCTTGAGTATGTTCATTTTGAGCTTTACAGAATAACATAAAATTGTCCAAAGTAGTTGTATCAATTTAGTCTCCCTGTAGCAGTGTATGAAATTCCCAACGGCTATATTTACTCACCGATGTTAATATTATCTGACTTTTAAAAAGCATTGCCAATCCAAGTGGCTTAAAATAATATTTCATTAAGATTAAAATAAATCATTGAATTAATACTTAACAATCCACCAACACCTACTAGTGTACATTTTCATTCATCTTTAAAGGAAATTAAGAATTTCACACTGAGTTTTTAATGTTCCTTTCTCTATATCTTAGTCCATGAAGAAAAGTTCTCTACATTTTAACTTTTTCCTGTGTACTTCATATGTGGGTTATTAGTCAGATTTTTTTTTTCCTAATGGGATTTACTTTACATTTTTTTATTTATAAAAATGTTTCATTTTTTCACATAAAGTTGATGATCATATTCAAGCATTCACTTTATGCTTCAAGAAGGTTCTAATCCTGTGCATCCCAGGAGATTGAATATACCTGGGATCTGAGGCAAGGAAGAAACATCCTGAATGTTATCTCATTCTTTTTCTGTGCCCTAACTTTCTTTCCTCTGTTGTCTCTTTCCTAGAATGGTAGCCCTTCTCTTCTCTTATCCTTTCTTTTCTTTCTTAGAACTATTGAAAACCCCCAAGAATATAGCTTACTTTCTCCAGTGACACTCGAGAGGTTCTATCTCACAGAAAATGACAGTAAATATGCAAGTAGAAATATTTTTTAATATAAATTCAAATCAAAATTAGCCAGATGTCTCTTCCTTTTGCCATTTCCAACATCACAAACTTGAAATTCATAGGCCTGCAAAATTAAATGTGATAATATTATAGATTTCCTCATGAAAAAAGCAACATCAAAAATAATAGCAATATCAAAATTAAATATTTTATATTTATGGAACAAATCCATCTAGGTGTGGTCAAGGAAATATTGCACTATGAAATATTTTTTTCATATATGCCAATCAGTTATTGACTTGTAATATTTTTAAATTTATGCCAGGTGATCTCAATATTGTGCCTCAGAAAGGTGATATCTTTCTAAACGTCCATTATCTACATTGTTTTCACTTATAAGTAACAGAAAAGTAAATATTTTACAGGGAGTTTCTATAAAAGCTTGTATATAATTTGAGTGTGTTTGATAATACAAATTTATTCAGGTTTACACTTAAAATGTTTTATTTAATTAAAAATGATTAGTTCCTGATAGATGGATAAATAAATGATGTTTATAATATATTTTAAATGATGCACTATTTTAATATATTTTACTGGAGAGGAAGGAGGTGTATAAAATTGCACATCAAGTCAAAGGGAGTCTACTTTGTATCATATTTGGACTATACATTTTTTAATATTTAAAACTGAAAATATCTGTCATCTTATCAAAGGTCAATAACATTGACTCACATATGATTTTAAAATTTTGACTTTTTAGAGTTTTGTGCAGTTGTGTTTGGGAATGAGGAAACCCCCTATAATGTAGGGCTCCTTCAGTCCAACTTTCACTCATAGTGTCCCAGCTTTTATCTGAATTATAGATTGGTCTTTTACCTAAGACAGTTTGTATTAAAGAAATTATTCTATGGGTCATTAATAAATATTTTACTATGATAACACTATGATTATGATTAATTAACATTTGTGGAATGAGTGAAATACTCAAAACCTCCACTTTAAGTGCAGGTTCCATCTCATAAAAAAAAAAAAACTCATTATGTTTTTCTCTATGGTTGCCATTTTCTGGCTAGATAAATCCATCTTTCTTTTGTTTCTTAAAATTATTTTAGAAATGTGCATTGAAAGTTTCATCTACTGAATTTGTTATGCAATATGAGATCATACTGTATAATGATGCCACAAAAATTGTTTTACCAAGTTTTCTCAGCCATTGAACATTTCAATAATCCCCCGGTCGAATTTTATAAAGACATTTTAAAAGCCAGTTAACAGAATTGAACAATTGTTTGCTTTAATAGAAGAGTGAAAATAAGGCAGTTAAACTGGCAGCATACACATACACAGTTAGAAAGTCAGTTTTAGTATGACTTAAATATTATTACTGTCAAATAGAAATGCAATAATTTTTATTTTATAGGGCTTTGGCATTTTGTAAATATTTAAATATCCTCTTATAAGTATTCTTCCCTGAAATATAAGAAGGTGGGACCTTTAAATAGATCCCTCTCCCAAGTAAGAAATAATAATCAACATAACTTTCTCATTACTAAACAATGACCAGAGATGGACCTTTAGAATAACAAATCAAGATTAATTATACACACACATACACAGACACACATAGTTTCACAGGTTTAAGTCTTTCCTAAAGTAAAGGCATGCACATGTGCTCAAAGGATTAAAAATGACACGTTTTAAATCTATTTAATTAATGTTCACATAATTTGTATTTATGCTTTTGTGAGATTTCATATAGCATGTTAATTGATACTTGTAGGTTTTAAAACATATATATATATATGTATATATATATAATAAATTTGTACCTAAACAACAGTACATAAAATTCAAGAGCCACCAAAACCAAATTTCCTGTCTTCACTCTTATGTTTTGGAACAAATGGTTTGTTTTCCTCTTTGTTTTTCTCATTTTCTAATTGTCAGAAGTTCTTGCAGCAGCAGTGGCAACCGCATTAATCCTGGATTTCTGAAGGATTTATAAAGCCATGACAATCCTTTGGATTTTCAAAATTAATTTATGTTTTCTAAATATCATTAAACAATTAAACTGCTGGAATATAAGAACTAAGAGACCAAAGACACAGAGACAGAGGCCATAGGAAATGCTAGTATTTAATTTTACCTTTTCCTGGAAGCCCCAAACGTATTCACAGTATTGAAGTGGGGTAGGGGAAAGCCTAGAGAGAACCACAGCAAACCAAGGAAGAAATGATGAGGCTGACTTGTTGCCCTAGGAAGACTTTCCAAGTAATTTGAATCCATATAAGAAAGAACCGTCAGATGTCAAGTTCAAATCAAATTCCAGAAGCATTTTTTAACTCACTGCAATGCAAGAAAAGTTGGTTCTTGTAATAGTAATAGTCATGGTACTCAGCAAAGATGATTACTACAGCCTTCTGTATCTGCTGGAAGCAACCCATATGGCTTTATGTAAGCAGATTCAAATTTCACATGAGCTGAGGGCAAACAAGTTAAGGGTGTTCTGAGGCATGTCCACATTTCATAAAATCTTACAAACAGACATGAAGTTGTGCATGCCAAGAGTATTAGGTGGACCACACTGAAATGTCTGTGAAAATAAATGCCAATTAATATATTATTAATACTGTTTCTATTTTCAGGAACTCAGATATTTTATATTGTAAAAATAGAGGAAAACTTAAATTTGGTTTTTGAAATCTTAGAAGAATAAAGCTATTTATAAGAGTAGACTAAGAATCATGGAAAGATCAAAGCAATGTCTTTGAAAAGAAAAATTGTGTATTCAATATTAGCTATTAGGGAAATGTATATTACAAGATAAGTTTGGAGAACAAAACTATATGAGTGAACCATCTATATAAAATAATTTGAGGAGGAATTTATTTTGTAATGTGCTACGTAGAAAATAAACCTTTTCATTATGTAAATAAGAAACTAGGAGTAACACGGATTTGTATTTCATTCTGATATTCTCCCATATGTATCGTCAGTTGACTTTACTGAGATAAATATATAAGATATAATTATAAGATATATATATATAAGGACTGCATTTTTTTATTTTCTATTATTTAGATCTAAAGTTTTGTAGGTACACAACACACAAAATATGAAGAATGGTCTAAATACATTTTCTTCCTGTGTCAAATGGGAGTTGTAACAGAACTTAGCCCATAGGGTTACTGTTAGTCAGAAATGGAAAATCATCTGATGTGGTGTCCTTAGCACAGTGCTTGGTACAGAACAAGTATGTAATAAATGCCAGTATGAGCTTCCAAATTAATGTTTCTTCATTAAAACCTAGTTTGCTTTTGTTTCAACATGCTCTTTTTTCTTTGTAGCAAAAATCTCTAAGGCTGATTTTCAAAAGCCACTGAGAATATTGGAAAGTCACTAGATTTAGGGTTGTGTTTGGGATTGAGGAATACTTTTTAGCAGCTGCTATATATCAAGCATGGTGCTTCGCTCCTACTTTAGTTCCTAAAGTCACATCCTGTGAAGACAGAATTCCTGGCCTGGAGAGGTTCGTAGTCCTGACAAGTAAAGAGGTGAGCAGGTAGACCAGCAGAGTGTGATGCAAAGTAATCAATCCCCTGACTGAGTTGCCCAGGGGAGGGTCACCTGACTGGGCTTTAGACAAGGCAGGGGGCAAACTGGCAAAGAAGGTCTGGAGGAGGTAGTATCTCATATGAAGCATTGTGGAGATTGGCAGGAGGACGGGGAAAAGATTTTCAGCAGAGAGAGCACGTGGTCAAGTGTGGAGACATATGAGTGAGATGCATCTAAGTCACATAGAAACTCCCATTTCTGGACAGCTCATTCAACCCTGTGAATAAGTTTCCTCATTCTAAGTTGAGAACAATGAGACATATACGCTATTTCTTCCTGATGAGTTTCTTGCAGGGAGGAATCAAGTAAAATGCTATGTGTATTTTTATACCTTAGAATCCAGGGAGAATATTAGTTATAATATTAGTGTGATTTATGTTTATTTTGGTAAGCCAGTTATTCATACAGTGATTTTTTTTAATAAATTTATTTATTGTTGGCTGTTTTGGGTCTGCGTTGCTGTGCGCAGGTCTTCTCTAGTTGCGGTGAGCGGAGGCTACTCTTCATTGTGGTGCAGGGCTTCTCATTACAGCGGCTTCTCTTGTTACGGAGCATGGGCTCTAGGCATGCAGGCTTCAGTAGTTGTGGAGAGCAGGCTCAGTTATTGTGGCTTGTGGGCTCTAGAGCCCAGGCTCAGTAGTTGCAGCGCATGGGCTTAGTTGCCCGCGGCATGTGGGATCTTCCAGGACCAGGGCTTGAACCTGTGTCCCCTGCATTGGCAAGCGGATTCTTTTTTTTTTAATTTATTTATTTGTTTATTCATTTATTTTTGCCTGCTTTGTGTCTTCATTGCTGCGCGCAGGCTTTCTATAGTTGTGGCGAGCCGGGGGCTACTCTTCGTTGCTCTGCAGCATGTGGGATCTTCCCGGACGAGGACGTAAACCCGTGTCCCCTGCATTGACAGGCAGACTCTTAACCACCATGCCACCAGGGAATCCCAGCAAGCGGATTCTTAACCATTGAGCCACCAGGGAAGTCCGTCATACAGTGACTTTTTTATTGAATTACTGTTGGACTATTTAAGGTTTACTGAGTCCTTACATTATTTTGACTTCTCATTTCAGGACTACCTCATTTGATCTCCACAACCGCCTAAGATTACACAGCTGGTATTTGATAAAGCCACAATCTAAACCCACTAATATGGCTCCACAGCCCAAAACTCAACTCCTAGGTTTACCATCTTGCAATATTATACGATTGTTAACTACTATTTGGATACAGTGTACCTAGTGCCAGGGATAGAGGCGTAACTAGTATGGTTCTTGCTTCAGTGAGCACCCTCAGTCTCGGGCACCCAGAGAAGTACGGTGATGAGGATAAAGGTGTGATTGGTATCATCAGGTATGAAGGAAGGAGAAATGGTCTGGACCAGGCATAAAACAAGGCCTACTTGGGGATTTCATTAGTGACTGAAACATGAAAGATGTTTTGAAAGAATCAGGCAAGGAAATTAGGAAGGGTATTTCATGCAGAAAGCCTAAGGATAAAGTGACTGACCATTCATTCCTCTTTGTCAGGGACGGTCTCATTTTACACTTATTAATAATATCCCCTTTAACTCTCAGAAGTGCTCTGGTTTGGACAATAAATTATATAGCCACCCTACCTAAGGGCAGGGACACAGAGATGTGACCATAGCATATCTGGGGAAATGTAAGCGATTTATCTCTGCTGAAATTCAGGATGTGAGAGGGGAATTGTGAAAGATTAGAGCATCTGGGAAGAAAGCATGAAAAGCCTTGCTCCTGGGGGGAGGGGAGTTTAAGTTTCATTTTGAAGATGATGAGAAGTCACTAAAAAGGCTTTAAGCAAAGCGTATAGGGTGGTTTGATTATATTTTGAAAGATCTCTCTGGCGCTATTGAAGAGAATGTATCTGTATGATGCAAGATTAGAGAGAGAAAGACAGAGAACTTTGTTCAACAATATACGAAGGCCATACTGTGTGCTGGCATCATCCTAGGTTCTTAGGACACACCAGATCCCTGTTCTCATGGTGCTATCATTCTGGTAGGGAAAGGCACACTAACAATAAATATAATAAATGAGTGAGTGTAGAGCATGGTAAGAGAGCTTGGGGGTTATGTTGTAATCTAAACTGGTGTCCCCAGGGAAGGATTCCAATATCATACTGCAGCAAAGAACTTGAGTTATCAAGGACGTTAGATATTTGAGAGATATCTCAGCTGGGAGGAATAGCTGGTGTAAAGACTCTGAGGTGACAGCATGGCTGGTGTGGATGGAGGAGGGAGAGAAGAGAAGATGCCCGACATGTACTGGAGTCAAAAGCGCTTAGGACATTGTAAGCCATTGTAAGGAATTTGAGTTTTACTCCGAGTGACAGGGGGAGCCATTGCAAACCTTTGAACAGAGAAATGACACACTGTATTTACCTTTTACAAGGATGCTTCTGCTGCTGTGCTGGAAGCAAACTGTAGGAGCCAAGGGCGGCACATGAAAAACCAGTTAGGATACTGTTACAGGGATCCAGGCCAGAGATTTTGCTCTGTGGGTAAAGGCATCCAGGCAACTGGAGACAGTAAAAAAAAAGCACAGGTTGTGATCCTATTGTCATATAGGATAAAGTTGAGGCCAAAATGAATAAAAGAGAAAGAAAGAAACTTTAGAATGTGGAAAGCCCCATTTTACCATGGATATAATGATTTTGAAGATCTGTGGGCCAAATGAAGAAGAATGCTCCCTATAAACAGATGATATAGGAAATGCAGTGAGAAACTGACAAAATACATTAACAATAGATTTTAACTACTCTTAGTTCAAGACGGGTCGAGTGCACAAATACTATTAAATGTATTGGGAAAGCTCGGAAAACTGTGCCTCAAAGTCCAAATGCAATGAAAAAAAGAGGCTGAGAAATTTACTTATATTTTTTAGGTATTTGCATTGTGTCAAAAAACACCATAAACAGTCAAAAGAAAGGTGACAAATTAGGAGAATATATTTGCTATGTAGGTCATAGACAAAGTAGCAATCTGTACAACATAAAAAAAAAAATCCTCATGATTTGCTGGCAAAAATAATCTAAAGTCTATTTTAAACTACAGGCAAAAGCCACAAACAAAAATTCATAGGAACAGATATAAAATTAGCCCTTATTCTAGATTATATTCATAGTAAGATAAATAAAATACAAATGACACTGAAATATTACTTCTCATGTATTATATTGATAAAAATTAACTGATGTTAGATACCATAGTGCAAAATTGTGAATCTTTAGTCAATTTTCAGATCTGCACCAGTTTTCAGATCCAGAAACTGGCTGCCTCTAGTATGTATAGTAAACATTCCCCCATGAGTGAATTTGACCAGTGTGAGGGGTAAATGGTACAATCCTCTCTATGTCTCTGGGACAAATCTCCTTGGTGGACCTCTGATTTCAACAGTAGCCAGGGTGGATGGCTCTGTGCAAGTCAGATAAGGCAGGCTTATCCAGAATTCACAGCATGACACCTCAGGCATGGGTCTTTCTGCCTCTGGCCCTTCTCCTACTTGGCCCAAATGTACTTGAGCCTGGGGATTCTGGAGTTACTGCCCTTGGCAATGTCTTAGACCAGCAGGAGGTGGGAACTGATGGATTATGTAGTCTTTCAAGCAGACAGTTCTGCAAAGCACACTGTACTTTTCAGAACACTTTGACTGAGTCCTGCCCTGTTGCCCACAGCAGGGAAATTTAAAATGCACTCTTGTATTGCTTACTTGTTCTCCTCTGACTCACTTTTCCAGCTTTCTCACATTAGATTTCTGGGATCATCCAAATAAGGTATTAACCTCATATCTTCCCCACCCCCCTGAACACTCTTTAATTTATTGAACTCTTAATCTACCTTTTTTTTTCAACTTTGGAAAACTCTTTTTGTCTCTAAGATGAAACAATTCCTTTAAATATTTTTATCTGGGCTTCCCTGGTGGTGCAGTGGTTGAGAGTCCGCCTGCCGACGCAGGGGACACGGGTTCCTGCCCCAGTCTGGGAAGATCCCACGTGCCACAGAGCGGCTGGGCCCGTGAGCCATGGCCGCTGAGCCTGCGCATCCAGAGCCTGTGCTCTGCAACGGGAGAGACCACAACAGTAACAGGCCCCGCGTACCGCCAATATATATAAATATATATATATATAAATAAATTTTTTTCTCATAACCATGGCCATTTTAAATACAAAAACAAAGGATTTTGGTTCCACTTGGTGATGACAAATATATTCCTTGTTTTCAGAAAAAAAGAAGTGTATTGTTCTCAGCTATAATTTCATTTCCCGATTATCTAACTTGAAATGACTTTTAATGTTTACACATTCCAGCTTCAAATTCTCAAGCCATTATCTTATCAGTTTCAAAGCATCCGTTACCTTCAAAACCCATTGTCTTCTTTTTCCCTGTGATTAATATGGGCTAGCTATTACCTATCCCTACTTCATAACATTTTTATCCTTCTAAGATCATCTCCGTACATCAGGAGTAAGAATCATGGAAACTGCATTTTCCATATTCTCTCAGCAGCAGATATCTGGCTTGGATTCTACTAATGAAAGGCTTTTTCTTAAAATGTGGAAGGTGGCAGCAGAAAGGAATTAAGCAAATACAAGCGTTTCAGCAGAAGGCAGACAAGAGGTTGCGCACTGGCCCAGGTATCCCCCTGTAAATCAGGCTACTTAGATGCTGTAGGCAGCTGAGATTAGGAACCATTATCTTTTATGATTCTGTCGTTCCCAGATTATTAGAAAGTCAGGGGCCTTTTACTTTGACTTTCACTTCCCAAACCCTTTTAAAATCTCTTTCTCCCCGTATTAAATCCCTTCCTGTTTGAAATGCCGAGAATGTATTTTATTTTCCTGAAAAAAATGTCTGATTGGTTGTAAAGTCGTTTTAAAAAAATTGAAGATTTGGGCTATTTTATCTTGTTTTGTTATTGTAACTGTTGTTGGAAACATCTTATTTATAATGTATGTGGATTCTTTACTCAATTTTAATATATTTTTTTCCATTTCTCAGATTATTTCTATCCCAGGGGTATGCAGACGACTGCCTGTAGGCTCACTATGTCCGTGCTCCTTCACGGGCACAATTCAACTACACTTGAATTGCAATGTCAGATGTGCGTAGTTGTGACACAGACTGCATGACTCCACCCCCTAAACCAAATATATTCACTACAAGGAAGGACCTTTAAAGAAAAAGTATGCCGACCACTATTCTAGACCAATTTTTTTGTTGTTAATATGTTGTACATCCCTGTCCAGTATAAAAGATGAGTTTGATTATCTTCATTGTAACACTCTTGTGGCAAATTTGATAACAAAATCCTGCTGCCCTAAAAGTAACAAAAATTTGAAGTCATATGTATCAGGAATAGAAAATTATAGGCCAGAAAACAGGAGCTTTGCAAATGAATTTTGAGGAACAAGACCAGATATACATAATCCTAGCTAAGATTTGCTGAGTGGTTCAGAAGTGGCCAGCATTGTGCTAGATCACTGTAAAGCATTAAGTCATGTAATCCTTATATCACTTTGCCATGGTTGCTATTTAACCAATGAAACAAGAAAAGAGAATAACTATGTTTCTTATGGTTACATAGCTAGTTAGTAGCTGGCATTGAATTCAAGTCTGATACCAAACTCTGCAGTGTACCTATTGTTAATTGTTAAAATACTTGCTGTGATGAAGAACCAATGTATTTTTTTTTTTTTTTTGCGGTATGCAGGCATCTCACTGTTGTGGCCTCTCCCGTTGCAGAGCACAGGCTCAGCGGCCATGGCTCACAGGCTCAGCCACTCCACGGCATGTGGGATCTTCCCGGACCGGGGCACGAACCCATGTCCCCTGCATCGGCAGGCGGACTTTCAACCACTGCGCCACCAGGGAACCCCGAACCAATGTATTTTTATGAGAGGGTTGTTTACACAACGATATTATACGTTACATCATTTTACACTGAAATCCAGAAAGTGAAATTCAGTTACTCAGCACCACCAGTCATGCTACTGACATCATTTAAATTCTCTGTATTGTAATAGTGGTTCAAACCCACACTATTGTAACATTTTTAAAAATGAAGACTTGGTGTGATTTCAGAAAGCAGCTGCAAGAGTGTATTCCCCATCCTGTCAAGTCCTTCCCTAGATATTTCCTCTGACTAGGCTCTACTAATTATATACATATATTACATAGTTTAACAGTGTTTGATGAGCACATGTATCTAATTAGAGAAGTGCCACCAATCTGGGGGAAATGAATCAGGGGCTCTATGGCAAATTCTGTCTAAATGTGGTGGGTACTCAGATAGGGTGCAATTTTCTATGCTGATAAAAAACTCAATATTTTTTCCTTGAAACTGGAAAAGTAATTTCTATACATGACACCTGAGATCATTTGAAATGAAATTCAGAAAACCAGAGAACAATTTGGCTGCCTTCACTTTTTGCTGGAAAGTAGCCCCTTCTCAGGATTCAGATTTTTCCCTGAGGGCATATTTTTAGACCTTGTAGAGGGCTGGATAACATCAAATTAGAGTGATGGCACAACTTTAGAATACTTACATGAACATGCAAGCTTTTCAACTTTAAAAGAATTGTTAAATTCTCAGTACAGTAAGGCATTAGTGATGCATCTTGAGAATGGGTAAATAAATCACCATCTTGATAACCTTGAAATGGTTATCCTGTATTAAATACATATCAACACATACGCTTTGAAGTAATGTTGCTATGTATGCCAACTGATTTTTTGGAGAATTGAATGAATGAGTAAATGATATGGCTAAATGAAATATTTGGAAACTGTAGTTATGGAGAACCATTTTCAGAAAACATATCAATCAATAAAATATTGATAATAAACTTATTCTAGTCAATGAAGTGACATTCTCTGGAAGTACCTAGATCATTTTGACTGAAGGTGCTACACATACGTATGATATCCTCAACAAGTAGATAGCTGTAGCACATAAATTATAAAACTTTTTTTTTTTTTTGCTTCTCAACAACATTACTTTTCAGAGGAATTTAGTGTTGTGCTCATAAAAGTGACAGAATTTTTTTTTTCCATTTAGTAAATTATCCAACTGCCAATATCTAGGGCCATAAGCTTTAACCTTGTTTGTGTAACAGCTGGTACACAGGGTCTGTTAAGGATTTGAAACCCCTACATTATTTTAGCAACTAATTACTCTAAACTGCCATATCTAAGATTCTTTCCACTCCTGTTGAGAAGATGTACAATTGATTTGCTCTTATTAGAATCGTGAACAGCATAAGAAAAATGTCAAAATTCCAAAAGATAAATTTTATTTGATTGGATACAAAGTCATTAATTTTAATTATTTCTGACACCTTCTGCATTATGCTATGAGTATCTCAAGAGAAAAGAGAGAACTCATCTGCTTTAAGAGTAGTTTATTGAGAGTGACATGCTATTGTCATTATCTGAGAACCCTAAAAGCCTAATTGAAAACTCTAGGAAAATAATGAAAAACATAGTCTAAATGAAATTCATTTGTGCAAAGCGAGATACCATGTCAAATATTTTAGTAGTTACTAAAATATTTTTCTTAAGTGCACATAAAATACAAAATTTCATTCAACAACTATTTTTCCTAAATACAAGTGAAATACAAGTTGTGAATTGTCAAATTTAAAATACGAAGCGGTTCTCAAACAACTGTATTTAGATGTGAGGTCATTGTATATAAGCTATGGTTAATACATGACATCCATTTATCTTGGCATAGGAAAATGCTCAGTTGCCTCTTATGGTGACATCAGCATATATCAGTTTGAAATGACACAGCTGTTAAGATGGTACATAATTAAGCAGAGTTACAATCACAACTGTTTATTCAAGGATCTCTGTCAATGGGGACATAGAACAAAACATGATTCAGAGAAGGCAGTTGTGAATACACCAGTGGTTAGAATTTTCATTAGTAGTGAGGATGGGTTAAGTTTACAAATCACCTGAAAGTGTGTGAAGAAGGCTGAGGAAAAGGCAGCCTCCACAGGGAAAGTCACTGTTGAAAACTTAAACAGTTATCTGCAGCAATGGGGGGAAATGAACAATAAATACAGGTTAGAGATTGCACCCAACTTAGACCAAAAAAATATCAGAAACAGAATTTTGGAGGAAGGTTAGTTATATTTTATGATATATATATATATATGATTATTAAATTGAGCAAAACATAAAAACACAAGTACAACAGAATGCAGAGCACAGAGTTCTGAGGTATAACTTTGAGGCACTACTAATTTCTGTACATGAAATCTAAGGGCCTTATATTGATTCCTCTTCTTCCTTCTACTTGACTGAGGAATAATTGTCTCAAATCTTCTCCATTTCACTATGAGGACTGTAATATCTATTGATCACATGAATGCCAAACACCTTACTCACATATTTTGTTTGCCTTAGGACCCCTCATTCTTACTTCCAAACCTTTCTTAAGTGTGACTGAACATTACATAGCCAACTGCATTAACTTCTGCTCTGACACATACACGCCGATCAAGCTATATGTGCCTCTGTCCCATGCCTTCAGTGGCTGAACTTGGATCCTTTCTCTCCCCCAAACCACAAAAGAATGCCATGGCCTTTACTCACTCAGTCCTAGTACTCCCCACCCTTCAAGAATCATCTTGGCTCTTGCTTCTTTAAGAAATAAAATGTCACTCAATCTGGTCTATGTGAGGACCAGACTGTAGAATTACTAAATTCTATAGACATGAAAGGAAACTTCATGAACACCCAGCAACAATCCTGTCCTTAGGCAGATATGGAAATAAAACCCATGTGTAAGATGAGTTGAATCATCTACTAGTGGAAGGGTTGTCCTTTCCTTTTCTGTAATTTCGGTGACGTTTATTGCTTAATTGGTAAGGGAGAACTGTGTAGTCTTCTAAAGAGAACCCAGGCACTTGACACAAATGGGCTTAAAAACCTAATCCGCTAATTATCGGTTTTGTACTCTTACAAAGTTAGTCTTAATCTTGTTAATCTTTAAAATGGCAACGATTAAAATTACTCCAAAATGTTATTGCAAAGATTCAATGAGATAACGGAGGTGATTTCTCTATCACACTGCCTTGTACACAGTTGGTGTTAGAAACTAAATGATGGCTTAATTTGCACGTTTTATTTTCCTAACGTGTACGCTCTTCTAAGCTCTTAGTAGTATTTTTACTTTTTTCACTGTATTACTCTCATCAACTAACCCAATCATTACATATTAAGCACTTAATACATAATTCTTCAGTAGATTTGTGTCTGTTTATGTTTCTTCTTGTTATCCTCTTATTCAAAGTCTGTTCACAAAGGACACAGAGAACCTGAGAGCTTACAAGAGCATTCACTTACCCGCTGAAAACTCATACCTTAACTAAACATAACTAAACCGACTAAACATAACTAAACGAAACTACAACACCAGGGATTTTGTGGCTTGGATAAAATATGTATGACTACCAAGCATACATCTACCAATATCAATAGGTGCTGTCATCTTCCATTTAAGTTAAAGCAAGAGAAAATGAGCTTTGTAATATTGAGGAGAACTTTTCTTGAATCTGATATTGTTAAGCATTGGAGAGTTTTATGAAATTACATTTTATAAGAATTTGTATTAGATCATTAAAAGGAGACAGATTCTTACTTGTTTCTAACTCTTTAGTGGCAGGACCCTTGTACAACTAGACTAACATTCTTAATGGATTAATGCTAGCGTTGCTACATGGTGGTAATAAGGGTAGAGGTACTAGAAGAAGATGCTGCTAACATCAAGCAGAATTTCTGTAACTAACTGATTTTCCACAGTGTTTCCTTCAGTATTGTTCCGTTACCTTAAATGTCATAAAGTGGATTTGAGCATGGAGCGAATTACATGAACACTCAATACTCATGTGATCTCTGATTCTATAACCTAGGACAAAATTCATAAAATACCCTCATAGGAATACTTTGTAAAGAAAATATAGATATTAATTGGTCTGTTAGAAAAACTTGCAAATAGCTGTAATTATGTGTTCATAAATGACATCAATGTTAAGTGGTAAGTCTAATGCATCATGAATATGCAGAGTATGGAACTAACATAATTTCAAAAATCAATAAGTAAAATGTTTAATATTATTCTATGCTTCTCTGTGCACAAATTGCTGCTCAGATATTTTATTATGTGGCACTAAGATTGGGATTTCAAGTATATTGATATGTTTTCTTTAAGTAAACACTGAATAAATGAAACTCCCATATTTAAAACCAAGGGTCAAGACAAGAAAAAATACTAGGTTGAATATTTTTTCATATTGTCATGTAGGAAAAATGACAGCTTTTAGGTTTAAGGTGTCCTTCGTTGCCATTTTCAAACATTTTGCCATTTGATCCCAACTGAATTTTTCCCTAAGGTTAAGAACACATGAGAGACATTTTAAAGTCATGAAGCTTATGGCCTTTGTAACAGAGTAATAACTTCAAGATGATTTGAAGCCCAAGATACTTAAATAAGAGCGGTCAAACATTATTTTTCTTTTACTGAGAGAATATTTCTGCTCATACCAGTTGCCAAAACACATCTACTCAGTGAAATATTATGGATACTTTTGGATACTTAGGCTGTGAAAGTCCTTTTTAATGTGTTCTCAGAGGTTCCAAATATTTGCCATAACTCTCTTTGCCTTTCCTTACACATTGCAGGAGAGAATTGAGAATTGTCTGTTGAGATATATGCCCTTAATGACGAAAAGATCAAAGTCTCACTAAGAAACTGCAAAGAAGAGATCTAACCCTCACAATCCATTAAATCAAGGCATCCTTTCTCAGGTCAGACACCTTGCCATGAATTCTGTCCCCAGTGTACTTCCTGGAAAGAACACTTATTTTCCATCACTGTTGAAGGCACTTCTCTCTCTGCCCTGAGTGCCAACATTCTTGTCCTCAGGCCTCACCAACCTGGTTTCTTTGGCCTTTTCTCCTAGGGCCCATTTCTCTGGTTGTTAATCATTTTTACTACTCCTCTTTGGTCTCTTTCCAAATTCTCTTTATCATGATTCAGTTAGAAATGTCAAATGAAACCCTATGATAAGAAATATTTGACCAGCGCTGGAGTTAAGAAGAAAATGTCTTCTGTGATTTACACAGACACTACTTACCTGAAGGCTCCTTAGTGAAGGATTAAGGAGAGTGGAACTTGGAATTCTTAAGGTTTGGCCTTAAAATGGCAGAATTAGGGTATTGTAACTATAGTAAGAGCTGGAATGGTGAAACGGATTCAAACTGTGCAGGAAGCAAAACACTGAGAATAAAATATAGAAAGCAAATACCAATGTGATGCCTTATGGGCAGAATCAGAAGTAAAATGAGAGACTAAGTTAAGTATCAAGAACCAGGAGGAAAGTGAAATGCAAGGGGAGAGGGCCTCATGAATGTCATGGTGAAGTTAAAGTATTTCTGGTTCATCATTATTTGTTTATAATTTTATTGAAATACAGTTGACTTACAATGTTTTGTTAGTTTCAGGTGTACAGCAAAGTGATTCCGTTATATAATAACTGCCATTTTTCAGTTATTAACTTATTTAAAGTTGATTTCCTTGCAATTATTCCACATGATTTGCATGTTAAAATTTTCATCTGTGTAAGAGAAATCCTCAATCTCAAAAATCTCTCCCAAAGAGCCTTTCATTTTTGAGATTTAGTCAAAGCAGAGATGTTATTTTACCCATATGAGGCAATTAAAATGGCACTTCTCTTCTTGCCTATGGCATGTAAACATGAGGCTAGTAATCTTGTCTGTTTTATTCACTGTTGTGTTGTCAGTACCTTGAACACTGTGGCAGCTCAATAAGTGAATGGATAATATTTTTCTCTGCTTTCCTGACTTGCTGACTTGGTGATGCTCCATCCTCACCTGAACCAACTGAAAGATGCAAGACTCAAGCTTGACAGCCCTGCCTCCTTTGCCTCGTTCTCTCAACCAGTCGTTCACCAAGTCCAGAAGTGTCAACGTTCCACTCTGACCCCTCCTCACCGTTTCTTTCATGTTTGAGTTATTTTTTGCTGTTTTAACTACTCACCTGATTCACTGAAATGGGCTTAGCATTCACCCTTTCTCACTGCACATAATTTTCCAAAATGCTGTCTGAATAATCAGAGTAATCTTTCTAAAATACAATAGGATTGTGACACAACCCAACTTTAACAGTGTCATCGTATTTGATGTTTAGAAAAGCCACTGTGCTAGCACATGGACTCCTGGCCACACCTCCACTTCATTTTCCAGTTCTTCTTTCCTCTGGTCCTATTTTACTGCCAAGTATATTGTAACTTGTACAACATTAAGCTGTTGTACATGTTATTTCATCCATCTAAAATTCCAATACGTCTTTCCCTCCTTTTCTCTAATTTCTATCCAATTAACATCTTTATCTTTTACTCAGTGGCAGTTAACGCTTTGGACCACACATCTCTGCTTACAAATATTTCTTCATTTGGATTTCCAAGAATTTATGCTCCCTGGCATTTTCTCATATTCTAGTTACAGCTCTTCTGGGTGTCCTTTTATGGTTTCAACTATTCTAATACTTTATATATGAAAATATGAAATACCGATGGGTCTCAGGAGCCAGATCTAAACCCTAATTTCATTTAATTCTACATTTCCTTTATGGTAAGTCTAATCCAAGGTATGGCTTCAACTTCCTTTTTATTTTTTTCTGCTGAGATCTCACTAAATTATATTTGCTACTTGGACATCCTCCTGATGTGTTAAACTTGATACATCCACCTGGATTACTCTCAGACACCTTAAACAACACATGTAAGCATGCACACATTTAACCTGTTTTCTCTGCACGTTTTATCCTCTTGGTTGCTCAGGAAAAAACTGCGACCCTCCCTCTCCCTCACCTGGATGCTCTAACTTTTGTCTGTCCCTGTGGCCACCACTCCAGTTCAAAGCATCAGTATCTCACTCTCTCACCTAGAATTTCAGTACCACCTGCAACTCCCCAGAGCCGAAGTTATAACAAATGTGATGGTATCACTTCACTTCTTAAATCCTCTCTCTTAGATTAAAAGAAAAACATGAATGTTGCTTTAAGACCTCTGACATTTCACTACATAGACCTTAACTTTTTTGCTAATTCTCCCCTCTCCATTCAGTTCCTTCATGATAGTCATACTGCCATTGATTTTTCATTCAGTTCCTTCATGATAGTCATAATGCCATTGATTTGTCCTTTGTAGAAAAGTGTTGCAACAGCTATTCATGTATAAGGTTCTTTTCCAAGTTGCAAGCATCTTAAAGACAGGATATGTCCAACATAGTATCTGGCATTTATTAAATGTCTGGTAAATATTTGTTGAATGAGTGCAGGAACCAAAGCAGAAGGCTATAAAAGGAGGTGCATTAGTATTATGACTAGAATTTTTATGCCATAAGGACACAATCTAAACATTATTTGTGTGAAAAGAATATCTCTTTAAATAGAAAAATAAGGGATAGTTTCACTTTCTATCACATCTATTATTATCCTCATTATTTTTATGATAATCTTTGTGTTTACCACTACATTAACTGCTTTACAAATACTATTATCCATTATTATTCAGATAAACCCAGTGAAGTAGGTACTATTATCAATCCTATTTAATAAATGATGAAACTAATATTCAATGATGTTAAATAACTTCCCATTAATATCAAATGTATATTACATATTGAAGCCAAGACATGAATATTCTGTCTGCTGTTCAATCTCTTTTACAAACACAGGATTTTCTTTGCCTACATTTACATTTATTCTCTCTTTTGCATTCCTCTCCTGCAATAGTGACTAGCTCAGGATATATTGCCTTATTGTTTTACCTCTGTGTGAATTTAACTTTTATGTTAAAGCTTTTCTTTCCTATCTGTGGTTAGAAATAACTCTTATTTTTTATTCCTTCCCTCCCTCCCTACCTCCCTCCCTTCTCCCTTCCCTTCCCTTCTTTTCCCTTCCCTTTCCTTCCTTCCTTCCTTCCTTTACCTCATTCATCACATATTCATTTAATACATATTGAAAGGTACTTCACTAAGTCTTGGGATCAAAATATACTTTCTAAAATCTCTTCCACTTCTATCATCACTCCTCAAGTTCCACATTGACTACTCACAATTCTTGTGAATTTTAATTAGAACCTCGTGTCTTTTTAATGAAGGTTGTGCTTAAAAACTGTCCATTACTTTCCATTGAATTTAGAATAAATCTCCATTGATTTGCATTTCCTCCAAAACCCCCTCAGGAGTTTACCTTACCTACTCTCTGATCTTTTCTCACATCACCTTCACTCTCCCTCACTTGCTGTAGTCACACAGATTCTTCACTAGGCCAAGCTCCTTCTTCTCCAGAACCTTGTGAAGACTAGCCCCTTTTATGGAGCATCTTCCCTGACATTGTGACCATTGTTTCCTCTTCCCATCCTAGGTATGAACTTCAATGTTTCTCTCTCAGATTTTCTTTATGACCATCCAAGCTAAAGTATGTCCCCAGCCCATTCATTCTCTCCTAGCCTTCTTCTCAGTTGTTTTCCTAAGTTGTCACTAGGTATTTTGGTGTTCATTCATCTGCTTATTAGATGTCTCCCAGCCTGGACTGAAAACTACAGGTCAGGAACTATGTCTACTTTGTTTATCATATTGTAGAATCATTTTACATTGGCTCTGGTCAATGAGGATTCATTGGTTAAGTGAATAAATATACTTTTGCAGTTCCAGATGTTGAAGTAAACTTCATACATGTTGGGTCTTCTTGCATCCCTGAAAGAAATATGATTCAAGGTGTGAAAAGAAAAGGCTTTGGTCCCTTTCTCCTGCTCATAAGTTGGCATGCAAGCACAGACTCTCAGGTCTTGGTACCAAGTTAGAATACCCAGGTTTTGCTCTTTATCAGATACTGAGAGCAAAGTGATGGGAGGCAGTAAGACATTCCATGCAAATGGAAATCAAAAGAAAGATAGAGTAGCAATTCTCATATCAGAGAAAACAACTTTAAAATAAAGATTACTACAAGAGACAAAGAAAGACACTACATAATGATCAAGAGATCAATCCAAGAAGAAGATATAAAATCGTAAATATTTATGCACCCAACATAGGAGCACCTCAATACATAAGGCAAATGCTAACAGCCATAAAAGGGGAAATTGACAGTAACACAATTGTAGTAGGGGACTTTAACACCCCACGTTCACAAATGGACAGATCATCCAAAATGAAAATAAATAAGGAAACACAAGCTTTAAATGACACATTAAATAAGAGGGACTTAACTGATATTTATAGAACATTCCATCAAGAAACAAAAGAATATGCTTTCTTCTCAAGTACTCATGGAACATTCTCCAGGATAGAACATATCTTGGGTCACAAATAAAGCCTTGGTAAATTTAAGAAAATTGGAATTGTATCGAGTATCTTTTCTAAATACAATGCTATGAGACTAGATATCAATTATAGGAAAAAAAAACTGTAAAAAATACAAACACATGGAGGCTAAACAATACACTACTAAATAACCAAGAGATCACTGAAGAAGTCAAAGAGGAAAGCAAAAATTACCTAGAAACAAATGACAATGAAAACACGACGACCCAAAACCTATGGGATGCAGCAAAATCAGTTTTAAGAGGGAAGTTTATAACAATACAATCCTACCTCAAAAAGCAAGAAAAATCTCAGATAAACAACCTAACCTTACACCTAAAGCAATTAGAGAAAGAAGAACAAAAAAAAAAAAAAACCCCAAAGTTAGCAGAAGGAAATAAATCAAAAAGATCAGTTCAGAAATAAATGAAGAAGATGGCGGAAGAGTAAGACGCGGAGATCACCTTCCTCCCCACAGATACATCAGAAATACTTCTACACGTGGAACAACTCCTACAGAACACCTACTGAACGCTGACAGAAGACCTCAGACCTCCCAAAAGGCAAGAAACTCCCCACGTACCTGGGTAGGGCAAAACAAAAAAGACTAAACAGAGACAAAAGGATAGGTGCGGGACCTGCACCAGTGGGAGGGAGACGTGAAGGAGGAAAGGTTTCCACACACACTAAGAAGCCCCTTTGAGGGCGGAGATGGCGGGTGGTGGAGGGGGAAAGCTTCGGAGTCATGGAGTAGAGCACAGCAACAGGGGTGTGGGGGGCAAAGTGGAGAGATTCCCGCACAGACAATCGGTGCCGAACGGCACTCACCAGCCGGAGAGGCTTGTCTGCTCTCCCGCCGGGGCAGGCGGGGGCTGGGAGCTGAGGCTCCGGCTTTGGTCGGAGCACCGGGAGAGGACTGGGGTTGGCGGCGTGAACACAGCCTGCTGGGGGTTAGTGCACAATGGCTAGCTGGGAGGGAGTCCGGGGAAAAGTCTGGACCTGCCGAAGAGGCAAGAGACTTTTTCTTCCCTTTTTGTTTCCTGGTGCGGGAGGAGAGGGGATTAAGATCGCTGCTTAAAGGAGCTCCACAGATGGGCGCGAGCTGCGGCTAAAAGCATGGACCACAGAGACGGGCATGAGACGCTAAGGCTGCTGCTGCCGCCACCAAGAAGCCTGTGTGCGAGCACAGGTCACTCTCCACACCTCCCCTCCCGGGAGCCTGTGCAGCCCGCCACCGTTAGGGTCCAAGGATCCAGGGACAACTCCCCCGGGAGAACGCACGGCACACCTCAGGCTGGTGCAACGTCATGCCAGCCTCTGCCGCAGCAGGCTTGCCCCACACCCCATACCCCTCCCTCCCCCCAGCCTCAGTGAGCCAGAGTCCCAGAATGAGTGGCTCCTTTAACCCCATCCTGTCTGAGCGAAGAACAGAGGCCCTCCAGCAACCTACACACAGAGGCGGGGCCAAATCCAAAGCTGAGCTCCGGGAGCTGTGAGACCAAAGATGAGAAAGGGAAATCTCTCCCAGCAGCCTCAGAAGCAGCAGATTAAAGCTCCACAATCAACTTGATGTACCCTGCATCTGTGTAATACATGAATAGACAATGAATCATCCCAAATTGAGGAGGTGGACTTTGAGAGCAAGATCTATGATTTTTTTCCTTTTCCTCTTTTTGTGAGTGTGTATGTGTATGCTTCTGTGTAAGATTTTGTCTGTATAGCTTTGCTTCCACCATTTGTCCTAGGGTTCCATACGTCCGGTTTTTTTTTTTTGTTTTGTTTTTATTTCTTAATAATTATTTTTTTATTTTAATAACTTTATTTTATCTTACTTTTTTAAATTTTACTTTACCTTCTTTCTTTCTTTCTTCTTTTCCTTCCTTCCCGCCTTCCTTCCTCCCTCCCTTCTTCTCTCCCTCTCTCCCTCCTTTCTTTCTTTCTTTCTTTCTTTCTTTCTTTCTTTCTTTCTTTCTTTCTTTCTTTCTTTCTACTTCTACTGATTCTTTCTTTACTTTTTCGCCCTTTTATACTGACTTGTGTGGATGAAAGGCTCTTGGTGCTGCAGCCAGGAGTCAGTGCTGTGCCTCTGAGGTGGGAGAGCCAACTTCAGGACAATGGTCCACAAGAGACCTCCCAGCTACACATAATATCAAACAGCAAAAATCTCCCAGAGATCTCCATATCAACACCAGCAGCCAGTTTCACTCAACGACCAGCAAGCTAAAGTGCTGGACACCCTATGCCAAACAACTAGCAAGACAGGAACACAACCCCACCCATTAGCAGAGAGGCTGCCTAAAATCATAATAAGTCCACAGACACCCCAAAACACACCAACAGACGTGGATTTGCCCACCAGAAAGACAAGATCCAGCCTCATCCACCAGAACACAGGCACTAGTCCCCTCCACCAGGAAGCCTACACAACCCACTGAACCAAACTTAGCCTCTGGGGACAGACACCAAAAACAATGGGAACTATGAACCTGAAGCCTGCAAAAAGGAGACCCCAAACACAGTAAGATAAACAAAATGAGTAGACAGGAAAACACACAGCAGTTGAACTAGCAAGGTAAAAACCAGCAAGACCTAAAAAATGAAGAGGAAATAGGCAGTCTACCTGAAAAAGAATTCAGAATAATGATAGTAAACATGATCCAAAATCTTGGAAATAGAATAGACAGAATGCAAGAAACATTTAACAAGGACCTAGAAGAACTAAAGATGAAACAAACAATGATGAACAGCACAGTAAATGAAATTAAACGTACTCTAGATGGGGTCGTTAGAAGAATAACTGAGACAGAAGAACAGATAAGTGACCTGGAAGATAAAATAGTGGAAATAACCACTGCAGAGCAGAATAAAGAAAAAAGAATGAAAACAACTGAGGACAGTTGCAGAGACCTCTGGGACAAAATTAAACACACCAACATTCGAATTATAGGGGTTCCAGAAGAAGAAGAGAAAAAGAAGGGGGCTGAGAAAATATTTGAAGAGATTATAGTTGAAAACTTCCCTAATATGGGAAAGGAAATAGTTAATCAAGTCCAGGAAGCACAGACAGTCCCATACAGGATAAATCCAAGGAGAAACACACCAAGATGCATATTAATCAAACTGTCAAAAATTAAATACAAAGAAAACCTATTAAAAGCAGCAAGGGAAAAACAACAAATAACACACAAGGGAATCCCCATAAGGTTAACAGCTGATCTTTCAGCAGAAACTCTGCAAGCCAGAAGGGACTGGCAGGACATATTTAAAGTGATGAAGGAGAAATACCTGCAACCAAGATTACTCTACCCAGCAATAATCTCATTCAGCTTTGATGGAGAAATTAAAACCTTTACAGACAAGCAAAAGCTGAGAGAGTTCAGCACCACCAAACCAGCTTTACAACAAATGCTAAAGGAACTTCTCTAGGCAAGAAACACAAGAGGAGGAAAAGACCTACAGTAATGAACCCAAAACAATTAAGAAAATGGGAATAGGAACATACATAGCAATAATTACCTTAAATGTAAATGGACTAAATGTTCCCACCAGAAGACACAGATTGGCTGAATGGATACAGAAACAAGACCCATATATATGCTGTCTACAGTGGTCTGTCCACTTCAGACCTATAGACACATACAGACTGATAATAAGGGGATGGAAAAAGATATTCCATGCAAATGGAAACCAAAAGAAAGCTGGAGTAGCAATTCTCATATCAGACAAAATAGACTTAAAAATAAAGACTATTAGAAGAGACAAAGGTGTACACTACATAATGATCAAGGGATCAATCCCAGAAGAAGATATAACAATTGTAAATATTTACACGCCCAACATAGGAGGACCTCAATACATAAGGCAAATACTAACAGCCATAAAAGGAGAAATCGACAGTAACACATTCATAATAAGGGACTCTAACACCCCACTCTCGCCAATGGACAGATCATCCAAAATGAAAATAAATAAGGAAACACACACTTCAAACGATACATTAAACAAGATGGACTTAATTGATATTTATAGGACATTCCATCCAAAAACAACAGAATACACATTT
The DNA here is from genome assembly GCF_963455315.2 of Globicephala melas. Classification (NCBI taxonomy): domain Eukaryota; kingdom Metazoa; phylum Chordata; class Mammalia; order Artiodactyla; family Delphinidae; genus Globicephala; species Globicephala melas. Next base: position 4,837,827 of record NC_083327.1, on the reverse strand, counting down.
TTCTCAAGTGCTCATGGAACATTCTCCAGGATAGATCATATCTTGGGTCACAAATCAAGCCTTGGTAAATTTAAGAAAATTGAAATTGTATCAAGTATCTTTTCCGACCACTACGCTATGAGACTAGATATGAATTACAGGAAAAGATCTGTAAAAATACAAACACATGGAGGCTAAAGAATACACTACATAATAACGAAGTGATCACTGAAGAAATCAAAGAGGAAATCAAAACATACCTAGAAACAAGTGACAATGGAGACAAAATGACCCAAAACCTATAGGATGCAGCAAAAGCAGTTCTAAGAGGGAAGTTTATAGCAATGAAATCCTACCTTAAGAAACAGGAAACACCTCGAATAAACAACCTAACTTTGAACCTAAAGCAATTAGAGAAAGAAGAGCAAAAAAACCCCAAAGTTAGCAGAAGGAAAGAAAGGGACATATAGTTTTCTGAGGCAGGGGCCCTCTGTGTCCCCCTTTGCCTGGCAATGCAATAATGCTATCCTTCTCTTCTCCACCCAAAACTCTGTCTCTGAGATTCAATTCAGCACCAGTGTACATAGGAGCTGAGCTTTTGACCTCACTACTTCATTACTTCCTTAATAATGTAGAGGGAGTATGATGATTGTATTGAAACAAAGGATGTTGTAGTCATCACACCATCAACCAGATTGTAGCCTCTCAGATTGTGCACCCTCAGGGGATTCAGGATGGAAAAAAAATAGGATATTGGCTCTAGATAATTAAGGTGCATGCATATCAAATGAACGATTTCAATGAGCCCAGACTCTTGCATTTTCCCATATACAGAGAAGGACTAAATTCCTTAACTTGAGATGTCTGCTTTTCTTTCATAAATGAAACTGAGCAGGACCCTGTGGGGCCCTCCTGGACAAAAGAGCTTTTCTGTGTCTCCCATTTTTGTGTCTGTAGGAAGTAGGCTTCATTCAGCCTCCTTGATCTTCCCTGAGTCCCAAAAGGCAGGTTCAAACAGGTGCTAATCAGGGAAGGGACGGAATGAAGAAATGGGAGGAACAGTCAAGAAACAACAGTGCAGCCTTGGGACAGGGCCCTGGTTCCTCCTCAAGAGGTATACATAACAATATCTTTGAGCTCTTCTTCAGGAACTAAGGCCCTCACCCAGGTGGAGGATGGTAACTTCAGGCTGAGCACAAGACTGCTGGAGCACTGCCCTATTACCTCACCACCAGCCAATCAGAAGAAAGTTACACACTCTGCAGCCCTCACCCCAAATTTTGCCTTTAAATACTTCCTGAAAACCACTGGGGAGTCTGGGATATTTGAACATGAGTTACCTGTTCTCCTTGCTTGGCTCTGCAATAAACCTTTTTCTACTCCAAACTCTGACATTTTGTTTTGTTTGGCCTCACTGCGTCAGGCACAAGAATAAGTTTGGTAACATTAACAGTAATCTTTTGATGTTCCAACTACCTGGTCTTTGTTGCAAAAATTCCTGTATGTCCTGGCTCCCCCCTTATCTTTTTGGAGCAGTCCCTCAGAGTGATGTGAGAAGCCACCTTCTGGGCTTAAGTCCTCAGAAAGTCTGTTGAATAGAACATAATTCTCAGCTTTTAGATTGTGCATTTGTTTTCAGTCCACAATAGAATTAAATAAAATAATGATCCGTCCCTGTTCTAAACTTTCTATCTACCTTATAGAAGACATTATGGTTTGATTATGATTTTAAAAACCTGGGTTTGTATCCTGATTATGGCTACTTGAGGTCATCACATAGTATAGTTTTGCTTCATATTTTTAATCTTAAACTGAAAATTATCCTTCCTTGTAGTTGTAGGGGAGCAAAATATGCCACCCCCAAATATATCTGGCATTTTAATTATTTTAAGCTGATTATTTTCTAAGAGCAGATATAGGAAAAATTCTGAATACCAAGCAGGAGTTACCCTTTTTTAAGAAAAATTTGCATTTGTAAGGGAAATCTCTATTTGTAAGGGTGTCTCCCTCTATACCAGGAAGAGGAGGATGACAAAATTCCTCTTAACAATGGAAAAAGCAATGACAAATCTGCATAACAACCTTATCCTTGTTTACTCTGATTTTCCTAGTCACCTCCCATACCTGACTCTCCTCACCTGCAACATCTTTTGTTTTTAACTAAAGATGGTATTTAATGTGAGAGCTTTGGCCATTTTGGTGAGTTCCTTTGTTTTCTGGGTCTCTCCCATGTATACATGGTATTAAACTTTTATTTGATTTTCTCCTGTTAATCTGTCTCAAGTCAATTTAGTTCGAGACCAGCCAGAAGGACGTAGAAAAGTGTAGGGAAATTTTTCCCTCCCTGTACAGTATATTTGGGAAAACTAAAGAGTAAACGTATGTGACTGTACCTAAAAATTACCTGACTCATAAAAGGGTCTGAATAAAGAGAGTGAAATCTGAATTTAATTCTGAAGCAGAACTCAAATTTTAAAAATAAATATAAATAAGACATATATTCATTCAGTCATACGTAGTTATTGAGCATCTACTATATATCACTGCAAAGCACTGCAGATGAAACTGAATAGCACTGTGGGACTCCTGGGCATGGAAGCCTTTCTGTGTCTCCTGTTTCTTGTTTGTAGGAAGTAGGCTTCAGCCTCCATGACCTTCCCTGAGTTCCAAAGGGCAGGTTCAAACATTTGTTAATCCAGGGAAGGGAGGGGATAGAGAGGCAAGGGAGGAGCAGTCAATAAACAGTAGTGCAGCATTGGGGCAGGGTCCTGGTTCCACCTCAAGGGATACACTTCACAAAATCTTTAAGCTCTTCTACAGAATTAAAACTCCCAACAAATGGAAGATGTTAACTACTTGATGAAGCATTCTTAATTCCAGAGAGAAGGTCACAGTTTAATAACCTCTAGAACCACATAAGCTCATCAGGAGACCACCTGAGGCCAGATTTAAGGAGTGTAGGCCCTGCACACACCCCGATCCTTATCAGTAACCCCACCCTTGAACCATTGCTGGAAAACTCCTCACCAAATCTCCTAGGTAGGGACACACAGTTTTTGAGGGTGCAAGCCCACTGTGTCCCCCTTTGCCTGGCAAAGAAATAAAGCAATTCTTTTCTACTTCACCCAAAACTCTGTCTCCAAGATTCAATTTGGCATCGGTGCACAGTGACCAAGTTTTCAACATCAGGGATACATGAGTAAATGATAATATTCAAAAAAAAAACAACAACAACAAAAAAAGAGAGTGTCTCTGTCCTCACAGACCTTAGAATATTAGTGAGATTCTATAGAAACAATAAAAATAACTTTGCTGAAGCCAATTTCTTTATGACATAAGACCTTTCACTCAAAGTTTTTCTCATAGCAGATGTGCACAATCTTAGTTAAAAATATCAACAGGAATGTCTGTAAAAAACAGAGAAGGTAGCCTTTAGCACTGTCATATAATAACAGGTCCACTGATTTTCTTTTCTTGTCAACTCCCTGATTATGAGAAATGGTAGCATCCAAAAGACATATGCTAAAGGACAATAAAAACAAGGGGAAAAGAAGATCTCATTTATCTGGTAAATAAAGGTTTCTGAACCTGCTTGAAAAGAATTTTGGTTTGAACAAACACTTCAGTTGTCAGGATAATTCAGAGTGGCAACCAGCGAATATCCAATTTTTCACATGGTCAACTAAGCCAAACTCAGCTTCTCCAGCTTTGTAAGTTTGTCTATCACTAATTGCAAATAATGGTTGCAATTCCAGGTGAGAATTCCAGAGTCTAGACTGCAGGTCTAGACAGCAGGACAGCAGGTCTATTTTGGGCTCCATAACTGAAATGTTTTACCTTTTCTTGTTGATTAACAAGGCTCACATGTGATATTTTCACTAGAACTCATCTCCATTATATCCACAATCTTATCAGGAGGAGCTCTACCTGAAATATAATTATAGAGCTATATATTTTCTTCATTAAAAATTAAAATAGGGGCTTCCCTGGTGGTGCAGTGGTTAGGAGTCCACTTGCCTGTGTGGGGGAAGTGGGTTCAAGCCCTGGTCCAGGAAGATCCCACAAGCCACAGAGTAACTAAGCCCGTGCACCACAAGTACTGAGCCTGTGCTCTAGAGTCCACAAGCCACAACTACTGATCCCACATACCACAACTACTGAAGCCTGTGCAGCTAGAGCCCATGCTCTGCAACAAGAGAAGCCACTGCAATGAGAAGCCTGTGCACTGCAATGAAGAGTAGCCCCCGCTTTCTACAACTAGAGAAAGCCCATGCGCAGCAAAAAAGACCCAACACAGTCAAAAAAAAAAATTAATTAAATAAATAAATAAATTTAAAAATATTAAAATAATAAGTACATCACACTGAATCTCAGAGTTCAGTTGTTTAAAAACCTGATTACCAAAACAATATAGTAGGTACAAAATTGTCTATCTAAAAAATGTTTCTAATATTTAGAGAGCCATAAAGGATACCACCCAAAGTACTTTTTATTAAATCCGAGTGCAATAAAATTAATTTGATGTATTGAAGGTGTGTATGAAAAATATTGCCCGCCATATTAGTAAACAAAGGATGTTGCGGCCATCAAGCCATCACAGTACACCCTCCCCAGGTAAGCCCTGAGGGAACTCAAGATGGAAACAGGATGACCACCATCAAGCCCTCAGTCACTGCAGCCACCCCCAAAAAATGCACCCTGAGGAGACTCAGGATGAGAAAACACAGGATACCGGCCCCAGATAGCTGAGGTACATGTCAAAGGAATGATTTCAATGAGCCCAGACTCTTGCATCTTGCCACACATAGAGAAGCACTAATTTTGCAAGAGTCCCCCATTCTCCTTGCTTAGTCCTGCAATAAACTGCTCCGAACTCCAGTGTTTTGGTCTGTTTGGCCTCGCTGTGGGTAGGGCACACTGGTTTAATCCTTTCTCAGTCTCAGTCTGCAATCTCCATGGAGTCTGCTGATTTAGTCCCTGTTGGGAATTGCTGACGGTGCTTACAGGGCCTCCTACTGGACAGTTTGCAGTTAAGTCTAAACCCCTGCCCTTGGTTTTGTCCCCACATCCTTGGTTGGGAACTGCTGGTGGCAGCTGCCATTATCCATTTGTTTGGAATCAGTCTGCAGTTCCCAGTCTTGGGTGCCTGCTTGTTCAATTCTGTCCCCCATCCCTGGTTCTTCGATTACTTCTAGTGTTCACAGTTCTGTCTCCTCAGTTACTGCTGGTTTCTGTTGATGTGCACATGAGGTAAAGGCGATTGCTAAAAGCATATTTTGGAAGCCAAAGAGCTTAAGTGTTACTTTGGCTCTGAGAAAAATCAAAGGCCTAGATAAAAGAAACAGAATCCTTTATATCCCAAGACTTGAGTGTGCCACCTTCCTGTAACACCTGCTTATTTTATGTTTAACCATTATTGTCCCAGAAGCTGCAGGTATCTTAGATGGCAAGATTTTACTAAAAACAACCTAAAATCAAAATGGCCATTATAAGGAAATTCCCAATAGATGAGATCATTTTAAAAGTGCACTTAAAAGCAAAGACTCCAAAATCAAACAGAATGGAATGTCTATTTTAACTGGTATGCAGAAGCCTCTAAAAGTTTTTGAAATTCCAAAATAGCTTCATTGAAAGAATCATTGCAAATGGCTAATAAAAAATTAAAGATATAAGAGGTACTTAAGCAAAAGCTACAACCCAATTATTTGGGAACCTGGAAACAACTGTCTTTTTATTGTAAATCTATGCAGGGCCAAAGATATGGCTCTAGAAGTTCAGAGTTCCTTTGCTTTTTAATTTATTTTTTTCCTGCCAATCCCCCAAACCTCAACTATTCCTCTCAAAATGCTTGAAAAGGTCAGGACATTGGAAACAGAATTGTCCTGCACTTAATCTCTGCCTTTGTGATTTGTGTACATTTCCTACTCACATCTTCTCTAGGACTGAAGAGCCATTCTTCGGAAAGCAAATTTTAGGGAGAAGTTTCTCATCAGACAAGGAAAAGAAAAAAAAAAGAAAGAAAGAAAGGAAAGGAGGTATTTGAAAATTGGGCTAATGAGAAATCTTACAAATCTTTTCCCAAAGTATTAGTAAATATAAAGTCTCTATTTACAACAATCTATATGTTGTGTGTGTGTGTGTGTGTGTGTGTGTGTGTGTGTGTAAGGTAAGTGATGTTTTCCTACCTCGGAATGATATTGCTAAAATTAATTGTGAAAAGAGTCCTATTTAGCTGGTTTGAAGGCAAGTTCTTGTGAGGATGGGGCATTAACAGAAACTAACCAAAATCCTTTTAAATTTCATGTGGTCTGAGACAATCTTCAGTAAATAAAAGTTAAAGTTTGCTGGTTTAATTCAAACAGACATGTATTTAAAGTTATCAACACTGAATATAATGCAAATAGAAAACTTTTATTCTAACTAATAAGTTCATCTTATCTCTGTTAGAAAATTTGTCAGCAAAAATAACTTAGAATGATGGCTGATTTTGTCTAATGTCTCAAGATTTTGTGGGTACTCTAAACATAGTTGCTGGGAGCAAATAATTTAGATAGATGTAAGTAGGATAAGACTTTATAGATATAAACTTTTTATCAAAAATTATATTTTATGGTATGTGCCCTTAAAAATAACTTCCAAAATCATTTTGGTAACTTGAAACTTTAGAGTCATGCTAAATTAAATTCAATGATAGAAGTTTATTAAATATCTTATAGACTGAAACAAACAAACAAACAAAAAACATGCCCAACATAAGAGCTGTGAGTTAAGTTTTATTTGGGGAATTACTGAGGACTGTAGCCCAGTAGACAGCCTCTCAGACAGCTCTGAGGAACTGCTCCAAAGAGGTAGAGCAGGAGGTCAGTATATACATGATTTTGGTGACGGGGGTACCTGAAATCAAACACACATCTTGGTAGAAGGTTTCTGCTAGTCACAAGAAGCAGATGTCTGTGTTAATGATTTTAGTGCTGTTCTAGGTATGAGAAGATGCAAGAATTTGGGTTTAAAAATTTTGTTCTAAAAATATCTAAGTATCTGAAGGTCTGTGCTGCTGGTTTTTCCCGGAGCACAGAATACCTTATTCCTAATTTCCACCCTGAACTCCTTTCCAGGGGTGTTGAAGGTCAGCAACTGCAGTGGCAAGAGATCTAATCCCTGTAGAGCAAGTTGGTGAGTGAATTCTTTATTTGGCATCTAGGCCATTTCCAAATAGGATAAGGTAAAATAGTGAAATATTAATTACTGAACATAGGCTTTACTACTCTTGATTTCTTATTATAGAGGAAAAATACTTGGTTCTATTTAGTGCCATGCTGAGAAATTTTCTATGAAAATGTACATGTTTTACAAGTTTCCCAATCTTCAGAATGCTAATGTAAAGAATAGCTCATTATTTCTTATTTTTCACTAGAAATTAGGGTTTCTAAGGATTAAAAATTCTAGTATATATAATTGAAGAAAAATAGGATATGTTTCTGGCTAAGAATAATTATGAGGAATGAAGATACATTATTGTTAAATGAAATGAGAGTGATTTTACCTGAACTAGAGCTTCTGGTTATTCAGAAAGGGAAGGAAGAAAATGAAGGTCAAACTAAATGTATGTGGAAAGAGAGACATAGAGAAAAAAAAAAAAGAGAATTTTACCTTGTATAATTGAGCTGGCTAAAATGGGATTGTTATTATAAGAGTTTTAAAAATTTATCTTTAATATCAATATACATTTATGTAAAACTAGAACTTAATTACCTTTTATTTACTAAAAGGATACATTTTTCTTAGTCTGCTCTAATTACATAAAGGTTTTTCTTTACCTTTTAAGTAGCCTGCCTAGAAAGCAAATATTCTGTTTTTATGAAAAATGTTTTTGTGTGTTTTATGTTATCTTACTCAGGTCTTTGATTATGTAAGTAGAACAAATCCTCTTAATATTAAAAGAGCTAAGTTTTGCTAATAGATAATGAAGTAGTACATTTCATAATGATCTGTGATCCTATTGTGTTTTAAGAGTTTTAAGTTTTAAGACAAAAAATATTTTTGACAAACTTCCTAAAATCAAATTCTAAATGAATTCTTTTGACTACAAGCTAACTTTTAAATTTTCCAGAGGTCCCTTGGAACATTTCAACAATATTTGTTCTCTCTCCTTAAAAAATAGAAGAGAACTATTAAACTAACTTTGGCTTATTTGATATGTTAAATTAGACGGGAAGCATTGTCAAATAAGTGATGCTAAACCTTTGATTATATTTGTGTAGATATATGTTATTAACACAAATATTTGTGAAATTATTAGAAATCTGATATGTCCTGGTATAATGTTGTAAGTAGCTCTTTTGCCCCTTTCCTGTCTGTCCACTTCTGTCCCCCTACATCTTAATTATAAAAATTAGATCACTAAGTAACATTTAACCTAACTCTTCACTTATGCTCTACTAAATGCACACAATACCTCATCTAAACTATTGATTCTTTCCCTAGATTAAAAGAAGTAGGAATGAAGAATCAAGTAATTAAAGAATGTGTAGCTCTCTACACATAGCAGTCCCCTTGGCAATCCTGCAGGCAGACCACATGGGCAAGATAATGTCTAAAGAAAGGTCATGAGGAGTCAACCAGCCTGCACACAATGGAAAGGGATGCAGAACCTAACCTCTGCCTCAATGATTACCTCAGATTACTTCCTCCTTTTCCCTTTAAAAATTTTCATGGCTGAGCAGAATCTTGAGTTAGTTTTTGGGGATATGAGTTCACCTTCTCCCCCAATTGACAGCTTTCTGATTAAAACAACTTTCCTTTCTACCAATATTTGTCTCTTGAGTACTGGCTTTTGAGTGGTGAGCAGCTAAACCTGAGTTTGATAACAATGTTATCACTCATGATTCTAGTTATTATCTTAAAATATTGTATGATGTCCTCTGGGACCACAATTTTTAAAAAGCAGCAAGTAAATGATCTTCTTAATGCTATTCTTTTACCTTCTGAAATTTCTTTTGTCAAAATTGAGGCTCACAATAAAAGGACTAAGCCTGAGCATCCGGAAAATGCCCTAGCTGGCTTTCCTGCAAAAACAGCAGCAATAGAATCTATAAGGACTGTGACACTTGTGTATAAAGTCAAGTCTGCTTCTGCAAAAAATGACACTTGTTGCTAGACTTTTGTCATCCTGATGTTCTTATAACATGGCAACAGTGTGCTCGTGAATCAAAGAAATGTAGATGTATAAACAATAGCTGTAAATTAAGCAAATAGCCACAGCTATGGGAAACACAAGACAGCTCCTGGGTTACTGCTGGCTCCCTAGCAAACCCCATTTTTTCAGTTTTTGAATAAATTAACCCACCATAGTACATTTTAAAAAAACTATCTTTTGTTCCTAGAGGCCTCAGACCTCCTCCCTTTGAACCTTTGAACACCTCCATCTGGATTCACTGAACTACCACTTAGTATGGGTTATCAATATGTTCTTATTATTGTGTGTGTTTTCCAAATGATTTGAAACCTTCCCCTCTCACAATGCTGATGCACTCACAGTGGCAAAGAAACTGTTAGAAAATGTGTTTCCCACTTGGGGTATACCTTCCACAATCTCTGGTGATCAAGGCACCCACTTCACTGGACAAACCATATTAGACCTTAACAAAAACCTTGCAAACTTCTTGGAATTTTCACTGTCCTTACCTCAATCATCAGACAAGGCCAAGAGAACTAATGAAAAAACTGGATTCAAGGAGAACAAAAATTAATACATGGGACTGGATGAACTGATGAGGATGTTTTTATGACTTTGTGTTTAAAATATTGCTGGTCCTTTAATCATTTTTCTTCCCATATTTAAATAAATTTTTCTCTTAAGCCCTCAAATTTGTTAAGATATGCCATTGTGAACAACGTTAAAACATTTCTTCTCTTAGATGTTCCCTCCAGAATTCAGAAACTCTTAGTATTTTTATTTTCGTGCTTCATATAACAGGACACATTTGGAAACATTGGCTATATTACCAAGGCTTTGGTTAAAATGGCATTGAAGAGAAAGTCTGAGACTCTTTAAGAAAAGTTTCAACAAAGCAGTCTTAAAAATGAAATTATATGGTCAATTACTATTCTTGCTTCATTCATATATAAGTAATCAGGTCAAGTTTAACACAAACAAATTAGCTTTACTGTGATTTTCTTTGGTAAAAAAATGGGGGTAACTGTAGAGAAAAAAACTATATTTGCATCTTTGTCAATATTAGTTTTTAGTCCTGTTAATTGCCTTTGAGGTTTTCTTATATACCTGTAAACTGGTCTGGATACTGAATTCTTTTAGTTTCCATCAATATTTGGCTACAACTCACCAAACAAACATTTTTGATTTTCTCCTGCCCTTCCTTTATTTTATTTATTTATTTATTTTGGCCACACCTCGTGGCATGTGGAACTTCCTCAACCAGGGGGACCAGGGATCGAACCCATGCCCTCTGCATTGGAAGCATGGAGTCTTAACAACTGGACCACTAGGGAATTCCTCTCCTGCCCTTCTGATTTTGAATTACCATGAATGAAGGCTGCCCTTGAGCCCCTACAAATTGTTCCTGAACGCTGACACTGATAAAAGCTGGAAGGTATTGAGCCTGGAATATGCATGTCACAGGTAAGGAAGGCTCCACCTGACAAATGCTCATTCTGTACAGATGATGAAGCCCTCTGAATCAAATTGACAAGGAAGGGAAGTAGCTGACATCAAAGTAGACTGCTTCTGCCCAAGACAAAGGATCAAGACTTCACACTTTAACCAAATGTGAAACACTCTCTTCTTTTTCTTTCTTTTACTCTGACATTGGCCTACAAACGTATCTCCCAAGCCACTGCTAAGGTGTTTGTGTGTGGCAGGTCATTTCGACTGCTTAAGATGACTCTTCAGGGTAGAAGATTCTCTTCCCACATGAACTGAAATCCTGACTGACTCCTGGCCTGAATGGGTAACTGTGCCCTGACAAGATTTATCTTTGTCTGTGATGGTTATCATTCTCCTTGGGTCCACGAATGCCTAGATGGCTAGTGCATAATGGGGCAATGCCTCTTAGATTATCTAACTGTGACTCTAACAGTTGTAGAAAGGACCTGTTAAGAGGCTTATGATTTGGGGTTTGTTTCCATTGGCAGGGCCCTACTTCCCTCCTTAAGAATAAATGTAAATGGGGCTACGATCAGAAATCTCTCCTTAACTCATGAAGATATTGCAGATTTCCTTGCTAAGACATTAGCTCCAAGGAAAAATCTTTGGACTCTGACCAAGGTCGTTCTTGATAATAGGGTAGCCTTTGATTATCTTTTCGCTGATCACCATGTATAGCCAGAACCACCTGTACCTGATTGATACTTCTGGGACTGAACTTGAGTAATGTTTAAAGATAATTCATATTTATGGAGATGGTCAGAACAAGTATTTTTGACCAATCAAGTGAGAGTGTCCCATCTAGTAATATCAATAGTGGCCCAAACAGAACTATAACTTTTTCTTCTAGAATAACTTTCCCAAGGGCCAGCCAGTCAGAGCCTTGGAGAGGAGAAATCCACCAAGGTAACACAGAAGTACTGGACATAGGTAATTGGCCATAAATCTAACAATTGGATTAATTTTTAAACTCTGTATAGGATTTGCACCCATAATAGGAAAATCATTTGATTTATGTGAAAAAGCCTAAGAAATCAAGTAAAAATCTATAAATATTCACACAGTTCAGGTCCAGCATTTTGGTATAGCTGTTTACTTCTGATGTCATCTTCACATCCTGGGATGGGTATAGTTTCTCCTCTGATAAGTGTTCTTCCATCTAGGTTGGAGAATGTAGGTTGGAGAATGTCCTTTAAATGATGTCTTTTCCAGTATGAATAAAAACTCCTGGTTGCAGGTCCTGTGACATCTGACCTTCATCCAAAGATAGATTACTGTGATAAGCTTCAGAAGCAAATTTAGAATACCCTTTTAATAATTCAATTAAACTGTTGTGATAATGTAACATAGCAACCAGAAGCCATCAAGGAAGTGAGTCTTAGGCAGTAAATATCAAACTTCAAAGATAATTAACAACACTAGAAATTAAGATCTATGTAAACATTTTTTCCCTTTAAAATTACCATAATTTCTACCAAATATAGTCAAATTAAGACTAATTTGTTTGCAAAATAACTCTGGTTTCAATAAACTTGACCTGATTATTTACATAAGTGTAATTATTCATACAAGGTCTTTTAAGTTGGCTTTGCTGGAAATTTTCATAAGAAGTCTCAGATTGAACTTGAAAAGGTGTCTCAAGGCCAGGAAAGCAAAGCCAAAGACTTGCCCTCAGATTCTGCCTGCAGTATCTACAGATTTGGATGAGTTCCTCACTTCTTGAGCTACCCCAAATATCTTGAGATGTTCCTGCACCTTCCAGGAGTCATCCTTCCTTATTTACCTTGTAAGGTTACTGAGAACCTAAGAGCTTCCAATTTCTGGAGAGATCAAGTAGAGTGAAAAATAATTGTTTCAATTCTGCTTACAAAGGTATAATTTACCAAATTGCTATAAGTGATAATTAGCTTAAGGGGAAAGGTTTTCTTATACCTGAAAAACAAAGCTTAAAGCCAGTAATATTTAAGACGAAAATTGTAAAATCTTTAGACATATTCATCAGTTCACTCAGTTCTTTGTAACTAATTCTTGTTGATCTTGATCTTTTGTAAGCAGTTTATGAAGCCATCAGCTTTTCCATTAGAATTCTTTAATTTCTTACTCAGTTTAGTGGCATGATTTGAAAGTTCTCAGAAATCTGTACTTGTCAAAAAGATTTTTCTATGAATCTTCTTGAAGATGAAGCATTTCTGAAAAAGTATCAGAATAAGAAATATAACTGTCTATGAATGACTAAAGACTTAAAAAGGCACAGTAAGGGCTTCCCTGGTGGCACAGTGGTTGGGAGTCCGCCTGCCGATGCAGGGGACATGGGTTTGTGCCCCGGTCCGGGAGGACCCCACATGCCACGGAGCAGCTGGGCCCGTGAGCCATGGCCACTGAGCCTGCGCGTCCGGAGCCTGTGCTCCGCAACAAGAGAGGCCACAACAGTGAGAGGCCCACATACCGCAAAAACAAAACAAAACAAAACAAAACAAACAAACAAAAAGGCACAGTAAAAGACATGATTACAATGTAATCGACAAAGAAACTTGGTTGTTTCTGTTACATGCAACACTAAAATTATAACCAAAATTATGACTGATGACATTATACCAGGAGAAATTTAAATTTTAGAAATTTCACATAATTTCTAGGACATTTATATTAACCACATTTAATACAATATAACCTAAGAAAGTTTATCACCAGTCTTTTCACACTTCTCATGTAATTTAACCAAAATAATTAAATTATTTGAATATCTTTCTCTGATAATGGGAGAAAACAAATCTTTTGAGGTTTTCAGGATCCCTCTGGAAAACTTCAAAATCAGCTAGAGGTAAAAAAAAGTTCATTTAGAACTTGGTTTTTGAGAAGTCTGTCAAAATATCCAAAGGATTTAAAACACTTGGTCAAATAGGATCCTAGGTCAGTCACTCACTGTGAAACAACACTTAGTTATCCACCCAAGCAAAGTGACCAAATGTTTCAAAGGCAGATGCAAAAAGATATAACAGATTACTTAAAAGGTTAAAAAAAAATTGCAATCTGTTATCACAAGCAGATCAATATTCCAAGAAAACTTTGTCCTTTTAACAGAGAGAAAACCAAATTAAGGTTTTGTGCCATCTTATTTTTAATATTAGAATTCACTTACTCAATTAAAGGGCCTCTCACTGTTGTGGCCTCTCCCATTGCGGAGCACAGGCTCTGGACGCGCAGGCCCAGTAGCCATGGCTCACGGGCCCAGCCGCTCCGCGGCACGTGGGATCCTCCTGGACCAGGGCATGAACCCACGTCCCCTGCATCGGCAGGCGGACTCTCAACCACTGTGCCACCAGAGAAGCCCTATAACTTCCCTTTTTTACCTTCCTATTTTGTTCTATGCTTTCATTTTTTTCTCTCTCTTCTTAACTTCTCTTTGGGACAAAAATATTTCCTTTTCCCTTAACAAAATGATTTCATTCCTTTATACTTTCTTTTTCTTTGCACACAAGGATATATTCCTGAATAATTTTAGTAGATTTAATTACATATTTTATTTAGAATTATCAACTCTTAAAAACCTTAATTTCTAGTGAAAACTAAGGTAAGCAATTATGAACTGTCATTTACAGTAGCAGTCTGTAGATTGGCAAAATTATAAATAGTACTTAAAAAAAGCCATTCCTTAGGAATGGCTTTGGTTGAAGAAACGGCCAAAACCAAAGTCACAACTCCTACCAGTGGCAACCCATAACCAAAAACTACTGATCATGAAGAAGTATAAGTGCCCTATCGCTTCTCTCTAATTCAGGTCAGCTCTGATGGTTCATCTCAGCATCAAAACTTTCTGTGAGATGGCTGAGACCTTCACTGGGACAGAAGTGTAGCTCAACTTTTCCTTCTGCTTACTCCTGCTTCTTTCCCTTTCCCACAGGTAGGTGTCCATCCCAAGAAAAATCCTTAATGACCTACCTGCTCACTAACTTTATCTCAGAGTCTGCTTCTTGGAGGAAGCCAATCTGTGAAACTAGTAATAAATAACAAATAAATTCTCTTACCTGTTAATAAAAATCAGAGCTTTAATCTGTGAAATATTGTTGTTTATCAAAACCTCCCTCATACTGATCCAGTTTAATTTATTTTATACTTTGTCTTGTCAGTTTTGATTTGAAAATCCCCATGAAATTTGTTCTATATTATGAAAATTTCCAAAGAGGACTGACGTATGAGAACCATCTTTGATCAATGCTACCGGAAGTTGGGAGAGTAATCTTCCATTCCTGGGGAAGAAGTGGATCTGGCTGGCATTTCAGAGTATTTATTATGGTTGGTGCTTTATTTGTCAAACTTCAGAAATCTCATTTCTGATTCTCTGCTACATTTCTTCCACATCCTATTTGGTTGCCTTATTTTCTTCCATTGACTTTACTGATGTTATACCTTTCTCTTGTGTCTAAGCCCATTCAGTAGATTGCTAAAGGGTGATAAACAACAGAAATTTATTTCTCACAGTTCTGAAGGCTGTGCCAGCATGGTTAGGTTTTGGTGCCAGCATGGTTAGGTTTTGGTGAGGGCCTTTTTCCAGGTTGCATTGTCCTTGCATGGTAAAAGGGGCAAGGGAGCTCTCTGGGGTCTCTTTCATAAGGGAAAAAAATCCCAGTCATGAGGGCTCTGCCCTCATGACCTAATCACTTTCCGAAAGCCCCAACTCCTAATATTACCGTAGGAGGATATGTTTCAACATATGAATTTGGGGAGGGCTCACAAACTTTCAGTCTGTGGTACTTAGTTTTCTAGGTACTACAGTATCTAGAGTATCATTTATTTCTAAGTATCATTTATTTCTTTGAAGGTGTTCTTTCCTCCACCCATTATTTATTTATTTATTTGTTTGTTTGTTTTTGGCTGCTTTGGGTCTTCATTGCTGCACCCGGGCTTTCTCTAGTTGCAGCTAGTGTGGGCTACTCTTCGTTGTGGTACCCATGTTCTCATTGCGGTGGCTTCTCTTGTTGCGGAGCATGGGATCTAGGCGTGCAGGCTTCAGTAGTTGTGGTGCACAGGCTTAGTTGCTCCACGGCATGTGGGATCTTCCTGGACCAGGACTCGAACCCACGTCCCCTGCATTGGCAGGTGGATTCTCAACCACTGCTCCACCAGGAAAGTTCCACCCATTTGTTTTTTATTGCTGAATAGTATTCAATTGTTTATATGTACCATAGATTGTTTACCCATTCACCTACTGAATGAGATATTGTTGCTTCCTTTATTTGGTGATTATGAATAAAGTTTTATAAACATTCATGTGCAGGCTTCTGTGTGTACATAAGTTTTTAATCAGTTAGGTAAATAGTTCAGAGCATGATTGCTGAATCATATCATCAGAATATGTTTAGTTTTGTAAGAAATTGCCAAACTATCTTCCAAAATGACAACTAATTTTCATTCCCACCAACAATAAATCAGAGTTTTAGTTGCTCTGCATTCTTGCCAACAATTGCTACTGTCAGGATTTTCTTCTCTCAATCTCTCTCTCTCTCTCTCTCCCTCTCTTTTTTCATCTTTTTGCATTTTATCCATCTAATTGGTATGTGCTAATTTCTCAGTGTTATTTTAATTTGCTATCCTAATTGACAAATTGTGTTGAAGATCTTTTCACATGCTTATTTACATTTGTATATCTTCTTTATGTAGTTTCTGTTTAGGTCTCTTGCCCATTTTAAATTGGGTTGTTTATGTTCTTATTTGCAAGTTTTAAGAGTTCTTTGAGTATTTTGGTTACATGCCATTTATTAGATAAATATTTGTAAATATTTCCTCCCAGTTGGTGGCTTGTCATATTCTTTTAACAGTGTCTTTCTAGAAGCAGAACATTTTAGTCTTAATTAAATCTAATTTATCATTTGCTTTCTTTCATGGGTTGTGCTATTAATGTCATATTAAAAAAAATTATAATCAAACCCGAGGTCATGTAGATTTCCTCCTGTTTCTTTCAAAAATTTTTATAGTTTTAAATTTTATGTTGAGTTCTATAATCCATTTTGAGTTAAGTTTTTGTAAAATGCCTTTCTACTCTGTTCAATTGATCCATTCTTTCATTAATAGCACTCTGTCGTAAAGATAAGTCTGGAAATCAAGTAGCATGAGTCCTTCAGCTTTGTTACTCTTGATTATTTTCTTGGCTTTTCTAGGGCTTTTGACTTTTTATACAAAATTTACAATCAGTTTGTCAATATTTACAAGATTGCTTGCTAGGATTTTGATTGTGATTGCATTGAGCCTGTAGATTATGCTGTGACATATTGACATCTTCACAATCTTGAGACTTTTAATTCACGAACACAAAATATCTCAGATTTTTAGATTTTCAGGGTTCTTTAGATTTTTGCCTGTAAATTGAAACATACATTGTTTCCTAGATTTATACCTAAGTGTTTCATTTTTGAAGTGTTATTGGAGATGGTATTGTTTTCTAAATTAAAACGCTAGTTGTTCATTGCTGTTGTAGGAAAGTAATAGACTTTTGTGCATAACCCACAATCTTGTAACCTTGTTATACTCACATATTTGTTACAAAATTTGTTGTTGTTGTTATTGATGCTTTTGAAAGAGTTGTAATGCAGACAATTATGTCATCTGTGAATAGAGGTAGTTTTATTTACTTATTTCTAGTATGTATATCTTGCATTTTCTTTTCTTGTCTTATTTTATTTATTAGAACTTCCAGTATGGTGTTAAATAGCAATGATGAGAGAAAACATCCTTGTGTTGTTCCTGATGTTAGGGGCAAAGTACCCATTTTTCACTATTCTATAAGATATTGGCTGTAGGGTTTTTGTTTTTGTTTTTTTTGAAAATTGTTCTATATCAAGTTGAAGATAATCCTCTCCATTCCTTCTTACTGAGGGTTGGAATTTTTCTTAAAATAACTTTTTCCACTTGCATATATTCTAGCTGAGCCATGTCAAAAAAGCTCAAATTAAAATCATTGTGTTTCTCCCTAAACTTACTACTGCTCTGTTCTTAATAATTTCAGGGAGAGTCATTCTAAAACATTCACTTTCATAAGCCAGAAAGCTGAGAATCATTCCTCTCTTGGCCACTTGACCAATAATCTGCACAAAATCCTGCCAGTCTACTTCCTTTTATTCTTCTACATCATTCATTTTTCTCTTTTCCAACAATGTGGGGTTAGTCAAACAGCATTAGCAGAGGAAAGATTCTAATTATATGGAACTGAGATGAGGATTTTGATTTTTTACAGTTTAGTTGTACATGGTGGGGTTGAGACAGGCATTTTATGCCTCACTGGAGTGACACAACACACAAGTGCTAAAATAACTGGTGGGGCTTCCCTGGTGGTGCAGTGGTTGAGAGTCCACCTGCCGATACAGGGGACATGGGTTCGTGCTCTGGTCCGGGAAGATCCCACATGCCACGGAGCGGCTGGGCCCGTGAGCCATGGCCACTGAGCCTGTACATCCGGAGCCTGTGCTCTGCAACGGGAGAGGTCACAACACTGAGAGGCCCGCATACCGCAAAAAATAATAATAATAATAATAAATACATAAATAAATAAATAAAATAACTGGTGAACCTGAAGACATTTGGTTATGAAAAAGGATTGAAAGAATTTAAGTATTTCAAATTGGGAGACTATGGCAGAGATCACACATTTCATCAGCAGATGCAAGTGTGATGCCTTTAGAGAACAGATGGGATCTATTACATCTCAGCAGAAACAGGCATTGGACTCGGTGGTCTGACTGAATTGAGAATATGTCAGTGGAGGCCACTGAGAACCCAAACACAACATGCATACCATCGGACTTCCCCTTAACATCATGACATTATATAATCTTCCCCCTACACCCAGGCTCTAGCTCTGAGTGAAAGAGGAAGGGAGAAATTACTTGTAAGTGAAAATAAAACTCTCTTCTTAGAGATTTAAATTGTGAATTGAGTTAATATTTACCTCTTATAGGAATGTTTAAATGAGAAGAGATTAATTAATTAAAATTAATTAAAAATTTTATCATCTTTCCATCTGGTTTCATTATCCCCACTAACAAAAAGCAGGGAGACATCAGAGAAAGATGAAGCTACAGAAAGTTAAGAAAGTTTTATTTCTTGTACTTCTGAATAACATATGAATTATTCCCATTTAATTTGACTATGTTAGATATTTTTGTTTACTCTAGATTTTGCATAATGATGGGATTTGTCATTTTTCTGGCATATATTGAAGTACATGTGCATTACTTTGGTGCACACTTTATATGAGTTATGTAATATAACTCAAAAATAGAAAAACAGAATGCAACTAAATTTTCAGAAATATTTTTACTTTGTTCCCTTTCTATATCTTTAATTGCTACTTATTTTATAAGAATTTGAGATTTATGTTCCCAAGGAAGCCTACCTAGATAAATTGCAATTATCATTTTGCATTGTATATATTAATCTGGTTATTGCCTGTGCTATGCAAGCCCCCAGATGGCAAGGATCATAAATCTATAACCATTCACTGCAGAATTTCTCAGAGTTTAACATAAGACAAGGTACACCATAATTGTATAATATCTGTGTTGAATTAAAATGCCAATGATAAATTTGTTTTCTTTAGAAATTTCTATATATTTCAAATTTTCTACAAACAGCATAGAAAAAAATCTATTTATAATCAGAACTTTATCCATTCTTATTTGTTATTTCCCCTAGTATCCCTTTTTAAAACACATTTCATACTGTATATCTCATTTTATCTTTTTTATTTTCTTAGAAACTATTTTTTTTTTTAGCATATAATATTTCCAGGAAAGAGGACAGGATGTTTTTTGCAGTTTTTAATTGAAGTTATTAACATTGGAAAACTTGTCTCAGTGGTAGACTATGTACTAAACAATTAAATGCAGGGCACATCTGTATGCATCGCTTCAAGTGAGTATTTAAAAACTACTTAAAAGTCAGCCATCAGGCACTGAATGCTATCTCTTAAACCTTTAATGAACTACCGCAAATTTTATTCTTCCCACTCACCCACTAGGGTGTTGTTTGTTTTGTTTATTTAAGTATATATGTATATACAAAGAAAAAAAAGCATTAAATTCAGTACTTTGTTTCTCAACAATTCTCTACCTACAAGAGATTGCTGAGTTACACTGAATTTGGTGAGATCCAGGAATGTTGCCTATGTTCTCTCCTTATCCTCAGTTTTATTTAACTGATTTAAACTTTTTTCTTTGATTGACAGACAGAGGAAGAGGAGGTGGTTGTTTTTATAGCAATCTTTACCTGATGCTTAAGAAAATTATACCAAGCCAGTTAAAAAGGCACGAAAGACTTTATTTAAGACTATTGAAATAGGGGAGAAGGAATGAACTCAATTGCTCTGAAACAAAATGCTTGAGAGATTTTAAGTGCCCTGTGAGCTAGTGGAAAAATATTAGAAGATAATGGGGGAAGCCTGGTCAATGTGATTAGGCTGTCTGTGTTTGTCCATTGATGCTTATCTAAGTTAGGATCCTAACATCTCACAGACCCTGGGAAATAGGGCATCATCTTTCCGGATGATGACATTTCAAAGGGGTGGCTCCCAGGTCCTTGGAAAAGACATTCCTGGGTTGTAGAATATATACATCTCAAAGGGTCAGAGAATAAACTTTCAATTGCAAGCTTTCTAAAGTAAACCTTCTAAGAAAGATCTGGGCCTATAGTCAGGAAGAAAACTGTCTAAAGTCTAACAAAGCTGAGGGGAACATTAAGGCCCTCTTGGTACACCAGATAATGACATCACTTCTGAACCACTTCTTTACTTTTACTTATTTTTTTCTTTTATTTTTTCTTTGTTTATATCCCCAAGATTATATATCTTGTCTCGTTGTGTGCCCACTATGACACTTTACTTAGAAGTCTCATAAATATGTGTTTATTCACACCCAAAGATGCCAGAATCATGTGAACTGAACCTGTACTGACTGAGGAGACCTCTGGATAAGCATGAGGAAGACACAGGGACAAAGCACAAGCGATCAAAGGGCTTGATAATATTTGGCCTGAAGTCCTAAAAGCAAACCCTATTTCTATTCAAGTACATGATTTTTCCTCAGGGTTTCTTTATCATTGTATAGAATACCACTGGCACTCTTGGTACATGATCAATGATAATTTGGTGGATCGAACTTTTGCTGCCCATTATCATGGAAATATATCTCTGGTTTCTTCTTTCCACTCTTTGTTAGATTGTATTTCTAGCAACATGACAATATTCCTTATTTATTTATAGGTAAAGAAAAATAAACAAAACAACTAGTAATTATTCTTCAGTGACCTTATAAGACTATATGTTTTATCAATAGCTGGATGTTTTTAGAATTATATTGCATTATTTAATTCCTATAGACTTCAATAAAAATATTTTTGAATATAAAACTATAGGAAATTAAATACATTTTTATGTTTTTACATTTCTTGAGCAGTTACTGTTTCCAAATATTTGTTCTATATTCTTTATTATTAATTTTTTAATTTTATTTTTTAATTTAATTTTTATTTTATATTGAGATATAGTTGACTTACAATGTTGTGTTAGTTTTAGAGGTACAGCAAAGTGGTTCAGTTATATATATACATATATCCATTCTTTTTCAGAATTTTTTCCCATTTAGGTTATTACAGAATATTGAATAAAGTTCCCTGTGCTATGCTGTAGGTCTTTGTTGATTATCTATTTTATATATAGTAATGTGTATATGTTAATCCCAAGCTCCTAATTTATCCCTGCCCCCCATCTTTCCCCTTTGATAACCATAAGTTTGTTTTTGAAGGCTGTGAGTCTGTTTCTGTTTTGTAAATAAGTCCATTTGTATCATTTTTTTAGATTCCACATGTAAGTGATATCATATGATATTTATCTTTCTCTGTCTGACTTACTTCACTTAGTATGATAATCTCTAGATCCATCATGTTGCTGCAAGTGCCATTATTTCATTCTTTTTTATGGCTGAGTAATATTCCATTGTGTATAGTAGGTACCATATCTTCTTTATCCACTGCAATGAACAGTGAGGTTGTGTTCTGTACTGTTCTCTTAATAATATTATTATTAATAATATACTCTTAATAATATTATTTTTATTGTTCTCTTAATATTATTTTTAAAGGGCAATATAGTTTAAAACTACTTCTCCATACATAATCTAATATTCACAAATAAAGGAAACACAGCCTTCTTTAATTTTACAAATGAGTAAGTAACACACAGAGGAGGTATTCAAACACAGTGCTTGTCTTTTCTCCCTTGTATACCCCCATAATTTAAGAAGAGGTGACAATGGTGGGTCTGCAGCCTGAAGGGAAATAGAGTTGACTGGGAAAAATGGTGAATCTTCTTTTTAAAATGTGGGTATAAGGAAATGCTTTTAAAGTCACAAAAAGTAAATTCTAAAATTATATTTAGAACAAAACTCTAATACATAGATGGAGCCTGTTAGTCTTGCAATTTTCTATAATGTTAAAAACATATTCAGGGGCTTCCCTGGTGGCGCAGTGGTTGAGAGTCTGCCTGCCAATGCAGGGGACATGGATTCAAGCCCTGGTCTGGGAGGATCCCACATGCCGCAGAGCAACTGGGCCCGTGAGGCACAACTACTGAGCCTGCGCGTCTGGAGCCTGTGCTCTGCAACAACAAAGGCCGCGATAGTGAGAGGCCTGTGCACCGCGATGTAGAGTGGCCCCAGCTTGCCGCAACTAGAGAAAGCCCTCGCACAGAAACGAAGATCCAACACAGCCAAAAATAATAAATAAATAAATAAATAAATAAATAAATAAAACATATTCATTTGTCATTACTTGGGTGTATTCATTTTGTTATATTTTGGGCTACAAAAAAGTTAAAACTTTGATAAATTAATTTGTAACTAACAAGGTGTATTAAAATTGAAGACATATATACTATTTTATTTTCACTTGGACTCACTCATTTTTTTAAATACTATTGTGTAATTTTATTCCCCCTAAAATTTCTCTGTAGGCAGGCACATATATTTGCATGGTATGACATTTAAATATCCTTATTATGATATTATTCAGGTTGTATCTACACATGCAAAGTGAAGTGTTGAACAATTTCCTAAGTAATTCAACTAATTTATGTATCCACTCTGGATAATTTGAAACAATAAAACCACTTTCATTTTTAACAAGTTTATTTTCATTCCCTGAATAATTGTCTTTACACTCCTTTCAAACTTGCCTACAGAGAAACCACATTTTGAACCAAGATGTTAAGATGTTGAATCACCCTCAAAATGAATTAGAAGAAAGCAGTCTGAAATTACAAATTTATAAAATATTTTCAATTCTTTTCCAATGAATGTTTTATTTTTTATATATAATTTAAAAATTCATTTTTCATATAAACTGAAAACCTGTCTGTCAGTTTTCAGGCCAGGGGGAATTTTACTGTAAAAATGTAATTTTTAAAAACAAAATTATGTGGACATGTATCTATGATCATACTTATATTTATTTACATATACATTGATTGATATAGCTATAATTCTAATTTAATCCACAAAAATCTCATATTGATATTTTTTAATCTTACAATTGAAATTTTACTTCACCTTTGAATATTTTTCATGCTACAGTTGTAGAATAATTTAAGACACAGAAACAATTTTTCTGCTAAGGAAACACAATCAGTCCTGCTATTATTATAGAGTTGTGTCTGAGAACTAGAAAAATTTAATGTTTGCTTTAAATTTTGTAATTTCAGACTGTACATTATTGTAATGTAACCCAGTTCATTTCCTTCTACAATGGTAAAGACAAACTTGTAGTAAACATACAATACATTTTATACTTATCAATAGCAGTAGAGAAAGGTGACCTTCCTGGTAGTGACCCTGTAGTAGTGATCTCAAATGACCACTGAGGTTTTATATGCATGGCATCAAAATATCATACAGACGCTTAATATACAACATCCAGATTTCATTTTCCCTGTGACAGTAATGACCTGTATTTATCCATTCCTAGGTTCTCTGTGGTCATAGGCTTTCTGAGGCAGACTGTTGAAATAAAAAAATCACATGAATGATATATATCTCATTCATTATTTAAACGGTTTATGAGGGAGCAAAGTTATCGTCCTTACAAAACAACGGATATATTGAGCCTAGATGTAGAACAAAGCCACATCCTCTTAATACCACTACTAGAATATATTATTGTCATAGAAACAGCAATTTTCACTAAAATTCAGGTAACTGAAATGAAGTTGGCATTAATTTGTGAAAGTCAATTTTGACATATTTTAAGAGATACCTGAGTTCTTAACCAAATATGTGCTTATTTATTCAATATCTAGTATAGAGGCATCTATTTATTTTTATTTTTTTCCCCACATGCCAGATGGACTCATTGGCTCTTCAGCATTCATTCCAAAAAAAAATTCTATGTGGGCAAAATGTTAGTGTTTGGCAGGGTTTGATAGGACATATAGTTGAAAATGGATTTCATGCAAGACACACTCTCTCTCCTGTTTGCAGATGAAATAAGTTTAACGCAAACTTTATTTTTTTATCAACATGAATCACACAGAAACTCTTTGGTTATAGCATTGAAATACTAAATTTTTTCTCAGATTAAAATAGGGCTAATTTTGGAAAATAAAAACTTTCTAGTGAGCTATGACTTACTTTGTTTACTAAGATAGCTAGAGATGACTCAAGTTAGATGTTAGGTAACCTGATACTATAATATGAATAATGGTTTTGCTCTTTTTAAACTTTTATCTTGGAGCTCATAATCTGATGAATGAAGGAGAAACACTGCACTTAGAAAGGTCAGTGACTTTTTTAGCAAAATGTACTGTCCATTCACATTATTCGGTGCTTCATTTATGTACAGATCTTCCACTTTCATCTCTAAGCTCAGGAATCAAATTTTTATCATTGGTTTTTCCTCCCCTCATTATGCATCCCATATTATTCCATAATCAGTGCAACTATAAGTGCTATCTACTTTAGTCATGTTCAGTAACTCAACAGGCTTAACAATGGCTGTGTCCGTAGACAAATACAATTTCAGAAAACTTTATTAAACAAAAAGAAATATATTCTGTGTCATTATTAAACAATGTCTCTACATAAGTGGTAGAAATGTGAGTCAACCATGAACATACACCTCTCAGATCTCCTTGTGGGGGTGCATAATGGAGCAGATTGGAGCTCCAATCTACAGACTGGAGCAGCTGGACGGCCCCAGCTGCTCCAATCTGAAATCCATCACCACACCACATTCCTGTTGAGGTTATGCTTCTCAGTGGTTGCTCCCAGCCAGTGACAGAGTTAGAAAGCATACTAAGTTAGGTCAACTTCGGTAAGACTTGGGGCTCCTCTGAGGGGCCAATTTGGCTTGAAGACTCAGCCTTGCCAAAACAATTTTAGAACTGAACTACAGACTATGAGTCTTCTTTCTTCCTTTCCTCTCTCCTTGACAGTGATCAGACTTGTATCAGAGTTTAATGGCTTGCTCAGTTCCTCTAGATTCCTCTCCATTTTCCATCACTAGAGGAAAATTTCCCCCAATAGAGACCCTGCACATCTAATCCTGTCTTGGCATCAGCTTTGGGGACGACCCAGACTAACACAAGTGAGAAAATGGGACCAGCTCAACTATCACTCAATGAGCAAAGAGAACACCATCCTGCTTGGTAGGTGGGGCAGAAGAATCTCTTGCCTAAATTAAGGTCCCAGTGGCTATACATTTTATTAGTGGTACCTTGGAAAATGTTCTTGCAGGGAGAAATGCTTTTGTAGGTGTGATCATTTGGGCATTGGAAAGGTAATAGTGTCAACAAAGCCTACAAAGGTAGTGGAGTTAGCTGATTACTAAGTTATATTAACCACCTGGTGGGGGATAATGAAAACTGAGGGTCATTAACAGGCAATTAATGGCATTTTGTAGGAGTAAGAAGTTGTCTTTTGGCAGCTTACAAAGCAAAACTTGTCTCTTGCAAGAGAAGAGTTAAGGCTGAGCAGCATGGTAAAAATATAATAGATTTGTGAAGCTAAAGAGATGTTTGAATGTTCAGGAAATGCAAAGGCCAATGGCGTAGAATGAACAACCTGGGGCCCGAAAACTTGGAACGAGTCATGTAGTTGGATGCCTCTGAGCATGTTGGTTTGCAGACCCTCACGAATCTTCTGGGCTTGCAGAGGTGAACCCAGGTTTCCCTGGTAAGTGTTGGTATGTCTGCTGTATGAAAGATACTACAGAAGCTCAGCAAGAAACTGGTGTCTCCCCCATCACTTCAAGAGCTAGTCAAAACTCCTTTCTTGATCATTAAGCAGAAAACCAGGGTTAAATCTCTGTGCAACATGACTGGGGATATTAAAAGATATTATACAATGGAACGGCCGTAAGAATTTGGTAGCATGTACAAGCAGTAGACAGGAGACTATCACTGGGATTGGATGTTGAGATAGCTTGATCAAGGGGACCTGAATATAAAACTGGGTGTCAGAATTTATCGATTTGGGAGTACTTTCTCAGCATTTGATATTTTACATTCTGGAAAAGTCCCCAGAGGATGGGACAAATGTACTGCTAGGGTGATGACTCTTTGAAATCTGGGGGAAATGGTGACTCCAATGGTAAATTTTATGTGTCAAGTTGACTAGGACAAGGGATATCCAAATACCTGTTTAGACATTATTTCTGAGTGTGTTTTTAAGTGTCTGAAAGACATTAGCATTTGAAATGGTGAACTGGGTAAAACAGATCGTCCTTCCCGATGTGAGTGGACATCCATGATCTGTTGAGGGCCTGAAAAGAATAAAAAGACAGAAGAAGTTTCAATTAGTGCTCTACCTGACTGCTTGAGCTGGGACATCAATCATCTTCCCTTGGAGGTCCTGGTTCTCAGGCCTCCAGACATGGATTGGCATCTACACCACTGGCTCCCTGGTTCTCTGACCTTTGAACTATGCCACCTGTTTTCCTAAGCCTCCAGCTTGCAGATGGCAGATTAAAGGATTTCTCAGTCTCCATAATCATGGTAACAAATTCCTTTTAATACATTTCATACCCTATTAGTTCTTTTTCTCTGGAGAATTCTAACTAACACAGATTTAGTTTAGGCTCCTATCACATAGACAGAAGCATAGAATCTGTGCTTTGTATTCCATGAACCAGTCAATCCTTTGGATTCTGGAGCCAATATATTTCAACCTAGGAATATTGCTCCAGCACATATCGTGGGTATCACAGAAGTTGGTCATCTTTTAGTGACATCTGAAGGAGAAAGGGCTTTGCAGAAGTTATAGGCAGAAGTACGAGATGCTCTGTTGCTTGGACCATATAATCTGGCAAACCACAAGACATGGGAAATGTCAGTGGAAGTAAACATATATAGTACGCAGCTTATGGCAAGCTCCACAACTGATGCATCAACACCGTTCCCTGAGTTCACACCTTGGCCATAGAGGAGATCCCACATGGACAGCTGTAGGAGGAGAAAAATGTCTGAGCTTGGATATGGTTCCAGTGCAAACCAAAGTGAATGTGATGGTTGCATCACAGCAATGTTCAGGGGTGGCCTTGAAAAGTGAGTGGAGAGGAAAATTCTTCCCAAATAGACCTGCTTTCTGGGGCACCATTCTGTGTGGAAGAAAAATCAGTCTGAGGCAAAAATGTAGACATATATTCTTAGGTGTTGGCTAACGGGCTGGCCATCTAGTTAGGGGTTTGTAAGAAAAAAAAAGAGGCTGAAAGTTCAACAACAAAGAGGTCTGAGGGAGAGGCATAAACATGAATATATATAAAACATGAAGATTTTTGTTCTACATGTTAATGCCTCTCCAGAAGTATTCACCATGAAGGACACATTAAACAGGCAAATACACAAAAAGGCTGGATCAGTTGACATTAGTCAATTTTCACCATTAATCACCCCAAAACTGGTACATACGTAGAGTAGCCAAAGTGTCAGAGATGAAGCCTAGTATCAACCCAACAGCATGAACTCTCACTTACCAAGGTTGATACAGCTTCACTGC
Source organism: Globicephala melas (assembly GCF_963455315.2). Classification (NCBI taxonomy): domain Eukaryota; kingdom Metazoa; phylum Chordata; class Mammalia; order Artiodactyla; family Delphinidae; genus Globicephala; species Globicephala melas. Next base: position 4,810,155 of record NC_083327.1, on the reverse strand, counting down.
AACAGAGATCAATACGAAGATCTGCTAAAAAGAAAACCAATCAGACATTTGGTGGTGAGTCAACTATACTGAACTCCTTCTATCCTGGAAGGGTCCTCAGTTTGTCCTCCTAAGGATGGGTATCTATTCTAGGTATAGAACTGCCTTTCCTACTGAACTTCAGCCATAACTGATATCCAGAGGGCATGGTCCACAGGCATAGGCTCCACACATCATAACACTGGACCAGGGGGCTAACTTCATAGTGAAGGAATTTCAGGAGAGAAATGACAATCATGGAATCCACTGGTTATATTGTACACCCCATCATGCTGAAGCAGCCAGTCTTATGGAATTATAGAAAAGCCTTTTATAGGACAGCTGAAGTGCCAGTTGAGAAGCAACACTCTGAAAGGATGGACACCACCCTTCAGTATGCAGTATACACATGAATTGAGAGACTTCTGGATGATCCAGTGTCCTCAGGAGGAAGGATATGTGGATCTGGTAATCAAGGGGGAAGTAGAGGTGATAACACTGTAGTCACTTTCAATGACTCACTGCAGGATTTGTGCTCCCACCCCTGAAGTCCTTGTCCCACAGTTACACTCTTGCCAGAGGACACAGTAAAAGTCACATTTTACCTTGCATGACTATGCTGCCAGGGCACTTTGGACCCTTTGTTTCTAGGCACCCAGAGGTAAGAAGAGGAGTCATCCTATAACAACCTTGTCGATCCTGATCTTTAGGAAAAGACAGAACTGAATTTCACAACAGGATGGTGATAAACATATTTGGAACCTAGGTGATACCCTTGGGTATCTTCCGCTATTTGCTCTCCCTGTTGCATCTGTGAACAGACACACACAGCAACACTGACCTGATAAGGTTATGATAACCAAGGGTTTTGACCTCTCAGAAATGAAAGTTTGCCATGAGGAACTTCTAGTCCTTGATACCTGAGTGTGAGGGTCATGTGGAAAGGATTGTGGAGGAAGGAGAGAAGGAGTTTGGCTTGAGATTGAATGCACGTGGGACTGTGTTTCATCCCACCAGCATCCCTCTTCTAGTTTCCTCTCAGGGAGGGAGGTCCTGGAGAAGCATGGGGTAGGTGATCCTGAACTCGAGTGTGGTAAGTTGTGTCCCCTGGTAGCAATGGAAGTGCACCATTCAGGTCTTCTCCTGGGAGGAGCAAAATTACATTCTGAAGACGTCTCAGCCTTTTCTGTGTCCCTTATCATTTCCCTCCCCTAGCATTTCCCCCACTAAATCTCTTGCACTGTCTCAGTATTTGCTTCTCAGAGGACCCAGACTAACATTTAGTACAGACTTAAGTATTGGAGTTTCTATGCTTATTTTGTATTTTTTATGTATCTCTATTCTTCACTTATTTTTACTGTATTATAATGATTTATTTCTGTCTATAGTCTCCTCAAATTATTTAAATTAATCGTGTAAAAAATGTTTTATTTATTACTTCAGTGCCCTAAGCACAGTTCCTAGAACATTCTCAAAATATGCTTTTTTAATAAAATGTTAAATAAATAAATGATTAAATTATGTATATTTAATTAAGAAAGTAACTATAGTGTGAATGTATCCTCTTGGCTTCGTATATTTTGTTTAGTGGTGAGAGTTTCAAAAATAATATATTTACATGGATGCATTATTTCAACATTTTAGGCTCAACATTAATAAGGGAAATGAATATATAGTCTGGAAAACAGAGACATTTAGATAATTAAAGAGTGACATTATATTAGTTTACTTACTTTTAAATTGAATTAATTCTTAGGGAGGACACTCCATTATATACCATATTACCAAAATAACTGCTATTTAGTTGATATTTTGCATATGCTAAAATCAATGTACAATACATATACAACTATTATCCATCAATACCACCAAGAGTCCTTCCTTGAATTATGACATAAATTCCACATTTTGATACAAAGGAGTTATTTGAAAATAGAGAGAAAAAGAAAGAAAAACATTCATCAATGAAAGAAAATTAAGGTATCCTTTTATAAATGGTATTGAGTCAATATATTTAACAATAGACAAAGGCTAATCATAAATCATATCATTTTAAACTTTCTGTATGTTTTAACAGTGTTAGGTTATTTAATCTATGATGTCATTCTAATTCACATAATAGCCATTTGTATTAGAATAACATCGTTTTATACTATAAAGTTATCAAAGAATAAAAAGGAAAATTATTAACTTATAACTATAGCAATAAGGTATTTTAAAAGACATTAATTAAACATCAACTATTGGTAGGAATAAGTATCTAGGATGTTCATTAAATTCAAGTTGATTATGGAGACATACAGTCAAAATAATGAGCTTAGAGGTATTAGAAGAAATAAATAGATCAAGAGCAGATATAACATTTGATGAAACATGATTTTACCTATTATATTTCTTCTAGCAGCATTCTGATCATTTATGATCACTTGATTAATGGCTCTTTTCAGAGTGACTACTTGTCAGAGACAAGCACACATATATTGCAAATAAATTCTTAAGATAAACATGGCGTGGGTATTTTAACGGTCTGCTAATAAACACCTTTGCTGTGTGATGATTCATGAAGCTAGGGCTGATGCGTTTTAGTTGCCTAAGGTGTGTACTAATAGGACACTAAAGCAAGATCAAGTAATAATGTTATGTTCTTCTAGATAATGTTAAAATTAACTGTCAGCCCTATGTGATCTGTCCTGTTAAGACAACTGAAACAGTTAGACATCAACACATTATATTATGGTAGGTTTTGTATTTTCTTCCACTTTATGAACTTATGGTTTAGATAAAGGATATGAAAATAAATTTCCTTCCTTATGATAGTCAATATTAGCTCTCATCAAGTCTTTCACTACAATTAGAGATTCTTGTAGGTTTTTATTTGCATGCTTCAGAAAACATCCTTAGAACTTTGAAGCCAATCCCAGCTTGACTATGCAATTGTATAATTGAAGAGAGTGTTCTTAAGACAACCTAAACATTAACACACTACCTGTATTTAGGAACATTCTGCAGAAAATTGTTTTTCAGATTTGAAATGATTTAATAGTGTACTATCTCCTCACACCCGTAGCCTAGAGTACATAAACCATGACATTTTTACTTCATTAGCCAAAGAGGCATTGAGAATGGTACCTGTAGCAAATTCATTAGTCACCTCCTGTATTCCAATAGGAAGCTCCCAGCATCTGTACAAAATTACTAGAGAAATTATCAGGTAAGTTAAGTACAAAATTTCAGGATATTTTGCGGCTCTCTGAATGATCTGATTGGCTTCCCGTTTGATTTAACTATTTTTTTAAATGAATGTTATCACAGCATATAGATCTCAGAAAGACTAATCGAATGATAAATTGTAAGCTGATTATGGCCCTAAAGAATGAATACACATTCCTGCCTCTGCTATTCCCTTGTTATTATGTTCATGAGACATACGTATGGAACAGCTTGAATCTCAGGTGCCTCAACCTATTTTTACAGGAAACATTAGTAATAACTTGGGAAAGAGAAGAAAGAACTGATCAATGTTGGGATGTAAATTCAATTTGTGTGGGCTGAGGAGCCTTTCCCTGCTTTCAGCAACTAGAATATTTGCTTGGACAGCATATTTTGCCCTCTTTCAAATGGTCCTTTATCTGTCTTCAACCTCTTGTTTTGCTGACTCAGGAGACAGCAAAGTCTGGTTTATTAATTCTGGAGGCAATAATTCTAATTATCCTCACAAGCTTAACTCTGACTTCTCTCTTAGTGGTCTTGGAAGCAATGGAAGCTGGTACAGCAGCTGGATTGAAACCTGGAAACGCTTGGAGAGGCTGAGCAGGTGATTTGATTCCAAAGGACTTGATGACCTCTTCTTTTTAGACTGAACTGCTCTTCCCTTAAGACAATTTAAACCTCTACTTTGGAATATGAAAATGGAGCACATAAGTTGCTTCCAGCTTTAAAATGAAGCCAAAATGTGAAGTTACCTGGATAACCCCCTAAAATGTGGATGGTCACAGGACCTTGGGAGGAAAGAGGTGGCAAATTTCAAACCAGCCACACGGTGCTTGTCTGTGCTGTGAAGGCGGTCTTACTTGGACAATGATTCTCTCTATACCCAAGTCACTGCCCTCTGGGGTACATCACAGTGGACTTACTTTGTGATTTAATTTCCCTCTTTTTTCATATTGTTGAATTAGAAGCATTCAAATAGCTACTGATTGATCTTATAAGGAAATATGAATTTCAAACAATCTCTATTCCTGCAATAAACTTTTTATCTCAACATATTGGCTGAGAAGATGAATGATTGACTCGAATGGTAAGGTGGAAATACCAAATTTTCCTTCCATTGTGAAGATAAAAAAAATAATAAAAACAAAAGCAATTTTGCAGTGCTATGCTCTTTCCAATCAAATTTAGCATGAGGTGAACTGAAAGCGTATTTCTTCTTGTCCTTTTTGTTACTCCTTATTAATTCATGGTCTACATAATGTTTACAAGACTGCTGTAGCTTTATTGTTTTCCTTCCTTCTTTGTGACATTGAATTAGCATCTGAGAAATTAATTGCTTCCCCACTCTGTGCTGGCTGTTCTGTGGTCTGATATCGGCCCCTCTGTCAAAGATTGTTTTACTTACATCACGGAGCAGAGAGCAGCATGCATCTTTTCGGAGTTTGCTTCCTGACAGCTCTTGTCTTCAATGATAGCAACACAGAGCTCTCAGAGTCTCTATTAAGGAGACTTACTCAATTTGTTTCTGCTCTTGCATTACATAAGTAAACTCAAAAGAAAATATATGTGCTGAAAAGCATATCTGGTATAATTCCCAGGTATGTTCTTCCAAATGATTTACTTTAGGGTTGTGAGCACAATTTCTATGGGGTAAAGGACATATCCTGAGGTCCAAATATGGATTGCTGATGTCAGAAATAAAACGATTGCTTTAATGAATTGATCAAAAAGATACTGTCTTACTTTGAACAACAAGGATCTGTTATTATGGGAATGGATGGAAATTGGAAAACGAGGGCAGGGAGTAGAAGTTTAAGCCACAGGAACAAAAACTAAATATGACTAAAATTCAGCCATAAGCAATAGGATAGAATAACTCTCAAAGGCCTCCTGACTTTTTTCTTCTTGCTATAAACCTTTCCTGAGGGGTAAAGTAAGAGGAAGAACAAATGAGGACACAAGATTCTTTGACAGGTAAGGCCATTTGACTGATGAATAATCAAATTTTTACTAAGAGACTAAAAACAACATCGGAAGGGGGGGACAGTGTTTGTTCTCCCTGGAATTTAAAATATAACAGCAAAATCTAAAGAATCCAACATTTTTTGCTATAAGTTCACAATAATTATATAATCTACCATTTTTTTTTTTTTTGTTATACTTAAGGGGTTTTTTTGTTTGTTTGTTTTCTCTTGGTGTTTTTCGGGTTTTTTTGCGGTACGCAGGCCTCTCACTGTTGTGGCCTCTCCCGTTGCGGAGCACAGGCTCCGGAGGCGCAGGCCCAGCGGCCATGGCTCACGGGCCTAGCCGTTCCGCAGCATGTGGGATCCTCCCAGACCGGGGCACGAACCCGTGTCCTCTGCATCGGCAGGCGGACTCTCAACCACTGCGCCACCAGGGAAGCCCCTACTTAAGGGTTTTTTAAAGAAAGAATGAAAAGTAAATTTTCACTTTATGTTTTGAAAAGTAAGTCTGTTTTCAAAGTGGCATTTGAACTGTGCTAGTTTGTGAAATACAGATTTGTCACTCAACTCACTGGCTTTCACTTATTTGTGGGGTCGTCTTATTTTCTTTACATGAACTTGGAGACAGCAGTGGCTAAGCCGAGTGTGTCTTACAAGGACCAGCTATTTTATATGCCACGGGGTGACTGAGGTGACAGCTGTGAACATTACGGCAACATAAATAATATGTAAATAAGTGCATGCTTTCCAACAAGACACAACTGGAGAGGCTTTTCATAAACAATTAAACTAATATACTTTATTGCCTGATGCACAATAGAAAGAGAATGAGTTTTCTAATAGGCTTCTTGGAATTACTTTTTTTTATGCATTGAAATGTTGTTAATGTTTCTAAAATTATCTCAGCTGAAAATTACGTTTAGCCTCAGAGGGTGAAAGAAAAATCATTCTCTGACACTGCTCCCCTTCTCTGTATTCTCTCCTTTTACTGTGTACTTTTTTTCTTTGCGGTACGCGGGCCTCTCAGTGTTGCGGCCTCTCCCATTGCGGAGCACAGGCTCCGGACACGCAGGCTCAGTGGCCATGGCTCATGGGCCCAGCCGCTCCGCGGCATGTGGGATCTTCCCGGACTGGGGCACGAGCCTGCGTCCCCTGCATCAGCAGGCGGACTCTCAAACACTGCGCCACCAGGGAAGCCCAAAACTGTGTACTTTTTAAAGAGATTAAGACAAATGATGAGTGTGTTGGTGGAGACTACAGTGAAACTGGCTGGACTGTCCCCTGTATAATTTACCCTGGCTGCCTTAGGATCCTGTGATGATTTTTCCTTGGGAGGGAAAAAAAAAATCCATGTAAGCTAAGGAAGAAGCTCTATTTCTGTACTTAGATTTAGAAAAATGATTCATGTGCTCTCATTCTCATAAAGGAGATGGGTTGAGGATTGAATTCTTCGATACTTTGGAGAACAATAAGGATGTTTTATCTGAAGCAGGTTTTTTGAAGATTTATCAAATAGAAATTTATTCAGACCTGATGGGATGGTTATGAAGATCACTGAGATAGTATACTTCAGCACTTTTAGATCTCTAAGGAAGAAGCAGATAGAAGTGAGTCAAAATACTATTACTTTTAAGTCATAGAATCCCAAAAAGTTAAAATATCATTTCTCAAAAGCACTTCTTGAAAACTATAAGCATAGCCATTCCTACCCTAACTTTTTTAAATCCAAGGAAAGTACAGCCAACAAACTACTATTTAATAAAAGTAATAGAAGCTCTTCCTTTTGCAGAAAACATTTTGCATCTACCAAGAGCCAAGAAGGAATATGAATATTGATTCAGACTCAGATATGAATCCTGACCTCAAAAGTACTGAATGTGATTAGCCTGTATGTGCATTGGCCCCATGGATTATGAATTTTGACTTTTTTCTTGATGATGATATTTTAAATCAAAGCAATTTGAGCTTCCTATGATAATATTGAAGCCCTGTATGTTTTCAAATACTTTTGTACAGTCCAGAAAGGACAGAAAACTAGATGTTTTTCCCCCACAGTAATTCTGCACAAAGTTTTTCCATCTGCTATTAGGAAATGTTTCCCTAAAATAAGACATCAAAATGGTAGAATTATGGTAAGTTCATGTCTTAGCTGATCATGTAGTTAACAGAGTGAGGGGAAAGTGAGCAGACCCATAGATAAGGATGTACATTTGTTCCCTTTTAAAAGGAAGTGTTCTGGTCCTAACAGAATGCTGATTCCAGAATCTGTAGAAGCCAAGTAAAATCAGGATCAAAGGATTATATATTTCTAAATGTCTTTTATTGATCTAGGTGATTTAAAAACACAGTACCCCTTTAAAAGAAGTGATTCGTTATGATTTCAAAACCACAAATTAGAACCACACATTTTCAGGATTAGCAATGTCAATGTAGACATAATGTTGCCTACTCACCCAGAATTCCAATTCCAGATTCAGTAACATTGTGTGAACTAATTATTTTTGTCTCTGACTCTTCCCTAAATTTCTCCTTTATGATGTACCTACTTTGCCAGTCGATATAGTAGATTGAAAAATGACCCAGACACTCAGATACAGGCATAGAGGCCTGTATGTTCATCCATTGTTTAGCCTTAAATCTGTGATTCTTCCCCCTCCAACTCCTTCAGTTTATTTTTTTCCCTTTCTCTTCAGTTTTCTGCATTATTCTCATTTCCACTTTCCATTATCTCGCTCCCTTTTCTGACTTATATCGATCGCTGAGGAATGTAAATTAGCCCCGTTACCAGGAAGCAGGTTACAGTTCTCTCAGGCATGGAGACATCTCAGCATATCGTTTACTGACTCGAGTCCTACTGATGCTGTATTGACTAAAAAGTGCAAAAGCAGAGAGGATGTCTAATTAAAGAGACTCAAATAAACATGAACATTAAAAGACAAATAAATTCTGTCACTATTATCCCATCAAGTTTGATGACAAGAGAAGGTAGAATTTGAAATGTGGTTCTCAAATTTTTTTGACAAGGTCTTCAGTGATTTCTCTCTCTCTCTCCTTCTCTCTCTCTGTCTCTCTCTCTCTCTCTCTCAGTCTGTCTGTCTGTCTCTGTCACACACACACACACACTTGAAATACTGACCTGATTATTATGACACAAGCAACTATAAGATAGAATGGATTTTTGCTTGTGAATATATTTTCCTTGGTAACCTTAATTATTTAAAGTCGTGTTTCAGAAGTAAATCCACCTGTAGAGACTGACCAGATGCTTGTTTTCAAGAGACGTTCTGGCCCCAAAGGAGATTGACTGCCTTTCTTAGGTCTTTCTTTGTATAAAATCTTTGTATGTGTTTTAGGATTTGCATGCCTTTTAAAGTGCCAAATGTTCTCTTCAGGGGTTCAGATTATTTAGGTGTTGGAATGAGCTTTCGATAATAAAGAGTAAAATTCCTTTTTCACACATTAAAAAAAAATATTGAATATGCATTGCGTACACATGGGTGCCCTAATTGCTTTCTTTTCTGGATCCTCCAAGAGGCTATGCCGATCATGGGACCCCACAAAGTAATCCAGATTGTTTAGAATTAAGCATTAGTAAGAGGAAAATCACAAGAGGCAGCTGAACGCTAGGAATGTCCAAAGCTGGACAGAGGTAAGATGGGAAAATTGTCAATACGTGAGTTGATCCTCCCTCTGTGCACTGCAGGGTGCCTTGCTGCCCTCCTAATTTAACAAACATTGATTGAACAGCTGCTCTAAGGCAGGTGCACACAAGACAAAGGGAATTCAGAAATGACATATGAGGAGCACACAAGGTAGCTAAATGAGCACAGGGCTAAGAGATGTGATGGGTACAAGGACTACTGGAATGAAGAAGGGCCAGTGGGGGTCCATGAGACGGTCAGGACACAAGACAGTGTTGCATTTCTGAGTGGATCAACATTTAGCTTTAGAAGACTCAGAAATGTTCTCTGTGACAGAGTGACTTGCTAAAGCCTGGCATTCCGTAATCTGACCAGATGTATTTCACAGATATTATTATTATCTATTCAATTCTGCCCTGCCTTTGATTTTAATCAAGTGGTGATAGAGAATTAAAATTTAGGCACTTGATGCCATGAAGTCATTAAATAAATGTAGAAGGAACCTTAGCAATATCTAGTTCAATTAGGGCCATTAGGAAATATTGCATAAATTTTAACATATTGTATAAAATTTCTTAAATATCAAACAATAGCAAACTCAATAGTAAAATGATATCTTCAAGTATGAATGAATAAAGGTTTTTCAATGAACCATTTTATGAGAGAAAATGCTGGGAGAGAGATTTTAAAATAGATTTGTCTAATAGGTAAAAGCAGGTATAATCCATAAAAAAGAGGAAACTCATTAAGTTTGTAAATTCAAGAAATAAATATCTTTATGTCTTTCCCAGAAGGAACATGGAGGGATTCTAGTGGAAGGCTAGAATAGAATTCACAGTAATATTAACTAGAATGGCTAAAGGAAGAGAAAGTATAGAAAATTAGGTGCCTTGTTAACAGTAATGAGTTTTAAAGTTATCCTCCATACATACAAGTTTTCAATTTATTTTGTCTAATTTTCTTCTGCTTATTGTTATAACCCTGCTGTGGATAATCTTCACATTTCTTATTTGGAAGGCAGCTGTCACATGAAACTGCAGCCGCTTTTCTCAGTTATTGAATCATAACGATCATGTCATTTTAGCAGAAGAGCAGCAAAAGCCAGTTTGCATGAGAATCCATGTCAGGAAAGATAGACCTCAAATGAGTCGATTTGCAGTATTAAAAGCATTGTTTCATAAACATAATGAACTCGACACACCCAGTCCTTTAGTACATTTTCTTGGCATTACTTTTAAACCATATCCAGGATCTGACCTTGTCTTACCACGTCTAACCCTTACACTCAGGACCAGCAGTGGCCATGTCTTGCATTATTGCAATCTTATCTAATGACCTGGTCTTTCCGCCTCCATTCTTATGCCCCTGTAATCTAATTTATTCTCCCCTCAGGGATGAAACAAGAGTGCAAGTCTAGCACGTGGCCTCCCATATCACACAGGTAGGAGCCAAAGTCCTCAGAGTGATGGAGTCCCTTGTCACATCTCTGGCCTCATTCCTTTCCATCCACTTCTTTACCCCCTCCACTCCAGCCTGTTGGTTCACAAACCTCCTACTAAGTCCCTGGGTGAAATCCAAAACAGTCCTCAGTATGCGGAGGACAACGGGAGACCAAGAAAGAGGCCGACCACTTCAGGTTGGTAAATGACAGGTTTAATAAGCAAGGGAACTTGCATACGAGGCTGCCAGAATCTTAGAAGTTTACATAGGGACCTCAACAGGGGTCAGTTCCCACATGGTCTAGATGGTCTCAGCTACACATTATCCTCTTAAGGCTGCATCCTTGGGAGGTTCTGAGAGCAGGGAAGGCAAGTGGAATGCACATTCCAAGGACAGAGGAGTGGGTGGGGAGCCTCCAAATTGCCCGTGTCCAGCTCTAGGGTCAAACAGGTGGTCAAGTCCACTTGATGATCTCCCTCCACACAGCCATGCCATCCTGCAATGGGAAGGGCAAGCTCCTTCCTCAGGACCTTTGAAACATGCTATTTCTTTTACCTGAGATGCTCTGTTCCTAGACACTTGCTTGTATGCTTCTTTAACTTCCTTTGGGACTTTACTAAAATGTTAGCTACTGGCTGTTACTGTAGTGTAATATGTCTCTTTAATATACTAAACTGCACTGCCAGCCAATGTGAGAAATCTAACTCGATCTTCTGACTAGATCTGTACATAATCAATTGAATTCAGATTTTAAAATAGCTAAAGTAGTAAAAGTATTATTAATAACCTTAAGTACCCGTTTTATGTTCTAACCAATTTGTGAATTAATTCCTGAGTTCCTATAGAATCTATAAATAAGTGCAATTTCGGAGGTGGTAATACAAATACATTCTATTTTTTTAAATCTTATATTATTAAATCATGTTATTAACTAGTCATAATTATATAATTTTAAAACAAATAAGAATAATTATTTTTAAAATATATAATTACTTATGAAGTCAGTACAAAATGATTATGCATGTAAAAATTTAGCTGTTGAACACGTTTTTACCTTTGCATAAATTTATTTATGAATATATCGAATTTCCTAAGGCTTTAAGCTCATAGAAAATAGATTTAAGAGTCTCATGCTTTACCAACTGAGCTAGCCAGACAGCTGGCTGAAAATAGATTTAAAAACTAAGCTTTACAGCTCAATACAGACATTAATGAGAACTGTAGGCAATTCAACTTTAATACAAAATATTTTTATCTTCAAGGCTGTTATAATGCATTTTTTGGGTAGCTTGTTTACATGTATAATTCCCTTAATTTGAGGGAAAGTGACAGTATATTATATAAAAACATGCAGTGATCATTAACATCACCAAATACTCATTTTCAGTTTTAACAAATTATTTGCCTTCACAGTTCAGTTTTTTGTCTTAAAGATGTTCTTTCTTTAGATATTATATCTATATATAAGCAACATGGAAAGCATGTTTTAACAAATATTATAGTCAATGGCTGTCTCTAAAAATGGTCCTAGGAACATGGAGACATAGTCATCTTATACGAAACTGTCATCAATAAAGAATCTTCACAATGACATTGTCTACATATATTTCTGAGTGGTCCTCCTTAGATTTCATTTTAACTTATATCTCTGTTCAATGAAAGGAGGAAAAAAAAGGCTCTCTCTGTGAATCCACAAATAATTCAAAACACTTCCCTCTTCATTGTCCCGAAGTCAAACACGTTGGTGATTTTCTCTGAAGGCTGGATTCACATCACATGATATGCAACTGCATTCATATTTTTAGTCATATTTTTTGACACATTCAGTAGTTACAGTGTTTCCTTTGTATATTCCTTGAAAAAAGTCATATTTCAATCATTTTTAAACTTTTCCATTTTAATCTTCACACTTCTTACACTTACTGTTTTATTGTTTTAATGCACATTTGTTCTAAGTAGCCTATTAAAACGGAATCAGGCCAAATTGTTCAAGAATGCTCTTATCACAGTTTTTTTTTATTTCTTTCTCTACATTTTCATCATTTTTGCATTTATGAGTGCAAACAATATTTGAATTTATTTTACTACAGAATTCAACCCAATCTAAACTTTTGTAAGGATGGGTGACTCCAGCCGTCTTTTTCATTTGTCAAATGATTCACACTATTTTTCAAAGAGTTTTGGTTCACTATAATCACATTTATAGATACTTTTTTTCTGAACAAGTTGTACTTATGAAAATCCACATGGGAATGACTCTTCTTATTTTTTATTCATTATTAGTGGAAATGAAAGCATTTTCTTTATTAGAGTGAACCATAAAATTTTGGATAAAATTATAAGTGAATTACAGTGAAATAAGATGTAAATATTTGTGTATATAATTGAAACGTATGTGAAGTACATTTGGAAGTAAAGGATATTTTTTGTTGGTACCAGAAAAATAAAGTAAAGCCAAAACAAAACAAAATCAAAAACAAAAAATAGAGAGTATGAAACACTGAATCTATATTCAACATATTACTCCATTACTCTGCTCTATTAAAGCTGATAAATATGTCCCAAGGACACTGAGCTCAATTAATGTAGGACTCAAGTAGACAAATCAAAGTGTGTATATTCTTTAATACCCCGTGTGTAAAATTAGTTTCAAATACTCAGAACTAAAATCATATACGATATTTCTGGAAATGTTTGTACTGCTTTTTAAAACTATTTACTAGGCAAATGACTCAATATGTTAGAATTCAGAGAATAGTATCCAAAATAACCAAACAGCACAAGCAGAGCTATGAGAATTCAAATACCCTAACATGAAATTAAAGCTTTTCATTAGTATCTTTGCTTTTTCATCTACAACTAAACATCCTGTGAACTCAAAGTTGTGAAAATACATTCACTGCATCCAATGGACTTTGGACCATTCAGAAGTAACACCCATTATTTTGGAAATGATATATTCTGATGTGGGTGAGCATGGCTCTCAGTTGGTAAATGAGTAGTCTCAACATTTACTCATGGCATTAAGAAAATTACTTTTAAATTTGTTCCTGACTGTAAATACAACAATAAAATAAAATAGTGGCTACTGTTATACAATTATGGATGTTTCTTTTTTTTTTCTTCAAAATTTAATCTAATGTGGTTTCATCATCTTAATTGATAAGAATAAAGGATGATTGAGACGTTTGGTAAAGGTGGGAGGATGTTGTTGTTCATCTGAGTCAGTGATATAAGAAATTGCACATCAGTGCTCCAAATCACAAAGCAGGAAGTGAGTACAGACTCCTGCTCATTCATTTTCACCTCATATCAACCTCCAAACCCTCGTTATTCCAATTCCTCTTCTAGTCTTCCTAAAGTAAAGGAACATGCACTCACAATTTGAACAGGGATAAGAATAGTAACAACAAAGACTTTCATACATTTATTCCACCCCAGGTCCGAGCTAAGAGCATTGCATGAATTAACTCCTTTAGTCTACACACTGATCCCGGAGACCGGTCCTATTTTCTCCAATTTTTAGACAAGGAAAACAAAGCACAGAAATGTTAAGTAACTGGCTAGGTCACCCATCAAGCAGGTAGAAAAGCTGCTTGAATCCAGCTAGTTGGGCTCCACAAAGCATGCTCTAATCACTATCCCAGTGTTCCTGAAACACATCACCCCAGACGTTGTTGACAAGGAGATTCTAATTGACTAGGTCAGGGTTGGAGGCTGACACTGTGCATTTTTAGTGAGCTCAGATATGATCCAACTTCTGCTTGCTGACCACGTATTGAGGTGCAAAATGTTACACTGTGCTGCCTCTTGTGGGCAAGGCCAGGATAGAACAAACTTGCTGTAGAAAGATCCCCTTTGTCATGCAGGCTTTCTATACCCCCAGGTTTCCCACATTTACACTGAGAAAAAGATCTGAGGTATCTGGACACCCTAAAGCTTTAGGCACAAAGCATGTCTGTCTGTCCCTACTGCACCTGTTGTGTCAGTCTTTTGTCTTAGAGTTAGGTCATATTAATTTCTGAGGTCATGGCCTTCTCCCACTATGAACTAAGATCACGATCCATGTTCATTTAAATTTATTCTAAGATTGAACTTTTGGAAGAAGTTGATGTTAATATCAAGAGAACCTTCAAAGCCAGCTGTGAGACTGTCACAGCTGTCCTGTGTCTTATCTCCTGGACCATTTTAAACAATTTAAAATTTTCTCTGAAATAAACTTTTATACTCTTCCTATAAATATGATATTTCAATTAAGATTAGAGTAGTAGAAATCTCTTTTTTTTTTCTGGCATGTATAGTTTTTTTGAATAATTTTTGGGATGCATGTAAATGATTGAAACCAAATTGTTATTCAATGCCCTTTAACATGCACACAGCCATAAGAAAAAGGATCTGGCTGAAATATTTATATCTCTTCTTTTAAATGTTACTACAATTTAGAAACAGTGATTGTCCTGTGCTGGGCTTTGGCTCTCTGACAGTCTTTTTACTGATTCCCTGGAATCTTTCAATATTCTTTACAATTGAACTGAAGCTTTACTTACAGAGATTTATTATTTGACAGGTAATAAGCAATTCTTGATTTTATCATGTTTTACATTTGATGACCTCGGTTAGCTCTGACATGTTTTTTTCTCCTGATACATTAATATTTTGACCTTTGGCTTGTTTTTGCATAAACAAAGCTCCATTTTTATCTTTGGGTTGTTTTGCATATGCATAATCATACCTCCAGCCTTTTCTAACTTCTAAGCCACAGGTAGAGAAATAAAATATGCTATGAAATGAACTTTGGGAAAAGTTGTAAGTTATTTGAAACAGGTAGAAGTAGTTTAATTTTAAAAGGCAAATTAATTGAGAATTTTAAATGTCTAAAGGTTTTTCCAGCTTTTTTTGTGTATACCTGATAAATAAATTGGTAGAATATTTAAAGTGTACATCATAACAAAACATTGTAAATTAACTACACTTCAAAATTTAAGAAAAGAACTTAAAATAGATTCTGCACAGATTCGGCTTTACATGAACCGGCATGGGGGTTGGATACCAGTATTTTTAAACGCACCTCTGCTAGTTCCAATGTGAAGTCATGTCTGAAAACCAGTGCTTTGTAGGACTGGGTCCTGAACACCTGAGTGCCGTCCCACCATCCTCTCTGACTATCATGAAGGTCACCAGACTTTTGGGGCCAATATTTGTGTGATGTTTTAATGTTCTGTCTCCTCCAAAATAATTGATTCTTGGACATATACTTTTGAATTCTGCACATGGGAAACCCACTGTCACAAAGTGAGCACATAATAAGGGTTAAGCGAGAAGAGGGCTTCGCTTTGGCTTACCCGAGGATTCCTCCAGATTCGAGTTTTGTTCACAATGTCCACTCCCAAGACTGACATCAAACTGCCACTTCCACAGGCCCATTAAAAAAAAGTGTGCATCGTGGTGATTCAATGTATGCATATATTATGAAAAGATTCTTCCCATCCAGTTAATTAACACATCACTCATCTCATATATTTATCTGTTTTTTGTTGTTGTTGTTTGTTTGTTTTTGGTGAGAACATTTAAGTTGTGCTCTCTTAGCAAATTTCAGTTATACAATACAGTGTTATCACCTATAGCCACTGTTTCACAGTGAGTATTTCCTTATTATGATCAATGTGTAACTACTTAAGATTAATCAGGTTTGTCATAGTTCATCTATATTTATCTCTCCCATGAGAAGTAGTCCATGTCCTCAAGGATCCTTTGCCCATAATATATGATATAGCTACACTAATTAACTCTTTTAATACCAGTGTTTGTCGTTAAGTTTTTCTTTCAATTGATTTGAAATTATTTTTCTATTTATTTATTTTATTATTTTATTTTATTTATTTATTGTTTCTGGCTGCGTTGGGTCTCCATTGCTGCACGCGGGGCTTTCTCTAGTTGTGGTGAGCGGGGGCTACTCTGCTGTGGTGCGCAGGCTTCTCATTGCAGTGGCTTCTCTTGTTGTGGAGCACGGGCTCTAGGTGTGCAGGCTTCAGTAGTTGTGGCTCGTGGGCTCAGTAGTTGTGGCTCGCAGGCTCTAGAGCACAGGATCAGTAGTTGTGGCACATGGGCTTAGTTGCTCCACAGCATATGGGATCTTCCCAGACCAGGGCTCAAACCCGTGTCCCCTGCATTGGCAGGTGGATTCTTAACCACTGAGCCACCAGGGAAGTCCTGAAATTATTTTGCAATTAACTATACAAATCATTCAAAATAGATGAATTTACCCCATTCAGAGGATAGCACTGTTTTTGAAAATTATTTAAGAAACAGAAAGATACAAAATTATAGTCTAGTCTAAGTACATAAACAACCGCCATCCTACTGAACAGTTATGTACGAGGGTTAGAAGTCTCCTAAGACAGATGCATCTGGAGACAAGCTCTCCTGGTAAAGTCAGCAACCTCCTGTTGAGGTAGCAGCTGACTCCAGGATCCATAAGAGTGAAGCTCCACAACACAGGAAGGGTGGACGGATGATGATGAGTTAGAACCCAACAGCCTGATAGAGAGAGAGAAGGCAGATCTTTCCAAGGAGGGTGCAGAACCATTTAGGATTATGAAAGGTAAAATTAGGATTTTTAAAATTTAAAATAGAATGTAAAGTAAAAGAAAGGGGTAGCAATGTTGAGGTGAGAGTTGTGATAACATTTTAGGATCAACAGACGAGCAGAAAGGCTATATCGCCTGAAAAGGGAAAGCACTAACACCGTTTAAGAGAGAGGATCAATTACTGGATTAATGAAATGTAAACAAATTTACAAACACATAATTTTAAAACACAGCTTGTCCAACTATGGCTTATAAGGAAACAAGGACATGGCAGATTCTAAAGTAACTTTAAGAATCTCTCTGTTTTGGGATAGATAAGAATTATTTTGTCAGTAAAGGAATAAAGAACAGTGTTTACCGTAGAAATAACTGTGACATTTATAAAAAATGTTTGTTTCACGAACAGGCAGAAGTATCAGGGCTTCCACTGTAAAGTTCGTGCATCTGAAATTTATCACATTCAACAGAAAGTCTCTGCAAGTGTGCTTTTGCAAATAAAAGCCCTGAAATACTAGTCTTGTTCTTCAATGATGTGTAAAAAACTCCAGTAAAACCCATTTACCAGTTTAATACCTTTTCTATGATAACATAAATATATGCAACTTTGATTTACAGAAAGGAAAAGTCAAGTTCTTAACTTCTGGAATGAGTTTTTTTCACCAGGAAAAGTGCTTAAAATGAAAGCAATACATATACGTGTTAATATGCTACAAAAATTAGAACTTGAAATGCATATTATAGGCATAAAAACTTCTAATTCTCTATTTTTTATATCACATGGAACGATTGTGTATTTTTCTATGCAAAAAACTACTCATTCTTCCTGTCACCACCCTACACCACTTGGCTTTTTTTTTTCTTTTGTTTATAATTATACTTCTTGTCTTGCTAATGACATTCAAACACTAATGGCACTCAAAGTGACACTGAATGCTATGGATGTCCAAATAAAAAATATTTTAATTTTCTTTTTTATGGTCACAGTAACTTTCTGAGTCAGAAATTTGACACACTGTTATTCCCACATGTGAGGTCTTGAGATACAGATACTTTTTAGTTATTTGCCCAAGGTCAGTGACAAGTGCAGACCCCTAATTTTCATTCCTGAATGTCTCATTTTCAGTAATGCTGGATTCAATATATGAAAACAAAACAAGGAAAATATATTTCTGTAGTCCACTCTTACCCTTGGTAGAATGGAATCTCGTTAGATACTGTGAGCCCATGACAATATTGAAATGGCAACTTTCCTGTGGCCTTTTAAAAGTGATGACAGAAAGGTGTTCCAGGGTCAAGAAGGGATTTGGTAAGAAGAGATTGCAGAATCCCTCTCCCTTGCGTATTCTGGACACATTCTTTACATCTTGCATACTCCATAAGGGCATGTGTGGGTGTCCTTCAGTACTTATGCTCCATTTAAGTGTTAAACAAAAATTGGTTGTATCATATATACGTGTTGCAACCTGCTTCTATTGCAAGGAGAGAGAAATTGTGAATTATATTTTTATTTTGTCCCAATGTAAAGTAGATCAGAAGGTATTAAAGTACTCAAACCTTCACTTCATTTTTAAACTCACTGTTAATATTCAAAGTAGCTAAAATTCTCAGTTAAAAAAATATTTCACACAGATGCAATTTCCAACTATTAGATAAAGAACACTTTATCATTTTAACAGAATGTCTTATACAAATCCACAGAACTTGTGGAATTATAGAAGAAAAATAATATGAGAATATTTCTGTAAATTTCCTAGGAATTTATCTTTCCAGGAGGGTACCATTCCTATATTTTCACATAACTCAGGTATAATTTGAAATTTCTTAATCATATTGTTATAGAATAGCTATGCTGTATTTAGTGCTTTTTCTATGCCAGGCACTGTGCTGGCATCTTCCATGATTTAACTTATAGAATGCTTATAAAACCTTATATGGTAACCAAATTATCATGTATTGCAGAGGAAGAAATTGAGATGACATGTTACAAAACCTGTCAAGATTACACAGTTTATAAGTGATAATGTTAGAAATAAGGCCCCGGTTAGTCTGACCCAAATTTCAAGGTCTTAATGATTTTGCTCCCACAATGCAGCTCATAAGATATTACATAAGTACTTAATTTTATTCTTTCTGAGTGTCCTTTTGGCTTAGCATTCTTCTCACATTGTATAAATCAGCCCTGAATTAGAAATTTAAGGACAGTTATAATACATGTAGGAGAAAAAAGAAAAACATTGATTAATTATCTATCCAATACACATTCACCTCTTCTTACTTACTAATATAACCTGATTGCATTAAGGATGGCAATGTGCTTAGCTAAAAAGAATACATTTCCCAGTTTTCCTTATGATTATCTACAGTTAAGTGAAACAATTCTGAATCAGGAGATGTAAACAGAAGCAGTTGGATGGGATTCTGGGGTGGCTTTTTAAAAGGTAATGTTGCGTCTTACACACATCTTTTAAACCTTTATTCTTTTTCATCTAGCTTGAAACAAAGATATGATGTCCAGATATCTGGCAGCCTGCTTGAGATAATGAGAATGAAGGTCAGACCACGAACAGGCAGAGCTTAAAGAGTCTGCTACTTTTAGTTTTTTTTTGTTTATGAGAAATAACCCCTTTTTTAATACAGTTAAACCACTGTTTCTGAGTATCTCTTGAACGTCAACTAAATGAAATTCCTACCTGATGTATTGTAAGAAATTAACCACATAGAAAAATTGTTTTGTTCTAGGAAAATTTGATTCATCTTGTTTATATTAATGCTTCGACTAGTAGAAGGAAATTGAATCTGTGGCAAAAATTATTACTTATTTGTTGAAGAAAAATATATTTCCCTATGGCTAAAGAATCATTTGATTTCAAAATTAAAATAATGAAAAATTTGGCTTTAAAAAGAGACTATATTGAATAGTAAACTATTCCATTCTCATCAATATTTCAATTATATAGTCATTTGAATTGATTCCAACATATATATATATATGTATTTAATTTTACATTTCATGGCTCTAAGATAAAGGGTACATTTTCAGATAAAATCTTAAGCCACTCCTAAATCACATCCAAGTGATCAAACAAAAACATGATAAAAATTAATATTATTTATGTAAATGTTGAAGGAAGTGAGGACAAAAAAAAAAAAAAGAAGGAAAACACCAGTTCACTGTACAAAAAATAAAATTTATTTCTCTTGATGGAAAAGACCAGCACCATGAAATGCTCAATTTCAGTTCTATTAGCACATTTTATAATATTGCAGAAATAAAAAAAGACTGAACTGTTTCAACTCTTACTATTTTGCCAAAGTATATTTTATTTCTTGCACAAAATAATCAAGGTTAGCTTTGAATTGAAATTAATTCTGAAAAAGAGATAGGCAGTTGTACAGTTTTTCTTTTTTCATGATTTTTATGAAAATCATAAAAAAGTCAAAGCTTTAAAAACAATAGGGAATGACTTTCACAAATAGAAAAAAATGCCAATTGAAATATTTATTCTAAAGAGCAAAATTTCTAAATTTATTTTCTTATGCAGTGATGATTCTGTAAAGTATATGTTGGCAAGGCTAAAGAGATATGGGGAGGGAGAAGAATATTTTTTTTTGAAAACAAGTTTTAGAGTTTACTTATATTTTGAGTATCTTTCTTCTTTGGTTTTCTAATATGAAATATTTCAGTCATATATAAAAGTACAGAGAGCAACATAACAAATATACATGTATCTCATCTGAGATTTAAGTAATTGTAACTATTTTTCATATTGCTTCAGATCATTTTTTGTAAAATAAAAAGTAAAACTAGAATTGAAAAGTAAATATCAACAGTTTTCATACAGTACACATATGGATAGTAGAGTTTTTCATCCTACGCAGGGATTCTCAGTTCTGGTTTTCCCTGTGGTCTGACTGTCTTATTACTATCAAGTATTTACGTGCTTATCAACACTGCAGTTTCCAAAGATGGCCCCCTATGGGCACCCAATTACTTTCTACCTCTGCAGTCAGCTCCTAGGAGATGAAAATTGATTGACAGGTGACACTGGGGTGTAATCCTCCAGGCCCAGTTGTGTGCCTCCCGATTGAATCTCAGTGTTGAGACTTTTCCAAGACTCTCTTCCAAGCACACCCTGGGGGACCCTAATTGAACTCCAGGGGACTGAGCTTAATTCTTTTTCAACTCTTGATAGCTCCCAGTTTGGAGAAAATATCCATAGGCCCAGAAACAGCTTGAACTTGTAGAAAAAGACAGGAGTTAATCCAGGAGATCTAAGCTCTCACGGCATCAGAATATCTGTCCTTCTAGGTACATAAGTTGAGCTTACTGCTTTTGAGAGTGGAGAGTCAGACTCTCTGCATGAAGTGTTTTGACTTTCCTTATTCTCTGCTTCTCTGTAAAATTCTGCATTCTCTTGAAGTCTTCTTCCCTAAGAAGCCTTTCCTAGGTCCCCACATTATCCTCTGAGTTCCATTCTGTTTTGTTGGGCTCTCCCTTTGGCACTTACATTAGTCTTTTATAGTAGGTGTTTGGATATTTATTGTGACTACTTGATGAGAAGGAAAGTCTATTTTTTTGTCTTGGATCTCCTTTTCCTTTTTTTTTTTTTTGTATTTAAGGATTGAGCAGTAACTATTTATTATATGAATGAAAGTATTTTGTCCCAAGTCAAAAAACTCCTCTCTGTCTAGCTCCTTCTATAGGAAATGTGAAGAATAAACTATGCCCTATGGAAAAATTTTACTGGGATAGTCAAGCACAGATGTGTTTTGTAAAGCATATAGTTTGGCACTCTATACAAATATCAATTGTTAATAAAAAATAATAATGTGTTTGGGGATCACATATATTATATTCTCTAACACTTGTGTGGGCTTTTGTAAAATGAATAACATGAAGGCAGAAAAGGGACACTAGAGATTAGCTACCTGTTTTGATAACCTTTACATTATAAAACAGGACTTACCATTTACTGGGATTTGCAGAAATTCCTCCCGGGTCTGATTCTTCTGTCTCCAGATGTCTAGAAATCTTGGATATACCAGGCTTGTGGGAGCACAGCACAAATATTTCCCAGTCCAGCTACATTTTAGCTTCTGGAAATGGCTCTGAGAGTGAAATTAGCATATAGCCAATGTGCTGGATGCCCAGGGGTTCCAGGCTCATACTGCTACATCTTTATCTACTCATTAGGATTATGGCCTGAAATTTGGGTTTCTTGAGTTTATGCCTATTACTTTTGAAGTATTATAGATAAACAGTTTATTCACATTATGCTTCACTTTCTCCTTCTATGAAATGGACTAATTAACACTAAACTAAAAAATATCTTGGTAAATATGTCAACCGACAACCAATTATATGTAATGTGTTCTCACTGGGCAGGAAGTGGTAAATGATATTCTCATTACGTATGCCTATAAGACTTTCTAAAGATTTTTGTTATGAGGGCAACATTTAAACCAGTATATACAGATGATTGATACACAGAGTACTTGTTTTATTGTATTGTTTTGCTTTATTGTACATTAATAAGGTCTCTTTCAGGAAACACACACACACACACAGACATATATACATACATACATACATACATACATATATATATATATATATATATATATAGCATTAGTAATAAAACCAGCTTGTTGGACAAACTCCTTTTGATGTGATCTCCCATTTCCCATTTAAAAGCTTGTTTACTGGGAACCTCTTCCTATGCCCTCAGAGAACTTGAGCAGGTCTCAGGGACTCACTACTCATCTGCTTACTCTTAATAAACTACTAGGTTCCAAGAACATTCCCAGTTCAGAGGTCAAGATGTCCAGCCCTGTGCAATAATCACTGAACCGATTTGCCCTCATTTACCCTCCACCCATCAGTTCTGTGTACACTTAATGGCTCCTCCAGCATTAGGGTCATTTGCTTCGGTAGATGATCCTGTGCTTTCTCTTTTTCATTAATCAGACAAGGATCATTTGACCGGGCATGTATTGAGAACCTGAAGAGAACAGGCTTAGAAACATCAGCAAGACTAGCAACTACCTTCAGATCATTTAAAGATGATTACAAGACTTAGGCTTAGGCCACTGTGGGTACCGAGGATAAGTCTCCATGGAGGGAGGATTTAAAGGCCTAAGGAACATAAATTTCAGTACAGGATGAAAAAGACAGTTTGAGACACTGCTGGGGTAGAGAAATACTGAGAAATAGCAGGTAATTGGAATTGGGGGAAATGAAGTTTGCATGGAGAGTTTACTGTTATAAATGTGAGTAACTTGCAAAATTGGAAATAGTCTCAAGGCAAAGCTCATGTTTAGTTTAATCTGGGGTTGCAAACACAAGGACCAAGGTAGAGAATAAAAAAAAAGGAAATTAAAAAAAAATACATATACATCTGATATATGTACATATTCTACTATATATATGTATTAATGGCTCTACCATATATATATATATGTATACACACACACATATATATATGTGTGTGTGTGTGTGTTTGTGTGTACATATGTGTGCATGAAAACTAGGGAAGGGAAAAATAATGAGACTAGATAGCAAGTATATTCCAAATTCTGTAATTGTGCAGTTGTGTTTCAGATTCCAATCTCATAGAAGGAAGATGGTTTGAATAGATGGTAGATTTCTTTATCCTGGAGAGCCTATTAGCGTATTAGCAGAAACTGAGTCTAAGATAAATATGGGTTTAAATATGCTGAACTATGGATACCACCGGGTAGCAGACCTTAAGCAAGTAACCTTGTTTTTTTGCTCTTATAATCCCTATCATCATTCATAAATAATATTAGTTTTATTCATTATTTATAGCTAGTTCCAGTGGAGGAGAAAAAGTTAAAACAGCTGGCCTATAATCCTTCGTTCCCTAATTGCCAGAGAAATTCCCTTCAGAGAAAGAACAAAAGGTGGCGACACAGTCTAAACTCTTTCTAAACATAGTAACTGGATCTTTGTGATGAGAATAGTTCTTGCTTATGGAATACTCTTAATATCAAGTCTTTGGTTTAAGACTGCACATGGTAAACACAATTAGAATATATAGACTTAACAAAACATAGCTCTTTGGAGAATATTGCATAAACTATATATCATTGGGGCCTAAAGGGTGATATTTCATAAATTAAATACCCCCTTCTTTATGAGATGATTAATAAAGCACATTAGAAACCTCAGCTATTACTCTAGGCCAGACGACACATGTCCAAAGTAAAATAAAAGAACCTTGGATGCCACACGTCAGGAGTCTGAGACCTCTGCCTTCTTCACCTTTGTCTTTTGAGCAAAGCTTGATACTGCATAAAATCTGTGATTTGTGGTAATCTGATTGGACAATCTGATGTATTTGTGTCCGCTCAGACTGGGTGCTCTGTTCAGGATTGCCCTTCAGTCCAAAGAAACTAAATATTTTAGCAAGAAAAATGAAGGCGTGGAAAAATACGGTGAGAATAAAACACTTGAGGGTTACTACTCATTCTTAGTATAGATTAGTGAAAGATTTAAGGTAAACTATTGGAGACAAGTGTTACCAAAGAAATTTGGAGCAAATAGACATCTACTGGGGTGAAGAGGCTAAGTGGATTGATAGCACATACAAGACAGAAGGAAATACAGTCCAAAATTATATTTATTTGCTGTTGGTAGCAGCTCTGGTAAAATCTAGATCAGCACTATCCAATAGAAATATTATGTGAGCCACAATACAAGTCACATTTGTAATTTGAAATGTTCTAGTAGCCACATTTTAAAAAAATTTTTAAAGTGAAATTAATTTTGATAATATAATTTATTCAACCCAGTATAGTCAAACTATTATTCTGCCATGTGATCAACATAAAAATTATTAATAACCAATCTTATATTAATCTTTTGTACCAACACTTTGCAATCAGGAGCATACTTTACTCTTACAGTGTATCTCTGTTTGGAATAGTTCCATTTGTAGTGCTAAATTGCCACATGCGGTAAGTGTATTAGATAAGGCAGGGCTAAACCTTTGAAGAAAAAAAGGGCGAGATGAGAGTAAAAGAAAAATTAAAGACTAGTTATGTTTCTTGTGCTATTTTGCTACCTGAAAGATTTATATTCACGTGCCAAATTAAAGCAAATAAGGGCACTGATTACCCAAAAGACTGTCCATGTAGCTAAATTCAGAGACTGAATTCAGGCGACTGTTGAATGTTGAATTCATTCTGTTAAACAACACGGGTACTTTTAGAGATAAATGCCAGCAGATGCCTGTTGAATCATTACTGGCATGGGTTCTTAGGTTTAATGATCGGGGGGCATGTTACTAAATTTAGATACTATTGAATGAAAAGGATTACTTGGGTTGAGGACAGTTTCCCAAGTAGCTGTAAACTTTTGTGAGCAGATGTTTCTGGATGGTAAGTCTACTGATCTAGTGCAGTGGGTTAGATGGTATTGGACAGACCTGTGTTAGGAGAGTAACAATACTACTCTCCATCCCACACCTTGGTGGAATATTTCTTCCTAAGATGTTGGAATGCTATATGTATAGATAACTACCATTTTGATGACTGGAGAGACACACCAGTTTAACGTCATTATTAGTTTAACACATTGACACATAGATAAAACTATATAGGGTGAAGTAGAGCTTCCTCATCTTGTACACTGTATATAACTTTGGAAAGCCAGCATCTACGAAAATTTGTAGTATGATATGTGATATATGTTATGTTCACAAACCAATTGAAATCCTAAATTTCTTGAATAATGAACTCTATTCACTTTCTGGCCACCGGGAATGTATGATGCATGAGAAAATGTCCTGACTATTGGGCAGGAATAGCATTGCAATTTTAACTAAACTGTGATTTGTCCAACATTAATCTCTCTGCCTCTGTTATATGGTGAATCAAGGGTTTTTAAGTACACTGACAGAATTAAATAAAAAGTGACTGTGTCAATGATTAACCATAGGATAAGAAAATATTTGGGGAAACTTAATAGCAGCTTATTTGAAGCTCCCATTTTATTAAGTATTTATGGAAATTGATCAATTGGGCAATGTGAACTTGGCCATAGAAAATTACGGATGAAAATAAGTGTCTCCATCAACACATATAAATAGGATCAAATAACTGTGAATAGTGGTGGTAGAAAAAGAATAAATGAGCTGGTCAAAGAATATCAGATGATCTGTGGAGTGATAGATCATAAATGCCATGCTTAGTAAAGAGAACACCTATTCCCATTGCTTGGCTCAGATCCTGATGGCCATCTGGAAATTAGTTTGCATATCCTTTTGGATAAATTATTGCCAAAAATATTGTAGAATATCTTTTAAACCTGTGATAAGGGGATATTGATTAAGGTTAGATGGTAGACCAGTCAGGAAAAAGTTATAACAGCTGGCTTGTGTTCTATTTCCTCCATGATTGGTGGATGAGGGAACATTAGAGGGAAAAATAAGGCAGGTGAGTATGTAATCAACTGCAAACATGATAATTGAATGGGTAAGTAGATTAGTGATACTGGTCATTATCTATACAACGATCTTAATGTCCGTGGATTAGGATTGTTTAAGTAAGCAAACAATTTATTGCAAAATGTCACATAAGATGTACAACTCTCTGTGTTGTAGGATATAGATGTTTCATAACTTAACTCTTTGTGCTGTTGGTGGTAAGCTACCTGATGTGGAAATCAAGGATCCAGGGAGCCACATGGGACAACCCAGATCTCTCCCTTCTTAGTTCCAATGCATTATTTCTTAAAATTATTAATAGAGCTTGATACTTGGCAAATTCTCTTGTATGATTTTAAATTGGATTGTTATGAGTTCTAGATACATTGATTTGCTGGAAAATTCTATTTTAAGAAGAAATTGGAGCTTGGATTATAAACAGCTGTTATCACATATAATTTTGAAATTTTGTTTTATTGTTCTATTTTTTTTTTCATGGAGAGCTGATGTTGTTATATTCTTAGGTCTCTTCTTGCCTCTAAGAGGATCACATGAGAAAATTGGAGCTGGTGTAACTCAGTGGTGGAGGAGGGAAAGGGGCTGTGCTCTGATTTTGCTGTAGAATCAATAAATTCACTTGAAAATGTGAGAGGTTCCCAGTGTCAGATTTTATGGGGTAGAGACAAATCTGAAGCACATCCTTCTGCTGTATGGCATATATTACCTCTATACACATGTATGTGTGTAACCCTTATAGAAGGAGAAGGGATAGACACATACATTGGCATAAATCAAGACAGAAGATAGAAGATTAAAAATTCATTCTATAACTTGTGTGTTACTGAAGTAAATTCAATTATTGTCTCCTCCCATGTTCCATTTCAGAGGTCTCTGTGGCTGAAATGCATATGCTATTGCTCTGGGTGAGGATGTGTTTTAGGTCAATGAGAGCAGAGAAAAAACAACTCAGGAAGTTTTGGGTAAGACCCTTCTGACAGTCGACTCAGATGAGCTCCTTCCTTTATAGATAAACTTGTGCTCCTGATTGAATACAGTTTGACGTTTAAGCCCAGTGGGTTAAAAATAAGGAACAAAAGGTGTGAAGATTTATTTTCTAAGGAGAATGTGAGGTTTCTTCTACCTTTTGTCCTTTGTTGGAAATATAGGCCAGTTCGGTGAATGGGAAACACTGGGCCACCCATTCTATAGAAATCTGTAATTTTCCCATCTCTTTTTGTCATACCTCTGCACCATCCCCTTGGACAGTATGGTAAGAAGGTCCCAGGCTGCTCTTTACTATTTGGGAAGAAACATCACCCTGGGGTAGTTCTGGGGTATACATCTGACTGGGTCTGATGTGTACCTCAGTGCTTTCTTTCTCCCTGATATATTTTTTCTTGGAATTGTTTTTTTCTGTCTTTCTTGTGTCAATCTAAAGAGTCCAGATTCAGGACATCCAGAGACCACTCAACCTGTCTTTGCCATCTGCATGCAGTGACTACTCAAGGTTTGTTATCAAGATTAGTATATCATGTTTAATTCTAAAAAACAGGGAGATTTTTGTCTTGTACACTTTTTCTACATATCACTTTTGTGAATCTGTGGCAGGAGTAGGCAAATGGTGAGGGATTTTGGTTTTCAGGATTGTGGTTCCCAGCCAACTATTATTTCATCTTAACATCCACACTGTGCTTTATTGCCACCTAAGACTCCTTCCATTTGGGTTGGCTGGGCAGCGTGGGGTGAATAAGTGAAGCACGACTCCTATATTTTTACAAACATTATATCATTTCATGAAAATTTGGAAAAGTCAGTGTGAGTACCCCTTGTGTAATATTTCCTTTCCTTAGTGGCAAAAAAAGATTAATCAATGTAGATACAACCTTTAGTTGGGAATGGAGCCAGTATCCCTGATTTAAGAGTTCAGCATGTGTAGACACTGCTAGGGGTCTCTCTTGCATCAATTATTATGGAAGTCATGCCTTAAAAAAAAAAAAATCCTGTCTCTTAAATCAACTTCAGTTGGTGGCGATAACACAGCTGTAAAACTTATACTTTGAGTGAATAGAGGGTAACAGATTGCGTATTCTGGATTTTATAAGAACATGTCATTTTGCTGTAACTGTTTAAATCCCTAGATTCATCCGATGTGTAGAGCTAGCATTTGAAACTTCAACTTAACAGCAGTTACATCAAAGATAGTGTAATATGTAGGAAAGGAAAAAAAAAATCTGATTTGTTTCAACAAGAGTTTAGAGTATTTTATGTTCTGTAACTTTGCTTTTCCTAATAAGAGAGTTATCTGGGATGGGAATAAGAGCAATTTAGAGCTGGGTAGTTGTACAAATTACCAAAACAAATACTGTCAGTAAGAGAAGAGATACAAATACAAATAATTTAGATTTAATTTCCACTTATTAATATCAAAATCCTCTTTGAACCCTTTAAACAAAATGTGTTTGTGATGTGTAGTATCTCTAGTACTCTGCATCATTTTTCTGACATTTTGCTATATTAGGAATGAACCAAGACATAAATTCCCTCCCTTTACTCAGTTTCATCTCTCTCATTAGATGAGTTATAAAAAGCTAGATTTTAACTACCTCAAATTTAATATTATGAGTACTAAGTTATCTGTATCTCACTTAATTCATAGAGAAGTTAAAGTATAGGTTACTCCAAACTGGTTTCATTTAAATCCCTTTAAACCATGTATTTAGTTGTTTGAGGTGTAACTTTTCATTAAATTATAAATTTTGACCAGCTGAGTGTCAAATATTTCATAAATGTTTCAGTTCTGCTATGTGTTAGTCACATTTTAGATACTGATGAATATAACAATGAACAAGGTAGCTGTGAGTGGTTGTCCTCATGAAAGTTGTATTTCTGATTTTTGTAGGAGACAGAAAATAATGAAATAGATATTGGATGTATTTCCAGGTAGTGTGTGGTGAATATTATAAAGAAAAATAAATGAGGCAGAAGACAAGGGAACTTCACATGAGTGTTATTATAAATACGATGATAAAATGAATCCTGAGGAGAGATCTGAATAAAACTACAATCATCTGAAGAAAATGCAGTTTAGACATTGATAACAGTGAGGGAAAAGCTTTGAGGCAGAAGCATTCTATGTGGTTGTAGTGGAGTGAACTTGAAGAAAATCAAGGAGAAGATAAAGAGAGACCAGGAGCTCGATCATGTGGTTCTTTGTAAACCATGGGGGAGACTTTGGATTGTATTCTGGTGTCATGAGAAAACCTGGTAGGTGTGGAGTAAGAAAGCAGGATATGTTTTTAGCATTTCCATAATAGGATAATAACTATAACTCTTTTCACACACACACACACAAACACACACAACATAGAATAGGGGAGAAAGTTTATTGGACAAATAATTTTGAGAAATTTTGGCTTAAAAAAGTTTATAGTAAGAATTCTGAGATCATCAAAACATGTTATTCTGCAGGGCGAGATTTTATATGTCATTTAATAAAATTACTAACTATAGGACTCTTCTCTCACAGACTATTTTGTGATTTGGGGGATGCATAACCATCTATATTTATAATAGCTTCTCTAACGGGTGTTGAAAAAATATATGTGTATAATCAACCTCTCTTTGAAATACATACAAGGAGTATAACACTATCTGAAGTCCTAGGAGTGTTCAATAAAAATTACATTTTACAAATGGTTACCATAAAATACATTTTGATAAATGGAAATCTCTTAGGAGATTATAACAGTTTAACACTGTAGTGTTCTAATAGCCATGCTTTACTAAGCACTTACTGTGTGCCATAAAACTTTTGCACGTGTGTTATTTAATATATAATATGCTTTGAGTAGGCCTTGCTATCTTAACATTGCAGAAAGAGAACATGAGACTAGATATAGTAAAAAAAAAAACTGACCCCAACTCACTTAGATACTAAACAACCTATCTAGATGTCAAATCCCGTTGGGAATGATTGAAACATATAATTTCAAGCACTACACTATGAGGTCTGCAATAGTAATAAATATTGCATATCATGAGTAGTATCTTAAAATTGTGATGCTATGATGTCATCACAAATTTGACAGTCTTGCTGTTGAGTATTAGTGTTTTGTATGGAACAGACATCTGCTCCACAGGGAACAAGAGGATATCAGTGGACAATTGTCTTGAAACTTTAGCCTAATCTACATAACTGAGGACCATAAAAGTTAGTGGGATTCAAAATCAACTAGATTAACTTTCTATGCTCTGAATTCCATTTCAAAATATTTACATTTCAACTTTTATTTTGTTTCGCCTAAAGACAACATCTCTCTATCCAATGCCTTACATGATATATTATATATATATATGACATACATATCATATATGTATATATGATATACATATATATATATGGGTAAATAAGAACCCATGCCACCAAAGACTGAAGTGGTTCACCGCAAAACACTGACACACTATAACCAGAAATTAGAATAATCAGAAACGTGAATTAACAAATTAAACCTTGACACAGTGCATTATTGGGGGAAACATTATACTTGTCCTTTCTTTCAATCATACAAACACATAATTATAGCAAAAATGAAAACAATAAAGATGAGGCAACATGGTCTCATAATAATAAATATAAACTATTTTATATTTATTAACTAAAAAGAGAATAGTGCAATAAATCTCTGATCCTATATTCCTATGCAATTTTTGCCCCTCTTTTGTATATTTAAGACCCCAGTTATTTTATTCTCTAATATTCAAAGAAAATAATGTCTTTGTATTTAAATAAAATCTCTCACTTTATACCCATAACCTAACCCATGCAAAGCAATTCAAGTTACTCTCGTTTTGAGGTGAAGACAGGAATAAGTTAAAATAGCATGTATTTTAAGCTCTAATGAAATAAGATGTACTTACCGTGAAATATAAAATTATTCACCATCTGGTTCTAACTTTCATTTTCCAGCTGCATTCTACCATTTGTTGCTGAGGATTATATGGTCTTGTAACATGATTTTATTCTTTCCCTAATACCCAACACATGTTCACGTCTCAGGTTTCCATGAATTTGCCCATATTGTTTTTTTTCCTAGAAAGCCTTCTCTTCTTTACCTGATTTATCATTAGATTTCCTTCAAGCAGAATTTATCACTCATTCATTAATTCTGATGAGATATAAATGTGAGATACATTTTCTGATTCATTTATCCAAAATTACTTATTAAATGTCTTATAAATGCCAGCCACAGTGTTGGAGATAAAATGGTTAATAAAATAGGTACGGTCCTGAGTTACAAGTTCTGTGTATTCATATTACACACTTTGTGCCCTGGGTTATGATATATTGTTTACTTAAGCCCCTCCCTGGAGGTAGTGAGGGGATCTAGGGGTAAGGGGCTGGGGTCGCTTGCTCATCCTTGTATCTCCAGTACTAAGCATGGTACCTATCAAGTAACAGCTACCTAATACATTATTTTTTTTTAATGAACACTTTATTAATGAACACTTTTCTAGTCATATATATCTCAAAAATAGTGGTGTGAGAAGCAAAACTTAGGTTTTGTAATTCCTGTATTCATTCCACTGTACTATATGGGCTTCAGTAGGAAGTCATTAAAGGTAACAATCTACCTCTGATATAATTTTTTGAGTGCACCAGGTGAAACTCACTAAAGGTTTTCAAACATCTAATTTAGTGCCATGTGTAAAATAGGCACAAAAGTAAGGAGTTGCCATCCCCTTAATTTGCTTAGAGCACATTGCTAATAAGCTTGTAAACTGGGAATAAGTTCTATAGGGGTCAATTGGTTTAATTTGTTCCAGAGGGAGGTCAGACACCTCTCTTTTTGCCATAGAGGAGACAAGATGTAACAGTGTGGGTCAATAAGCAAAGAGTATTTTAATTTTTCCTAGAACAAAATTACCTCTCAAAACTTGTTGCATTTCAACAAGTGCAAAACACAGTCAATAGATAAATCTTCAAGTTTGAAAATAGCGCATGATGATAAAGATGAGGATAATGAAAATAGTTTTAAAGCCTTTTATGTACATTAGGAAGCACTGTCTCTGCTATTATAAGCATGTGATTAGTGAAAAACAAAGAGACTGAGCATCGTATCTAAGCTACATTTATGTACCTTATGACATTGGCTTATGCTAGTTTATGTTGTGTTAGTTAAAAAAAGAATTCAAGCATATATCCAAGATGGCAGTAAGGTTTGTTTTTCCAGTCAATAGATTAAGACAAAAAACTGTGAGAAATATTTTTCTGCCAATCAAACATTAACAATACATAAACTTTAGGGAAGATGGAAGATGGTAAATATCAGTGAAGAAAACAAACAAGACTTTCAACACCTGAATATTTTAGAAATCATTAACTTTAAAGAAGGAAAAGTGGTTTCTTTTAAAAAATCTTAAGTTCATCTATTGTAATTTATTAGAATTACTGAAAATATTTAGTTTACACAAAAATCACAATTCATATTTCATGGGTAAATTTTTTTAAGGCCAGTCTGACTTTTGCAAGGAGCATTCACCTACTTCATTTCAGATGCCAGACACTTTGTAAAAGAGATTTCATGGCAACATTCTTTCTTTCCTGTATAAAATCTCCAATTCTTTAATTTCACCTCCCATGCTTTGCTGAACACTGGCCTTGTTACTCATTTTCATGCTCAGTCTTGGATAAAATGCATGATGTTGGCTCCCAATTAAGTCAAATTCTCTCTAAGATTGTGGCATTAATCTCCAGATGATGCCTTAGGTAATTCAGTAATCCTTCCCCACATTTACCTCTTAGCTTTCTTTACCTCAAGAGTAGCATTTATAACAGTCTTTTTCAAGCCTTTCTCAGAATACACAGATATCTCTACATGTCTTTGATTTAAATATATAAATAGGCATACCTGAAACACACACACACACACACACACACACACACACACATATATATATATATATATATACATTCTTTTTCCTATTGTTTTCCATTATGGTTTATCACAGCATATTGAATATATAGTTCCCTGTGCAACAGTAGGACCTGGTTCTTTATCCATTCTATGTATAATAGATGTCTTGATTCCCAATCCAGTGCTGCCTTTGCAAAACATGCCCTAAGAACAAATGACCCTGGGAAGCTTGCTTTCATAAAATATATGCTCGCATCATACAGTTTAACCTAACACTTCTAATATATTGCCTTAGCTGATAATACCAAAAATTTAACACAGAAATCTTCTTAGACATAATTTGGAGTATGTGACTCACTTGCTTCAAAGGTCTCAAAGGACCTCATATCACATTCTGAACACAATCCAGATTCCTTTCCAACACCATGGAGCTTTGTCATAATCTTCCTGTGCATTTCTCTTCAGCCTCACCTTGCAGCACTGTTCCTTCTGACTAGTAATCAGGCAGACCTTCTTTCACTGCACTTGCTTTACTGCACTTTCTAGATATGTGCCTTTTTACAAACTGAAGGTTTGTGGCAACACTGAGTGGAGCAAGTCTATCAGCACCATTTTTCCAACAGCGTTTGCTCATTTTGTGTCTCTGTCTCACATTTTGGTAATTTTCACAATTGTTCAAGCTTTTTCATTATTGTATTTGTTATGGTAATCTGTGATCAGTGATCTTTGATGTTGCTATTGTAATTGTTTTGGAGCACCATGATCTGTGCCCGTATAAGACGTCAGAACTTAATAGATAAATTTTGTGCACCACCCACTGGCCGTGCCCCCATCTCTCTCCCTCTCCTCAGGCCTCCCCATTCCGAGACACAACAACACTGAAATTAGGCCAATTAGTAACCCTACAATGGCCTCTAAGTGTTCAAGAGAAAGGAAGAATTTCATGTCTGTCCTTTTAAATCAAAAGCTAGAAAAGGTTAAGCTTAGTGAGGAAGGCTTGTCAAAAGCTGTGAAAAGCCCAAAGCTAGACCTCTTGTATCAACAGTTAGCCAACTGGTGAATGAAAAGGAAAATTCCTTGAATTCTATTAAAAGTGCTACTCCTGGGAACAGACACATGATAAGAATACAAAACAGCCTTATTGCTGATATGCAGAAGGTTTTAGTGGTCTGGAGAGAAGATCAAACCAGCCTAAATTTTCCCTTAAGCCAAAGCCTAATCCAGAGGAAGGCCCTAACTCTCTTCAATTCTATGAAGGCTGAGAGAGGTGAGTAACTTGCAAAAGGAAAGTTTGAGGCTAACAGAGGTTGGTTCTTGACGTTTAAGGAAAGAAGCCATCACTGCAACTTCAAAGTGCAAGGTGAAGCAGCAAGTGCTGATGTAGAAGCTGCAGCAAGTC
Source organism: Globicephala melas (assembly GCF_963455315.2). NCBI lineage: Eukaryota > Metazoa > Chordata > Mammalia > Artiodactyla > Delphinidae > Globicephala > Globicephala melas. The sequence continues at coordinate 4,775,533 of NC_083327.1, read as the reverse complement.
ATCCAGAAGATCTGGCTAAGATAGTTCATGAAGGTGGCTACACTGAACAACAGATTTTCCATGTGAAAAAACAAGCTTATGCTGGAAGATGATGCCATTTAGGACTTTCATAGCTAGAGAGAAGTCAGTATCAGGCTTCAAATCTTCAAAGATGGACTGGCTCTCTTGTTAGGGGCTAATGAAGCTGGTGACTTCAAGTTGAAGCCAGTGCTCATTCACTATTCTGAAAATCCTAGGGCCTTGAGAATTATGCTAAATTGACTCTGTCTGTGCTTTATAAATGGAATAACAAAGCCTGAATGACAACACATCTTTCTACAACATGGTCTATTGTATATTTTAAGCTCACTGTTGAGACCTACCTGCTCAGAAAAAAGTTTCCTTTCAAAATATTACTGCTCATTGACAATGCACCTGGTCACCCAAGAGCTCTGATGGAGATGGACAACAAGATTCATGGTTTTTTTTGCCTGCTAACACAATATCCATTTTGTAGCCTATGGATAGATCAAGGAATAATTTCAGGTCTTATTACTTAAGAAATATATTTTGTAAGGCTACATTAAACCTCTGGAAAGGATTCACCATTCTAGATGCCATTTAGACCATTTGTGATTCATGGGAAGGGTTCCAAATATCAACATTAACAGGAGTTTGGAAGAAGTTGATTTCAACCCCCATGGATGACTTTGAGGGATTCAAGACTTCAGTGGGGAAAGTAACTGCAGATGTGGTGGAAATAGCAAGAGAACTAGAATTAGAAGTGGAGCCTGCAGATGGGACTGAATTGCTGCAATCTCATGATAAACTTGAATGGATGAGGAGTTGCTTCCTATGGATGAGCAAAGAAGCTGGTTTCTTGAGATGAAACCTGCTCGTAGTAAAGATGCTATGAAGATTCTTGAAATGACAGCAAAGGATTCAGAATATTACATAAACTTAGTTGTTAAAGCAGTGGCAGGTTTTCAGAAGACTGACTCCAGTTCTGAAAGAAGTTTTACTGCTGATAAAATGTTATCAAACAGCATTACATGCTAGAGAGAAATCGTTCGTAAAAGAAAGAGTCAATACATGAGGCAAACTTCATCATTTTCCTATTTTAAGGAATTGCTGCAGCTGCTCCAACCTTCAGCAAGGTTCACCACCCTGGTCAGTCAGCAGCCATCAACACTGAAGCAACACATTCCACCAGCAAAACAATCACAACTTGCCAAAGGCTTAGATGATGGTTAGCAATTTTTAGCAGTAAAAATTCCTGAATTAAGGTATCTATATTTTTGAGCCATAATACTATTGTACACTTAATAGACTACAGGATAAGGTAAATATAACATTTATATACACTGGGAACCAAAAATTTGGATGACTCACCTTATTGTGATATTTGCTTTATTGTAGTGGTCTAGAATCAAACCACCAATATATCAGAGGTTGCCTATATTGACTGGATATTATAAAATTATCATTAGAAGGGGGAAAAAAAGAAATATAATCCTACAAATTTTCCTCACTGGTGTCTTGTGAATAAATATAAAGGGGATTATGAAAATGGTGGAAAGAAAGTATGAGGTAGAGAAAGTACAAGTAAGATCAGCACAGGTACACAGAGTAAGTATAGATATGTATCATAGAATTCACACATATTACACATATGCACCAAGTTAAATTTTGTTTTATGCTAAACTTTTTTTTGTGGGGTGTTGCACTTTTTTTAACATCTTTATTGCAGTACAATTGCTTTACAATGTTGGGTTAGTTTCTGCTGTAAAATAAAGTGAAACAGCTCAGCTCTATGTATACACATACACCATATCCCCTCCTTCTGGAGTCTCCCTCCCACACTCCCTATCCTGCCCCTCTAGGTGATCACAAAGCACTGAACTGATCTCCATGCGCTATGTGGCTGCTCCCACTAGCTATCTATTTTACATTTGTCAATGCTACTCACTCACTTCATCCCAGCTTACCCTTCCAACTCCCCATGCCCTCAAGTCAATTTTCTACATCTGCGTCTTTATTCCTGTCCTGATCCTACATTCTTCAGAACCATTTTTTTTTAAGATCCCATATATATGTGTTAGCATACGGTATTTCTTTTTCTCTTTCTGACTCCCTGCACTCTATATGACAGACTCTAGATCCATCCATATCACAACAAACAACTCAATTTCATTTCATTTGATGGCTGAGTGATATTCCATTGTACATATGTGCCACATCTTCTTTATCCATTCATCTGTCGATGGACACATACTTTGTTTCTATGTCCTGGCTACTGTAAATAGTGCTACAATGAATATTGTGGTACATGACACTTTTTGAATTATGGTTTTCTCAGGGTATGTACACAGTAGTGATATTGCTGGGTCATATGGTAGTTCTATATTTAGTTTTTTAAGGAACTTCCATACTTTTCTCTGTAGTGGCTGCATCAATTTATACTCACAAACAGTGCAAGAGGGCTCCCTTTCCTCCAAACACTTTCTAGCATTTATTTTTGTAGATATTTTGATGATGGCCATTTCGACTGCTGTGAGGAGATACCTCATTGTAGTTTCGATTTGCATTTCTCTAATGATTAGTGATGTTGATCATCCGTTCATGAGTTTGTTAGCAATCTGTATATCTTCTTTGGAGAAATGTCTATGTAGGTCCTCTTCCCATTTTTGGATTGAGTTTTTGTTTGTTTGACATTGAGCTGCATGAGCTGCTTGTATGCTTTGGAGATTAATCCTTTGTCAGTTGCTTCATTTGAAAATAGTTTCTCTCATTCTGGGGGTTGTCTTTTTGTCTTGTTTATGGTTTCCTTTGTTGTGCAAAAACTTTTAAGTTTCATTAGGTCCCATTTGCTTATTTTTGTTTTTATTTCCATTTCTCTAGGAGGTGGGTCAAAAAGAATCTTGCTGTGTTTATATCATAGAGAGTTCTGCCTATGTTTTTCTCTAAGAGTTTGATAATGTCTGGATTTACATTTAGGTCTTTAATCCATTTTGAGTTTATTTTTGTTTATGGTGTTAAGGAGTGTTCTAATTTCATTCTTTTACATGTAGCTGCCTAATTTTCCAAGCACCACTTATTGAAGAGGCTGTCTTTTCCCCATTGTATATTTTTGCCTCCTTAATCAAAGTTAAGGTGACCATATGTGAATGGGTTTATCTCTGGGTTTTCTATCCTGTTCCATTGATCTATATTTCTGTTCTTGTCCCAGTACCATACTGCCTTGATTACTGTACCTTTGTAGTATAGTCTGAAGTCAGGGAGTCTGATTCCTCCAGTTCCATTTCTCTTTCTCAAGATTGCTTTGGCTATTCAGGATATTTTGTGTTTCCATACAGATTGTGAATTTTTTCTGTTCTAGTTCTGTGAAAAATGCCAGTGGTAGTTTGATAGGGATTGCACTGGATCTATAGATTGCCTTGTGTAGTATAGTCATTTTCACAGTGTGGATTCTTCCAATCCAAGAACATGGTACATCTCTCCATCTATTTGTATCATCTTTAATTTCTTTCATCAGTGTCTTATAATTTTCTGCATACAGGTATTTTGTCTCCTTAGGTAGGTTTCTTCCTAGGTATTTTATTATTTTTGTTGCAGTAGTAAATGGGAGTGTTTCTTTAATTTCTTTTTCAGATTTTTCCTCATTAGCATATAGGAATGCCAGAGATTTCTGTGCATTGATTTTGTATCCTGCTACTTTACCAAATTCATTGATTAGCTCTACTATATTTCTGGTAACATCTTTAAGATTCTCTATGTATAGACTCATATCATCTGCAAACACTAACTCTTTTACTTCTTCTTTACAGATTTAGATTCCTTTTATTTCTTTTTCATCTCTGATTGCTGTGGCTAAAAGTTCCAAAACTATGTTGAATAACAGTGGTTAGAGTGGACAACCTTGCCTTGTTCCTGAATCAGAGGAAATTTTTTCAGTTTTTCACCATTATCATGCTTGTTGTGGGTTTGTCATATGTGGCCTTTATTATATTGAGGTAGGTTGCCTCTATGCTTACTTTGTGGAGAGTTTTTTCACAAATTGGTGTTAAATTTTGTCGAAAGCTTTTTCTGCATCTATTGTGATGATCTCATGTTTTTTTAATCCTGCAGTTTGTTAATATGTTGTGTCACATTGATTGATTTGCATATGTTGAAGAATCCTTGCACCCCTAGGATAAATCCCACTTGATCATGGTGTATGATCCTTTTAATGTGCTGTTGGATTCTGTTTGCTAGTATTTTCTTGAGGATTTCTGCATCTATGTTCATCAGTGATATTGGCTGGCAGTTTTCTTTTTTTGTGACAACTTTGTCTGGTTTTGGTATCAGGGTGATGGTGGCCTCATGGAATGAGTTTTGGAGTGTTCCTCCCTCTGCTATATTTTGGAAGAGTTTGAGAAGGATAGGTGTTAGCTCTTCTCTAAATGTTTGATAGAATTCGCCTGTGAAGCCATCTGGTCCTGGGTTTTTGTGTGTTGGAAGATTTTTAATCACAGTTTCAGTTTCATTGCTTGTGATTGGTCTATTTATATTTTCTGTTTCTTTCTGGTTCAGTCTCAGAAGGTTGTGCTTTTCTAAGAATTTGTCCATTTCTACCAGGTTGTCCATTTTACTATCATGTAGTAGCTTGTAGTAGTCTCTCATGATAGTTTGTATTCCGGCAGTGTCGGTTGTTACTTCTGTTACATTTCTAATTCTGTTGATTTGAGCCTTCTCCCTTTTTTCCTTGATGGCTAATGGTTTATTGATTTTGTTTATCTTCTAGAAGAACCAGTTTTTAGTTTTTTTTGATTTTTGCTGTTCTTTCTTTCATTTTTGTTTTTCATTTATATCTGATCTGATCTTTATGATTTATTTCCTTGTTGTAACTTTAGGATTTTTTTGTTCTTTCTCTAATTGCTTTAGGTGTAAGGTTAGCTTGTTTATTTGAGATGTTTCTTTTTTCTTGAGATAGGATTGTATTGCTATAAACATTCCTCTTAGAAGTGCTTTTGCTGCATCCCAAATTTTGGGTCATTGTGTTTTCATTATCATTTGTTTCTAGGTATTTTTTTATTTCTCAGGTGATTTCTTGGTTATTTAGTAGCGTATTAACCTCCATGTGTTTGTACTTTTTACAGTTTTTTCCTGTAATTGACATCTACTCTCATAGCATTGTGGTTGGAAAAGATACTTGTAATGATATCAATTTTCTTAAATTTACCAAGACTTGATTTGTGACCCGAAATATGATCTATCCTGGAAAATGTTCCATGAACACTTGAGAAGAAAGTGTATTCTTTGGGTTTTCAATGGAATATCCTATAAATACCAATTAAGTACATCTTGTTTAATGCGACATTTAAAGCCTGTGTTTCAATGAGCTTCAAGATAGCAGAAGAGTAAGACGTGGAGATCACCTTCCTCCCCACAAATACATCAGAAATAGAGCTACATGTGGAACAACTCCTACAGAACACCTACTGAATGCTGGCAGAATACCTCAGACCTCCCAAAAGGCAAGAAACTCCCCACGTACCTGGGTAGGGCAAAAGAAAAAAGAAAAAACAGAGATGTAAGAATAGGGACGGAACCTGCACAAGTGAGAGGGAGCTGTGAAGGAGAAAAGGTTTCCACACACTACAAAGCCCCTTCATGGGTAGAGACTGTGGGTGGCAGAAGGGGGAAGCTTTGGAGCCATGGTGGAGAGCACAGAAACAGGGGTGCAGAGAGCAAAGCGGAGAGATTCCCGCATGGAGGATTGGTGCCCACCAGCACTCACCAGCCTGAGAGGCTTGTCTGCTCACATGCCAGGATGGGTGGAGATGGGAGCTGAGGCTCAGACTTTGGAGGTCAGATCCCAGGGAGAGGACTCTGGATGGCTGCATGAACACAGTCTGAAGGGGACTAGTGCACCACGGTTAGCCAGGAGGGAGTCCAGGATAAAGTTTGGAACTGCCGAAGAGGCAAGATACATTTTCTTGCCTCTTTGTTTCATGGTGTGCTGGAGAGGGGATTAAGAGCTCTGCTTAAAGGAGCTCCAGAAATGGGTGTGAGCTGTGGTTATCAGCGCAGACCCCAGAGACAGGCATGAGTCACTAAGGCTGCTGCTGCCACCAACAAGAAGCCTGTGTGCAAGCACAGGTCACTATCCAACCCTCCCCTCCTGGGAACCTATGCAGCCTGCCACTGCCAGGGTCCCATGATCCAGGGACAACTTCCCCAGTAGAACACACAGCATGCCTCAGGCTGGTGCAACGTCACACCGGCCTCTGACGTCACGGGCTTGACCTGCATTCCGTACACCTCCCTCCACCTGGCCTGAGTGAGCCTGAACTCCCAAAGCAGCTGCTCCTTTATTCCCGTCCTTTCTGAGCAAAGAACAGATGCCGTCAGGACACCTACAGGCAGAGGCGGGTCCAAATCCAAAGTTGACTTCCAGGAGCTGTGCGAACAAAGAATAGAAAGGGAAATCTCTCACAGCAGCCTCAGGAGCACCGGATTAAATCTCCACAGTCAACTTGATGTACCCAGCATCAGTGGAATATCTGAATAGACAATGAATCATCCCAAAATGAAGAGGTGGACTTTGGGAGCAATGATATATATATTTTTTTCCCTTTTTCTCTTTTTGTGAGTGTGTATTCATATGCTCTGTGAGTGATTTTGTCTGTATAGCTTTGCTTTCACCATTTGGCTTAGCGTTCTGTCTGTCCATTCTTTGAGTGTGTTTTTGTTTGTTTTTAGTATAGTTTTCAGTGCTTGTTACCATTGGTGGATTTGTTTTTTGGTTTGGTTGTCTCTTCTTTCTTTCTTTTAATTACTTAAAATTTTTTTTAATAATTATTTTTTTGTTTTTTATTTTAATAACTTTCTTACTTTATTTCCTTTATCTTTTTTTTTTGTGGTACGTGGGCCTCTCTCTGTTGTGACCTCTCCCGTTGTGGAGCACAGGCTCCAGAAACGCAGGATTGGTGACCATGGCTCACGAGCCTAGCCACTCCGTGGCATGTGGGATCTTCCTGTACTGGGGCATGAACCCGTGTCCCCTGCATCAGCAGGAGGACTCTCAACCACTGCGCCACCAGGGAAGCCCCTTACTTTATTTTATTTTACCTCTTTCTTTCTTTCTTTCTTTCTTTCTTTCTTTCTTTCTTTCTTTCTTTCTTTCTTTCTTTCTTTCTTTCATTCTTTCTCCCTTTTATTCTCAGCTGTGTGGATGACAGGCTGTTGGAGCTCCAGCCAGGCATCAGGGCTGTGCCTCTGAGGTGGGAGAGCCAAGATCAGGACATTGGTCCACCAGAGATCTCCCAGCACCATGTAATATCAAATAGCAAAAATTTCACAGCGATCTCCACCTCAAAAACTAGACCCCGCTCCACTCAATGACCAGCAAGCTACAATGCTGGACTCCCTATGCCAAACAACTTGCAAAACAGGAACACAACCTCACCCATTAGCAGAGAGACTGCCTAAAATTATAGTAAGGTCATAGACACCACAAAACACACCACCAGATGTGGACCTGCTCACCAGAAAAACAAGATCTAGCCTCATCCACCAGAACACAGGCAATAGTGCCCTCCACCAGGAAACCTACACAACTCATTGAACCAACCTTAGCCATTGGAGGCAGACACCAAAAACGAGGAGAACTACAAACGTGCAGCCTGCAAAAAGAAGATCCCAAACACAGTAAGTTAAGCAAAATGAAAAGAAAAAGAAACACACAGCAAATGAAGGAGCAAGGTAAAAACACCATACCTAATAAATGAAGAGGAAATAAGCAGTCTACCTGAAAAAGAATTCAGAATAATGAGAGTAAAGATGATCCAAAATCTTGGAAATAGAATGGAAAAAATACAAGACACATTTACAAAGGATCTAGAAGACCTAAAGAGCAAACAAACAGTGATGAACAACACAATAAGTGCAATTAAAAATTCTCTAGAAGGGATAAATAGCAGAATAACTGAGGCAGAAGAATGGATAAGTGAGCTGGAAGACAAAATAGTGGAAATAACTACTGCAGAGCAGAATAAAGAAAAAAGAATGAAAAGAATTGAGGATAGTCTCAGAGACTTCTGGGACAATATTTAATGAACCAACATTCGAATTACAGGGGTCCCAAAAACAGAAGAGAAAAAGAAAGGAACTGAGAAAATATTTGAAGAGATTATAGTTGAAAACTTCCCTAATATGGGAAAGGAAATAGTCAATTAAATCCAGGAAGCACAGAGAGTCCCATACAGGATAAATACAAGGTGAAACACGCCAAGACACATATTAATCAAACTATCAAAAATTAAATACAAAGAAAAAGTATTAAAAGTACCAAGGGAAAATCAACAAAAAACATACAAGGGAAACCCCATAAGGTTAACAGCTGCTCTTTCAGCAGAAACTCTGCAAGCCAGAAGGGAGTGGCAGGACATATTTAAAGGGATGAAAGGGAAAAACCTACAACCAAGATTATTCTATCCATCAATGATCTCATTCAGATTGGATGGAGAAATTAAAACCTTTCCAGACAAGCAAAAGCTAAGAGAATTCAGCACCACCAAACCAGCATTACAAAAAATGCTAAAGGATCTTCTCTAGTCAGGAAACACAAGAGAAGGGAAAAACCTACAATAAAAACCCAAAACAATTAAGAAAATGGTAATAGGAAATTACATATTGATAATTACCGTAAATGTAAATGCTCTAACCAAAAGACATGGACTGGCTGAATGTATACAAAACCAAGACCCGTATATATGCTGTCTACAAGAGAACCACTTCAAACCTAGGGACACATACAGAATGAAAGTGAGGGGACAGAAAAAGATATTCCATGCAAATGGAAATCAAAAGAAATCTGGAATAGCAATACTCATATCACATAAAGTAGACTTTAAAATAAAGGCTATTAAAAGAGACAAAAAAAAAAGACACTACATAATGATCAAGGGATCGATCCAAGAAGAAGATATAACAATTGTAAATATTTATGCCCCCAACATAGGAGCACCTCAATACATAAGGCAAATAATAACAGCCAGAAAAGGGGAAATCAAGAGTAACACAATCAGAGTAGGAGACTTTAACACCCCACTTTCACCAATGGACAGATCATCCAAAATGACAATAAATAAAGAAACACAACCTTTAAGTGATACATTAAACAAGATGTATTTAATTGATATTTAAAGGGCATTCCATACAAAAACAAAAGAATACACTTTCTGCTCAAGTGCCATGGAACATTCTCCAGGATAGATCATATCTTGGGTCACAGATCAAGCCTTGATAAACTTAAGAAAATTGAAATCATATCAAGTATCTTTTTGGACAACAACGCTATGAGACTAGATACCAATTACAGGAAAAAAACCTGTAAAAACTACAAATAAATGGAGCCAAAGCAATTCACCACTTAATAACCAAGAGATCATTGAACACATCAAAGAGGAAATAAAAAAATACCTAGCAACAAATGACAATGAAAACATGATGACCCAAAACCTATGGGACGTAGCAAAAGCAGTTCTAAGAGGGAAGTTTATACCAATACAATTCTACCTTAAGAAACAAGAAACATCTCAAATAAACAAACTAATCTTACATCTAAAGCAATTAGAGAAAGAAGAACAAAAAAAATCCACAGTTAGCAAAAGGAAAGAAACCATAAATATTAGACCAGAAATAAATGAAAAAGAAATGAAGGAAATGATAGCAAAGATCAATAAAATAAAAGCTGGTTATTTGAGAGATAAACATAATTGATAAACCATTAGTCAGACTGATCAAGAAAAAAAAGGGAGAAGACTCAAATCAATAGAATTAGAAATGAAAAATGAGAAGTAACAACTGACACTGCAGAAATACAAAGGACCATGAGAGATTATGACAAGCAACTATATGCCAATAAAATGGACAATCTGGAAGAAACGGACAAATTCTTAGAAATGCACAACCTTCCAAGACTGAACCAGGAAAAAGTAGAAAATATAAGCAGACCAATCAGAAGCACTGAAATTGAAGCTGTGATTAAAAATCTTCCAACAAGCAAAAGCCCAGGACCAGATGGCTTCACAGGTGAATTCTATCAAACATTTAGAGAAGAACTAACAATTATCCTTCTCAAACTCTTCCAAAATATAGCAGAGGGATGAGCACTTCCAAACTCATTCTACGAGGCCATCATCACCTTGATACCCAAACCAGACAAAATTGTCACAAAGAAAGAAAACTACAGGCCAATATCCCTGATGAACATACATGCAAAAATCCTCAACAAAATACTAGCTAAAAGAATCCTGCAGCACATTAAAAGCATCATACACCATTATCAGTTTGGATTTATCCCAGGAATGCAAGGATTCTTCAATATGCACAAATCAATCAGTGTGATACACTATATTAACAAATCGAAGGAGAAAAACCATATGATCTTCTCAGTAGATGCAGAGAAAGCTTTCAACAAAATTCAACACCCATTTATGATAAAAACCCTCTGGAAAGTAGGCATAGAGGGAACTTACCTCAACATAATAAAGGCCATATATGACAAACCCACAGCCAACATCGTACTCAATGGTGAAAAACTGAAACCATTTCCACCAAGATCAGGAACAACACAAGGTTGCCCACTCTCACCACTATTATTCAACATAGTTTTGGAAGTTTAGGTACAGCAACCAGAGAAGAAAAATAAATAAAAGGAATCCAAATCAGAAAAGAAGAAGTAAAGCTGTCACTGTTTGCAGATGACATGATACTATACATAAAGAATCCTAAAGATGTTACCATAAAACTACTAGAGGTAATCAATGAATTTGCTAAAGTAGCAGGATACAGAATTAATGCACAGTAATCTCTGGCATTCCTATACACTAATGATGAAAAATCTGAAAGTGAAATCAAGAAAACACTCCCATTTACCATTGCAACAAAAAGAATAATATACCTAGGAATAAACCTACCTAAGGAGACAAAAGACCTGTATTCAGAAAATTATAAGACACTGATGAAAGAAATTAAAGATGATGCAAATAGATGGACAGATATACCATGTTCTTAGATTAGAAGAATCAAAGTTGTGAAAATGACTCTACTACCCAAAGTAATCTAAATATTCAGCATAATCCCTATCAAAATACCACTGGCATTTTTCACAGAACTAGAACAAAAATTTTCACAATTTGTATGGAAACACAAAAAAACCTGAAGAGCCAAAGCAATCTTGAGCAAGAAAAACGGAACTGGAGTAATCTGTCTCCCAGACTTCAGACTATACTACAAAGTAACAGTAATCAAGAGAATATGGTACTGGCACAAAAACAGAAATATAGATCAATGGAACGGGATAGAAAGTCCAAAGTTAAAGACATTCACATATGGTCACCTTATCTTTTATCAAGGAGGCAAGAATATACTATGAAGAAAAGACAGCCTCTTCAATAAGTGGTGCTGGGAAAACTGGAAAGCTACATGTAAAAGAATGAAATTCGAACATTCCCTAACACCATACACAAAAATAAACTCAAAATGGATTAAAGACCTAAATGTAAGGCCAGACACTATCAAACTATTAGAGGAAAACTTAGTCAGAAAAATCTATGACATAAATCACAGCAAGACACTTTTTGACCCACCTCCTAGAGAAATAGAAATAATAAAAACAAAAATAAACAAATGGGACCTAATGAAACTTCAAAGCTTTTGCACAACAAATGAAACCATAAACAAGATGAAAAGACAACCCTCAAAATGGGAGACAATAGTTGCAAATGAAACAACTGACAAAGGATTTATCTCCAAAATTTACAAGCAGCATATGCAGCTCAATATCAAAAAAAAAAAAAAAAACCCAATCCAACAATGGGCAGAAGACGTAAACAAAACATTTCTCCAAAGAAGATATACAGATTGCCAACGAACATATGAAAAAATGCTCAACATCATTAATCATTAAAGAAATGCAAATAAAAACTACAATGTGATATCATCTCACACCAGTCAGAATGGCCATCATCAAAAAATTTACAAACAATAAATGTTGGTGGGTGTGGAGGAAATGGTACCCTCATACACTGTTGGTGGGAATGTAAATTGATACAACCCCTATGGAGAACAATATGGGGGTTCCTTAGAAAACTAAAAATAGAACTACCAGGGCTTCCCTGGTGGCGCAGTGGTTGAGAGTCCACCTGCCGATGCAAGGGACGCGGGTTCGTGCCCTGGTCTGGGAAGATCCCACATGCCGCAGAGTGGCTGGGCCCGTGAGCCGTGGCCGCTGAGCCTGTGCATCCGGAGCGTGTGCTCTGCAACAGGAGAGGCCACAACAGTGAGAGGCCCGCGTACCGCAAAAAAAAAAAAAAAAAAATAGAACTACCATATGACCCAGGAATCCTAGTACTGGGAATATACCTTTAGAAAACCATAATTCAAAAAGGGTCAGGTACCACAATGTACATTGCAGCTCTATTTACAATAGCCAGGACATGAAGTAACCTAAGTGTCCATCGACGGATGAATGGATAAAGAAGATGTGGTACATATACACAATGGAATATTATGTAGCCATAAAAAGAAATGATATTGAGTTATTTGTAGTGAGGTATTTGGACCTAGAGTTAGTCACACAGAGTGAAGTAAGTCAGAAAGAGAAAAACAAATACTGTAAGCTAACATGTATATATGGAATCTAAAAAAAAAAAATGGTCATGAACAACCTAGGGGAAAGACGGGAATAAAGACGCAGACCTACTAGAGAATGGACTTGAGGACACGGGTATAGGGAAGGGTAAGCTGGGACAAAGTGAGAGAGTGGTAGTGTATATATCAACATATATACACTACCAAATGTAAAATAGATGGCTAGTGGGAAGCAGTTGCATAGCACAGGGAGATCAGCTCAGTGCTTTATGACCAGCTAGAAGGGTGAGATAAGGAGGATGGGAGGGAAGGAGATACAAGAGGATATGGGGATATATGTATATGTATAACTGATTCACTTTGTTATAAATCAGAAACTAACACACCATTGTAAAGCAATTATACTCCAATAAAAATGTTAAAAAAAATAAGAAAAAAAAGAAAGCTTGTATTTCCTTATTTATTTTCATTTTGGATGATCTGTCCATTGGTGAAAGTGGGGTGTTAAAGTCCACTATAATGATTGTGTTATTGTCGATTTCCCCTTTTATGACTGTTCACATTTGCCTTATGTATTGAGGTGCTCCTATGTTGGGTGCATAGATATTTATAATTGTTATATCTTCTTCTAAGATTGATCCCATGATTATTATGTAGTGTCCTTGTCTTTTGTAATAGTTTTTATTTTAAAGTCCATTTTGTCTGATATGAGTATTGCTACTCTAGCTTTCTTTTGATTTCCATTTGCATGGAATATCTTTTTCCATCTGCTCACTTTCATTCTGTATGTGTCCCTAGGTTCGAAGTGGGTCTCTTGTAGGCAGCATATATACAGGTCTTGTTTTTATATCCATTCAGCCAGTCTCTGTCTTTTGGTTGGAGCATTTAATTCATTTACATTTAAGGTAATTATCAATATGTAATTTCCTATTACCATTTTCTTAATTGTTTTTGATTTGTTTTTGTTGGTCTTTTCCTTCTCTTGTGTTTCCTGACTAGAGAAGTTCCTTTAGCATTTGTTGTAAAGCTGGTTTGATGGTGCTGAATTCTCTTACGTTTTGCTTGTCTGTAAAAGTTTTAACTTCCTATTAAATGTGAATTGGATCCTTGCTGGGTAGAGTAATCTTGGCTGTAGGTTTTTCCCTTTCATCCCTTTAAATATGTCCTGCCACTCCTTTCTGGCTTGCAGAATTTCTGCTGAAAGGTCAGCTGCTAACATTATGGGGATTCCCTTTTATGTTATTTTTTGCTTTTCCCTTGTTGCTTTTAATATTTTTTCTTTGTTTTTAATTTTAATAGTTTGATTAATATGTGTCTTCACATGTTTCTCTTTGGATTTATCCTGTATGGAACTCTCTGTGCTTCCTGGATTTAATTGACTATTTCCTTTCCCATGTTAGGGATATTTTCAACTATAATCTCTTCAAATATTTTCTCAGACACTTTCTTTTTCTCTTCTATTTCTGGGACCCCCGCAATTCAAATGTTGGTACGTTTATTGTTGTCCCAGAGGTCTCTGAGACTTTCCTCAATTCTTTTTGTTCTTTTTTCTTTATTCTGCTCTGTGGTAGTTATTTCCACTATTTTATCTTCCAGGTTATTTATGCATTCTTCTGCCTCATTTATTCTGCTATTGCTTCCTCCTAGAGAATTTTAAATTTCATTTATTGTGTTGTTCACCATTGTTTGTTTGCTCCTTAGTTCTTCTAGGTCCGTGTTAAACATTTCTTGTATTTTCTCCAACCTATTTCTAAGATTCTGGATCATCTTTACTATCATTACTGTGAATTCCTTTTCAGGTAGACTGCCTGTTTCCTCTTCATTTGTTTGGACTGGTGGGTTTTTACCTTTCTCCTTCTTCTGCTACATATTTCTCTGTCTTCTCATTTTGTTTAACTTACTGTGTTTGTAAGTCTGTTTAACTTACTCCACCAAGTGTGTTGACTTACAAGTTGCCTTTTAAAGTTACAAGTAAGATCATATCTCTCCCATAATCTTAATATATCACCCAGTGACCCCACCCCACGTTGTTTCTTAAAGTGAAATTATCATTTTGTTCACATAAACATCTATATGTCATTTTTTTGTATTGGCTCTCTTAGTAATCACTCCAAAACAAAAAGAACAAAAATATCTCTCAACTGGTGAATTGGTAAAGAGCTAAAACAGGGAATTTCCTGGCAGTCCAGTGGTTAGGACTCTGTAATTTCATTGCGAAGGGCTTAGGTTCAATCTCTGGTCAGGGTATAGCCAAAAATAAGAAAACAAAAATGAATGTGTTACACCCAAACAGTATAATATTCTTCAGCAATAAAACCTAGTGAAACTGATACACAAGACAATAAATGCATTATGATAAATTAAATAAGCTATGCTCAAAAGTCAACATACAGGACAATCTCATTCTTATGACATTGTGTTATAGGTAAAACTCTGGGGATAAAAACTCAATAGATGTTTGTAATGGTTATGTGTTGGGGGGTGGTTTGAAACAAGAGTGCCTGAAGTAATTTTTTAGTGTGATGAATGTGTTCTACATCTCGATTGTGTTGCTTTTATATGAATGTATTCTTTGTCAAACATTCAGAAATATATACTAAAAGTAATTAATTTTACCACATGTAATTATATCCTAATATTATATATTTCTAAAAAAATGAAAATTAAAGAACACTGTGTTTAACATTATGCAAGTTCAAGGTGGGAAATGTCTTTTCCTCATCCTGCTTAATCCTGGATCTTGTGCATGTCATCTCACACACCAAGGCTTAAGTTGTGAGAAGTTTTTAAAATGTGCATTTCACTTATTTTCAAGTATAATACTGACTCAGAAAATTTTTCCTTACATGCTGACTTTATAATATAATCTGTGAGTACTAGACAAGTCTTCTGGAAACAAATCACTAAACATCATCTCTGTGATAACTCTGAGATGATCATATGTGAAGGCACCTACTCTCACTTCTGGTGACCTTTAGGTACAGCAAGGACAAGTTGTCATGAATAAAGAAGAAGTGAACCATAAAAGTGGTTAGATGGAGAAGTGTTCCTGTAAAAGTAAAGAATATACAAATATGTACAGATTTTATGGTGTGTTTGGCTATGGCAAAATAGTTCAGAATTTCTGCAATACAGAATGTTTCGAAGGAGAATGTAAGCATCATGCCTGGAGAAGTTTATTACTTTTGTCATGTCAAGAAGACATTCATCAGCTATTTTCTCATTTTTTTCCCCCATAGGATTCTTTCCCTTCATTATCTCTTCACCACATTAATGGTAGAAACAATGAGGGAAAGAATTCTTGTGTAAAGGAAAAAAGGGCTGTTTTTTTTGTTTGTTTGTTTCCCCTCACTCCCCTCACTGATGACTTAATTACCATGTAATCTTCTACACCAGTACCAACATTTGGGGAAAAAAAAATAAAAAGTTTTATGTATAAGCTAGTTAAGAAATTTAGTTTAAAAAGTTGGGATAAAAAATTATTTATTACTGCCAGTTAAATCTATACCATATCATTCCTAATATAAATAATTACATTTATTTACCACTAAAATAGTTTAAATTACTTTTGTAGGCAAACTTGTAGACTTTGAAAGCAGGTCTGAAGTTAAAAATCATGATAACTATATTTTATTCTAATTTCAAATAGTGTCCCTGTTGTATTTAAATATAATTGCAAAAGATATTAGCATTTTGTGAAAAAAATCACTTTGAATTTTCTATTATTTTTATAGCAATTAAATGTTTGTAAAGAACAAATTAAGGCTTTTAAAATGGTGTAAAAGGGCTTCCCTGGTGGCACAGTGGTTGAGAGTCCACCTGCCGATGTGGGGGACACGGGTTTGTGCCCCAGTCCTGGGGGATCCCACATGCCGTGGAGCGGCTGGGCCCATGAGCCATGGCCGCTGAGCCTGCGCGTCTGGAGCCTGTGCTCCACAACGGGAGAGGCCACAGTGGTGAGAGGTCCGCATACGGCAAATAAATAAATAAATAAATAAATAAATAAATAAATAAAATGGTGTAAAACTTAATTTAGAATCAGCATTGTTTCTTCAGTTTTTTTCACAATTTTCTTGTGCTTGTTTTTTAAAAAAAACTCTTCAGATATCTATCAATTTACCTTTTAATTTTGTTGCCTCAAGTCAATGTTCAATCACAATTTCAAGCTATACAATAAGATGTTGCCACTGATTGTGGAATAAATTGCAGCTGTTCTATTTATAAAATGTGTATAGAAATGAAATAAATACCTTTCAATACCAAGGTTGTCTATTATGTTTAATTATTTACTTTAAAGTCCCCTTTCAGTAACTGATTTTTTAATTATTTGTATCAAGTTTAATAATAGGTATGGTATAGTAAAAAAATATCTAGTCTTTAAAGGTGTTTTGTATGTATTAATCTTGTTTTCAGATTTCCTCAGCTGAATAAACCTATGGATAATGAACAAAAATTTTAAGGTAAAACATTTTTAAGTGTATGTATTAAGTGTTCCCTCTCACCAGGTGCTGCTTGCATTTGCCAGTGCAAGTCAGCAAATAAGATGTGAACTATGCTATAACAACTGTGATCTGGCTTTCATGATTAAATGTTTGTCAACAAATTTGTTGGGGCTGTTTAAAAAAAAAATGAAGAGAATTAGGAAAGTTGAGTTAAATTCCATCATAGTAAATCAAATATGCAGAATAGTAAAGGGCTTACAAAAAACTACTGGGTTTATGTGATCATTTTCAATAATTGTGCTTAACAATTAATTCCCAATGCCAGACTGTAAACTATATAAGGCCAGGATAAAGATTATGTGAAGGGTGCCACCTCTTTCTTCATCATTATTAGGAATTTAAATATTTTGTGTTCACACTAAAATGTCTCTACATTTCTGAAGTGATAGCTTAAATAGAAATTTTTTTCTTTTTCTTAATATTTCTACTTGGAAAATATAAAGAATGCTACTTAAAAGGTCACTAAATCCAAAAATGTTGTAACAAATAAGGGACAGGCAATATACTCTTTCTATTTTGGAAGTTGATACAGTTACAGAAAAATAATCTGGAGTGCTGTGGCTTTCTCTGAACTAATTATTAAACATTCTAATATAAAAATATTACACATAAATGATAATCTTTAGTATTCTTCAAAATAACTTGTTTATATGAATTTTTAATTGAAGCATTTCTAATGGAATTCTAATTAAATAAGACTTACTGCATATGCATTTATCAGTTCTACCTTTTCCCTAAGATGCCACTTAGTGATATTATAGAAAAGGAAAGTATATGGGGTTTCAATAGGAAAAATAATTAGAAAAATTTCAGAAGAAATTTTAACAGATTATAGGAACATTAACTGAAGATAGAGGAGTGCTAACAGATGAAATAAGTTGGCAGAAGCTGCAGCTTAGAACATTACACAGCTTTCTTCAGGGAAGATCAGTGATCCTGCCCAAAGAAGCTAGGGGAGGCTTTGGATTGGGAAACACTAGGAATATCAGAGGTAAGTCATGAGGTTGAAAACCAGGGAAATTATTTGAAGTTACACAGGACAGTTAAACTATCAATTTCCCTCCCTCACTTCATATTGAGAATGCCAAAGAGCTATGAATCAATATTTTCTTATAGAAACTGTACCTGGAGCAAAGACTTCCACTTAAAGTGCAGCAAGGTAACTAGCTCTGAGACGACTCAGAAAATGAAAAATGACTTTGGAAATATCCTTCCCACATAAACAGAGTCCTTAGTCTCAAATGCTAAACATCATTCTTAAATATAATTGGAGTGTTTCGGATCAACAAATGTGAAATTAAATGAACAAGATGAAAAAAGATAAACAAATGATTAAACAATAAATCTGTTACTGAAGAAATAGAAATAATTCCAGGAGGAGAATATAATTTTTAGAGATCTGCTATTCACAGAGTCAACAAGGAGATATTAAAATTCTAAAGGAGAACAGAGTGTTACAAAAAGTCTTTGTAAAAGTGCATAAAAATATTTTAAAACATATATATATACAATATTCAAATTAAGAGATAGATTTCCAGTTTCAGATCTAATATGTTAAAAAAATTGGAAATTGTCCAAGCATAGTAATAAGAAAACAGCTGAATGAACTAAAATCAACACTTTTTATTAGAATATCAGAAAACCAAGGTCAAAGGCAAAACCTATCTAGATATCTGAAGAAACAGGTGAATACAGAGACCAAAAGATGATTCTTAGAAAGGAGCCATAAAATTAATACATTGGTAAATTGATAAAATTGGTAAACCTCTGGCCAGGTTAACAAAGGAGAAAAAGGAGAAAAGACACAGTTTATCAATATCAGAAATAAAAGAGGGGACATCTTTACTGATCCTAGACATAAAAAAATTAAAGGAATATGCAACTCAATACCCATAGATTTGATAACTTAGATGAAATGAACCAATTTCTTATATGGCACAAACTTCAAAATTCATACAGGAGAAATATATAATCTTAAAATCTATATCTATTAATGAAATTAAACCAATAATTAATAACCTTCCAGCAAAGAAAGCACCAGGTACAGATGGTTTCACTGGTGAATCTTACCAAACATTTAAAAAATAAATATTAATTTTCCACAAACTCATCCATGAAATACAAGTAGCAGGAATACTTTCTCACTCATTCTCTGAGGCCAAAATTACTCTAATATCAAAACTAGCAATGATCAATAATTTGAATTAAGAACATAATATCACTTACAATGGCATTAAAAAATAAATATTTTTGCATAAGATAACAAAATATGTACAGAAACTGTATATGGAAAACTACAAAACCCTTGAAAGTAATCAAAGAATATCTGAGAAAATGGAGACATCATGTGTGTTTGTAGACTGGAACACTCAGTCTTTTTAGAATGTCACTTCTTCCCAATTTCATCTATAGATTCTACCTAATCCAAATAAAAATCACAGCAAGAAATTTTAGATACTAACAAACACATAAAATTTACTTGCAAAGGCAAAACCCCAGAGTATCCAGTACAATACTAAAGAAGTAAAACAAAGTTGGATGAGCAACACTACCCAACCTGAAAACTTGCTATAAGGTTATGGTAAACTAGAGATCATGGCATTGATTGACAAATAAACAAATGGAACAGAATAGAGAGTTCAGACATAGAACCATACAAATATAGTGAACTGATCTTTGCCAAAGAGCAAGGGAAATTCAATTCAGAAATGATAACTTTTCCTCAATGGCACTGAAAAAATTGGGCATACATATGCAAACAACAACAACCAAACAAACAAAAAAAAAAACTAGGCACAGACTGCACCCTTTACAAAAGTTGAACATAGATGATAGACCTAAATGCAAAACTTCAAATTATAAAGCTCTGAGAAAAAACAGAAGAGAAAATCTTGATGAGCTTGGGTTTGATGATGAGATGTCAGAAACAGAACAAAAAGCACTATCCAAGAAACAAAAAATTGGTAAGGATTCATTAAAATGTAATACTTCTGCTCTGTGAAAGACACCCTTAAGAGAGTGAACTGATAAGCCATATGCTAAGAGAAATTATTTTTAAGATACATATCTGATAGAGGACTTGTATCTAAAATTTTCAAAGAACTCTTAAATTGAAACAAGTCAAAAGAAAATCCCAATTAAATAAAGGACAACCGATTTGAAAACATACCTCACCAGCGAAGACATAAAAATACAACAAAGAATATGGAAAGATGTTTGACATAATTTGTCATTAGTACATTGAAAATTAAAACAACAATGACAAATTCAATTGTATAAACACACATATTCCACAGTACACATATTAGATTGGCTAAAATTTAAAAAAATAATAATTGACAGTACTAAATGTCAATGAAAATACAGACCAATAGGAACTCTCATTCATTTGTGGTAACACAAAATAGTTCAGCCACTTTTAAAGACAGTAAGGAAGTTTCTAACAACAACAAACATATTACCACATGATCTAACGATAATGCTCTGCCATTCTCATACAATTAAAATATATGTCCATGCTAAAACCTATCAGTAAATATTTATAGCAGCATTATTCATAATTCCCCAAAACTGGAAGCAATCAAGAAGTCCTTCAATAGATGAAGAGGTAAACAAAGTCTGGTACATTTATACAATGGAATGCTGTTCCACAGTAAAAGGAAATAATCTATCAAGTCACAGAATGACATGGAGAAAACTGCATAGTGATAAGTGAAAGAAGCCAGTATAACAAGGCTAATTTCTATATGATTTCATTTATTTGACATTCTAGAAAAGGCAAAACTATAGGGACAATTAAAAAGGTCAATTGATTGCCAGAGTTTAAGAAAGGGTGAAACACAGGGGAGGTTTAGGGCAGTAAAACCATTTTGTATGATACTATAATCGAGGACACTTGACATTTTGCATTTCTCAAGAACTATAGAACTGTAACACGAAAAGAGAACTTTAGTGAAAGCAAATTATATATATATATATATATATACACACATATATATGTATATATATATATACACACACACATATATATGTGTATATATATACATATATATATATATATACACACATATATATATATATATATTTAGGGGGTCATGGGATCCCAGGAAAGAATGCAGACTGTGGCAAGAAAATTTAACTGAATTACAAGTATATGAAAGAACCTCACTGAACGTGGTAGGGAAAAGTGCTGATTTAAGTATTTGTGGAAAAGAATGATGTCTGTAAAACTAAAGGCAAAATTAACTGTTCATAAGGACTTTAGTCTGTAAAGTTGTTTTCCATAGAAGTATGGGTTAATCTTTTTGATACTATTATGTATGTATACTGGAAATGAATGCTAAATAAAAGGATGGATGATACTGGGAGCTAGTTTCTCATCATTGCATTTGGGGACAAATTTAACTTAATATATATACAAAATGTTTTATGTAGAAGGGATTATAGAACATGTATATACACTTTTTTTGTTTGTTTTATTTTTTTGCTTTCTCACCTTATAGGGTCTAAAATAAACACCCCAGCAGCAAGCAACACACTTACTCTTGGATCTTGGTTTCAAATACCATTCTCCAGTAAATGCAACTGGGACTCCTTGGAGAAATAGTGGACTCTAAGGCTGGGGCAGAAAATACACAAAAGGAGCCTGGAGTATCTGATAATGCCAGAAAGTAAGAAGTACTCATAAAAGAAATTACTGATGGGGATATGTTAAAGGGAAACAGGAGCCAACTGAAAGAGTACCCAGTGGCTAAGGCAGGAAAAATTTCAGCAGTAGAATAAAGTAGTACTGGATTACAACCCAAAACATCAAATATGTATGAGTGTGTGTGTGTGTGTGTGTGTGTGTGTATATATATATATATATATATATATATATAACTAAATTAATACATTGTGGAAAGAAACAATCTCCCATGCAGAAGAATGCCAAATAATTTATCTAGACCCACTCTAGAAAAGGAAGAACATCACTCTCCTTAAGTATGGTCTTCAGATATTGACCTCCTTTCAGAGTATTAGAATTCAAAGAGAAAAAAAAATGTGTAATTTTACTGTGAAGAAAACTTACAAACACTACTTCAGCCAGATGATTAATGTCAACATCAGCAGTCATAAATCATGGATAGTAATATGATATGATATGATGGAATAAATAGCCCCAGTATAATACTGAGGAAAACATCAGAAAAAAATCCAATAAAGGGGCAACTTACAAATTATTTGATCAGTATTCCTTAAAATTCTCAAGGTCATCAAAACCAAGATTAATCTGAGACACTCTGACAGCATGGCAAATAAGTATAAAGTAGTACCCTGGATGGAATCCTGGGGAAAAAGAACATTAGGTGAAAACTAAGGAAACCTAAATATACTATGGTCTTTAGTTAATTAAAAATTTTGAAAAAAAGAAAAAACTTCCATGGTTCTAATAATATGACATTCTGAGAAAGGCAATGGATTCAGTAAAAAGATCATTGGTTTCCAGGAGCTTGTGGGGAGAGGGTGAGGATTAAGCTTGGTGAAGCACAGGGGATTTTTAGGGCAGCAAAATTATTCTGTATGATAATGTGATGTTGGATACATGATATTGTGCATTTGTAAAAACTCATAGAATTTTACCACACAAAGATTGAAACAATGTATGCAGATTGAAAAAAAATCATTTGAGGGGTTGAAGACTGAGACAAGAGATATTAACTATATAATAAATGTGTGAAACAACCATATTGTAGGGGAAGAGGAGACAATGTGCTGATCTAAGTAGCTTTGGAAATGAGTGGAGTCCGTAAGACAAAAGGAAAAACTAACTGCACACAAGCAAATACTCATTAGACAAATACAAGCACTATTGATAGTATTTATCCTCAATATAATGTGATGAAGTTGATCAAGTTGTTTCCCATGTAGGTAAAGAGAAACAATTCTGATATTATTATACATATATACTGAATTGAACAATTTCATGAATGGATGGCAGATGGTGAGTTTCTCTTTTGAAGTGGATATCCACAGAAAAGCAATGGGAGCCTAGAGTGAACCATGTGGAAATGGGCTAGAGGTGGATATTCATTATAAATTCATGTTTAATGTAATATAATTGCAGATGCTTACAAAACACTTAGGTATATGTACCTAGATGGATTACTACACACACATATATTTCCTTTCTCTGTTAGCGGAGGGGGCCTAGAAGCACTGACACTCCAGTAACAATGACCATACCTAGTAGCTAGATCTTGGCTTCTAATGCCAACCTCTAAAAAAAAGGAATTGAGGCTCCTTGGAGAAATGGCTGATTCTAAGACTTGGGCTAGAAATATACAAGATGACCCTGGAGTATCTTATAATACCAGAAAATAAGGAAGTGCTAAAAAATATAATTCCAATAAATAAATAATAATAAATAAATATCCATAATTCCAGTATAATCATGGAAAAAAATTCAGATGATTCCCAACAAAGAGGCATCCTATAATATACCTGATCAATACTCCTTAAAACTAAGTTCATCAAAAACAAGGGCAAACTGAGAAATTGTTACAAATGAAAGGAGCCTAAGAAGATAAAACAACTAAATGTAATGTGGTAGTCTAGATGAGATCCTAAAACATAAAAAGATATCATATAAAGACTAAGGATATCTAAATAAACTATGCATTTTAGCTAATAATAACATAACCATATTTGCACATTAATTGTAACAAAATGCACTAGTGTGAGATGTTAATAATAGGGGAACATGGTATAAAATATATGGGGATTCTCTGTATTATCTTATAAAATTTTCTGTAAATATAAAGCTTAAAATATTAAATCTATTTTTAAAAAGTGAAGGAGAGATAAAGACTTTCTCAGGCAATAATAACTGAAGAATTTCACAGCCAGTAGACCTGCCCCACAAAATATGTTGAAGGAAGTTCTTGAAGTAGAAGAAAATTGATGCAGTTTAGAAATTCTATACATATAAAGAAGGACATCAGAAAAGGAATATTTGAAGTAAAATATAATTTTTAATTTTCTTATATTTAATTACCCTAAAAATAACTTACTTTAAGCAATAATTGTGACAATGTGTTAGACGTTTATAGCATATGTAAAAATGAAATGAATAGGCTGGGCCCATGAGCCATGGCCACTGAACCTGCATGTCAGGAGCCTGTGCTGTACAATGGGAGAGGCCACAACAGTGAGAGGCCCGCGTACCAGAAAAAAAAAAAAATGAAATGAATAACATAAGGGACAATGCCACAAGAGGGAAAAATTGGGATTATTCTTGCAAAATACATTTTGTCTATCCTAGGGCAACCACCAAATTTTTTTTTTTTTTGGAATGCAGGCCTCTCACTGTTGTGGCCTCTCCCATCGCGGAGCACAGGCTCCGGACGCGCAGGCCCAGCAGCCATGGCTCACGGGCCCAGCTGCTCCGCGGCATGTGGGATCTTCCTGGACCAGGGAACAAACCTGTGTCCTCTGCATCAGCAGGAGAACTCTCAACCACTGCACCACCAGGGAAGCCCCACCAAAATATTTTTTTAAAAATATAAATGAAATGTTCAGAGAAGAGATTAAATGGAATCATAAGTGATGCTCAGTTAAAACTAGGAAAGGCAGAAAAAGAAATTATAAAGAAACAAAAGCCAAAAGAAATGAATAACAACAATAAAATAGCAAGATGACAAATTCTAATCTAACTATATCAATAAACACTTTAAATGTAAGTGATATAAACATACCAGTTTAGTGACAGAGATTATCTAGAGAAGATGCAACTACATGCTGTCTATAAGAGACCCCCTTTACATATAAAGACCTACTTTAAACATGAAGATATAGGGTAAAAGTAAAAAGATAAAAGGATGGAGAAAAATATACTGTGATAAACTAATCAAAGAAAGCAGAAGTAATAGTAACTTCAGATAAACCTGACTACTAAAAAAGGATGGTAATCAGGGATAAAGGGAAACATTACCTAATGATAAAGGGGACAATTTTCCAAGAAGATGTAATCATCTTTAATGTGTACGCATGTAACAACAGAACGTCAAAATGCATGGTGCAATAAACTTTTATAACTGAAAACAGATATAGACAAATTCACAATTATTTTTGGAGACGTCAGTGTCCCTTGCTCATTAATTGATGTGTTATACAGGCAGAAAATCAGTAATGATAAAAATTATTAAACAGAATTCTTAATCAACTTAACCTAACATAGAATTTCTTCACAATATTTTTTGCCATGAACCAGTATGGAAGTCTGATGAAGTCTATGGATTTCTAAGAACAGTGTTTTTAAATGCATACAAGAAATACATAAAATCACAAAGAATATCAATTATATTGAAATGCAGCAGGCAAAATATTTTTAAATATTTTATATATAGCAATATAAGTGTTTCTTACTAAAATATCAACAATATCTAGTAACTGATATAATAATTACTATAATTTTAAAGTAACAATATGGGTAAAATGTATTGTCAGGTGTCTATAACAGCTTTGATGGAGGTGACAAAGCCTCACATCTCAGATACAGCCAACTCTACTCTGGTTTATTACCTACAACCAAAGTTGAGCATAGTGCATAATATTAATTTGAAGTTAGTGAAAATAAGAAAAAAAATTATTTTCATATCTCTCATTTGAGTTACAGATCTCTTAAATTCTAGTCATGAACTCAGGGATAGGGACTCCTGGTCTAAAAGCTTTGAACAAGCTAAATATTATCAGACTAAAATTGGACTAAGTTAAATCCTAAAGTGACTTTTACAGGTCAAGATGTAAAATTTTCTGTCTTTGACCTCTGGAGGTTAAAAGTAACTACTCTGATAGTTGGCATCTCCAAGAAAGACTTCATGAGACAAAGGAGGTTATTTATATGTTTAATTGGTTTGCTGAGTGTTTAATATCAAAATGGTTGTTTAATAGTATTTTATTTAATTTTACATTAATCTAAAATGATTATTTAGAAATAGGAAGAAACTTTCGTTGATCATAAAAATTTATAAATGTAATAATCCTGCAAGTTTTATCAATATATTTAAAGAGTTCTATTAGAATTTTCTTTGTTCTCTTTGTCATTTTAGTCTCTCAGAAATCTGAGAAACAAAGTGTTATACTAGCCCATGTATCCATAAATGGAGTTATCTGTCAGGTCACCAATAAATTATAATGTATCACTAAAATTGTTAATATAATCAAAGAATGATTTTACCCTTTAGTGGACACCTAAGATTTGTCCTATTTATTTATTTATCAGAGCTAGTTTGTGGAGGAATAAGAACATCAGTTTGAGATGGACTTCTAAGAAAAAAATGATAATGATTCATTACTCTCTTGTGAATAAGCAGTATTATATTAAAATTACCAAATTTTGAACCACAGAAAGAAAATATGCTTTTGTAGAGTTCTTGTTAAAATATTTAATCACTAGTACATTGGTTTCTTTAAAGATTTAATGTCAGTGGATATACTATATCACTATATTACACTTTGTGGCTTTTGAAATTTTAAAGATGAAAGGTGCTTTCCAAGCACAAAATGCTATTATATAATTACATGACACTTTTTATTAAAACTAAATATAAGTGATCCTCCTGGGCTGTCATCATTCGGTTGTTGATGAAAACCAATTTCATTTTATGTAAATAGCATTTACTTTAATAAGAATAAATTTTAAAGATACTTTTAATGTGGTATTTGTTCAAATGAATAAATAAAAGTTTAATTTAAAAAAAAGCACAACATTTGAACAGCCCTCTTTCTAGGAAGAAAAATTGCATATATAAAACTCATTACTTTTATTTGTTTTTCTCACATTTTGAAATCATTCCTTTTATAAATGGAAGTTCACATGTTCACATAAAACCATGTATATAATTGTAATAAACAATCTTATCTGCAAGAGATTGCCAAATAGCCAAGCTTTCTCCTTGATGATTTCTATCAAGAATAAAAATTTCCCTGGAAAATAAAACATAATTAGAGATTTTAGGTAGACATTTCAAGCATAAAACAATATTAAATATAAAGAAATACATATTGATATAAATATGGCTTCAGATATCAATATAGATATATTCATAGAAGCAAGTTCAACTATCTCTTTAGAAATTTGAAAATATTTTATTAAAAATTATACAAATTCAGTATTTTACATTTTCCCCACTATTTCCTTCCTCAATAATTACATAATTTGGAAAAAATACAATATTTCAGTATGGCATAAGATGCTGTTATCTTCTGAGTGTGTCACCACTGAATGAACACAGATGGGCTTTGACGTTCTGAGCAGTTATACCCTGCACTCTGGTTCCAGAGTCAGCTGACTGGTTACATATACGGGAAGCCTGAGACCTGACTCTCAGGTCCTTAATTCCACAAACTTGTTCTGTTTGATATTCTGCCTCTGATGACACTGCTTCCAATAATAATAAGAAATTCTGTAAGATGGACACTTGCACAAAGTCTTTAAGTTAGTGGCTTGCAAACAACCCAAAATTATGGGACACGAAGAAACAGAAACTAGGCAATTTTTAAAATATGTTAACGTGGCATGAATTAAAAGTGCACCTGCCTAATAAAGAAGGTAGCTATAGGAGAACTGCCTGTAAAGGCACATAAGCCAAGTATTTGGGTTAGAAAATTTCCATACGGATATAGAAAGACCAAGTTCTAGAACTTGAGCTTGGCTTTTACTGAAGGAGTTTAAAACTTTGTGCCAGGGCTCATGTTAAGCTGTTACTTATTATCTATAATATAACAATATAATAATTATTTTACATGCTATATATTATTATCATAATATATAATTATTGTCTTAATTGCTTTCAGACATTGACATTTAACTTTCTCAACAATCCCATGTTATAATTAGTAAATTCTCCATTGTGTGCTTGAGGAAATTAAAGCTTAGAAAAGATAATTCTTTCTTGAGGTCAATTTTTTCTCATACCACACATCCAATAAATTAGCACAGATTGTCAGCTGTACCTTCCAAATAGGTCTAGAACCTGGCCGCTTTTCACTACTTATACCACTGTAAGTGTAGTCTGAACCACTATCTTTTATGGCTAGAGTCTAGACAATTAGAATAGTTCCTAATTAGTTTCTTTGCCCTTGAAACTTTTCTCCTCTTACTCTCACATCATCTATTCTCCTTATAGTACTGCTATGGACTGAAAGTGTGTGTCCCTCCAGAATCCATATGTTCAGGCCTTAATCCCCAATGTAATAGTATTTGGAGGTGGGGGTCTTTGGGAGATAATTAGGCTTAGATAAAATTGTGGGTGTATCACCTTTATGATAGGATTAATGTCCTTATAAAAAGAGGCAAAGACTCAAGACTGACCTCCCTCTCCCTCTCTCTCTTCCCCTCTTCTCTCTCTCTCTCTATCCTGTGAGTTTACAATGACAAGGTGGCCATCTACAAACCAGGAAGAGAGCCCTCACCAAGAATCTGACCATGCCGGTACCCTCCTCTCAAACTTTCAGCCTCCAGAACCGTGGAAACTAAATGTCTGCTGTTCAAGCCACCCAGTCTATGGCATTTTGTTATAGCAGCAGAAACTAAGACAAGTAACCAGAGTGATCTTTTTGAAACTGTTAGATAAAAAATTGGAGCTAAATTCAAGGTCTCCTTTGTTCCCAAGCGTCAACTTTACCCTATATTAATGACTGTAAATAAAATTCATACTTAACTTCTATGAGTAAAAAATTCTACTTAAGTATTATAAAATTATTTATTTAAAAATTTTGGCTTGATAATTTGTTAGTCATCCCTATTACTACAGTTGATTGGTTTCTAATTCTATTAAAAGAGATTTACTTCAAATAGCCAGTTAATAAAATCTCAGATTAGTGAATTCTCATTATTCCAAAGAAATTTCCATGTAGGCCTTTGCACTTCCATATTCTCCCCCATCCCTGCTGTGAATCAACTTGGATCACCCTGAGGACTCATTTATGAAATCTTCTATGTTATCCTAAGATTAAAATTGGGGTTCAGGGCTTCCCTGGTGGCACAGTGGTTGAGAGTCTGCCTGCCAATGCAGGGGACACGGGTTCATGCCTCAGTCCGAGAAGATCACACATGCCGCGGAGCAGCTGGGCCTGTGAGCCATGGCTGCTGAGCCTGTGCGTCCAGAGCTTGTGCTCCACAATGGGAGAGGCCACAACAGTGAGAGGTCTGTGTACTGCAAAAAAAAAAAAAAAAAAAAATTGGGGTTCATTAGTAATAAGTATTCATCCCTAAATATATCAGTGACTTCAGTATGCTTTAAACCTAGACTTTAGATGTAGATATTTATTAAACCTCTTCTTCATGAAAGAGGAATATATTAAGAACACACTCATTGTTAATTGAGTCCGAAAGTCCAAAAGAGCAATTGCCAGGTGGTAAATTATTTCAAACCATTATACTCTTGAAAGCATATTCAAGCATTTCATTTGTGATGAAAGTGGGTAAATATTTTTGAAACTATTCTTCTGTCACTTCCCCTCTGGTAAGAGAAGCAGTCAGAAGGCTGTCAATGTGCTGCAACAGAAAGAACAAATCACAGTCACAAGACTTGACTCTATGGCATTAGTCTAGTCTGCAATTCTTTTAAATTCTGATGAAATTCAATTTTTCAGGCACTGACACTGATGGACGGTTGTTATTTTCAGACCCAGTGATTTAACAACAAGTCACCAGTGTGAGAAGTGCCCGGCTAACATGGCGGCCATTGCAGCTTTGATTGAGATTCCTGCTGACACAGGTCAGGCAGAGCCACTGACCCGGTCAAGCGGTCCTGGCAGTTGGCCTCTTTCTTGCTTTTGTGCTCTAAAGAAATATGAACCTAATTCAGACCATGCAGCATTGTGGTGGTAATCATTTCTAATGGAGTGTGGTTATAAGATGTTGCAGAAATATATATATATATATATATATAATTCCACCCTGGTAATACATCTTCTTTCCATAGAGCAAACAGTGCCCTATTTGACAAGAATGGCCACATTCATCTTGATCTGCCTTGGGTGCTAAACTTTGCATGGTTGCCGAACTTATTTCCTAAACAAAAAACAGTAGAATGCTAAAATATGTTGGAATACAAAAAAAAAAATTTCTACTTATATAAGGTTTGAATGCCAATATATCTTTTTAAAAAAAATATTCAGATGAGCATCTGATTTTAAATATCAGATGAGCATCATTCAAAGAACAAATGCTTTTGTTATATTTTGTTTTACCTGGTTTTTAAAGGCAGGCAAATATTCATGACACCTATAGTTAGTGGTAAAAGGTGTAATAAAAGCTGCTAAAATGCCTTCTTCAAAACTTAACTTACAGGTATTACAACTGGTTCTTCCTATGCAGGCTATAAAGAAGACAACAAGACAGATGGTAAACGCAGTCTAACCCTGTGGTGGAGAAAGACAGCTTCCAATTCAACACGCACTCTCTTCCTCTTCCTTAGTAACACAGAACCAATTTTACTCCATGTATCTATGTGTCCGTTAAAAAAATCTTTATATTTTGCAGCCTTCTTAGACTTTAGTAGTGAATGAAACATAAGTCGAAGGCACTGGTTAAAGCTTATGAGACCACTTTCCGAAGGGGCCAAATTTAGCTAATAAGTCCCATATTTTCCTCCCTACTTTTGCTCCCTTGATACCAGAAATAAAGTTATGGACTTCAGTAAGCATCTTGTGACAGTTTGGTGACCTCAGGTAGGGAAGTCATACACTAAGGATGTCTGTGAGCTTAAAGACAGAGGAGCTACCATAGACTGACTTTCTTTTGTTTTCTTTATGAGAGAAAAATAATAGTAACCTGTGTAAGCCTTGCTATTAACAGTCATCCTGCTAGCAGCAGAATTTCATTTCTACATTATATGACTCCAGATTCTGAGAAAGGGAAATTTCTCTCGTTACACTTACTCGTGAGAAATCGTGGCATTGCCCTGCTGGCATTTGATACTCTCAGAGAAATGTCTAGACCCATCATGACTAGAGAGACCATGTTGCCGGGCAGAAGAGTGGCCTCCACAAGCCCTGCCTCTCAATCACTCTCTACCTTCTCCCTGAAGGTAATTGGGTATTAATGACCCATATGTTAGTGCAGTAATTCCTTACCTGTGGTTGAATTTACATGACATAATTGAATTTCAGTAAGGCTAATGCTGTAAGATAATTCACAGTATCTTTTTGCACATGAAAATTATGGATTATATGGAAATTTGGGCTGAGAAAGAAAATATCTGCTTTCTCTGAAGTGGGGAATGGGAACTGTGCCAAAGATCACATATCGGGAGGGACAGCTGGACAAAGTGAATTGGAAGTTTTGGTTCCAACTCAATTATTTTGTTTCTTGCAGATTCTGTTTGTATCGTCTATCTTAATTAGTAACTTGAGAGCAGGATTATATACATAGTAATTCTTCTGTGATTAGATGTCCTTGGGATAATTATCACTTAATCTTTGAAATAATTTTTGCATATTTGGTGAAAGGAAATTTGTTAGAAAATATGTACCTTCAAAAATTTTCGAGCATGCCAGACAAAGTGACAGTGGCAGGAGTGTAGTTTATGAATATCCCTAAATCATCCCATAACATACAACATAACAAAAAAAACCCAAAATATAAAGAAAATTATTATAGCCAACTCAGGTAATAAAAACAAGTGACACAGTAACTCCATGAGCTGCCAAATACATGCAGAGGACTCCAAATCACTGATAACAACACTCCCAGGAAAGTCCTAGAAAAGGATATCTGATGGCCTAACTATAAACTTAAAAAAAAAAAAAAAAAGTTCAAAATCTTATGGGAAATGTTGTGAAAACAACTCCTGAAAGACACAAAAGTATCTGAAAAATATACACTTGAATAAGAAAATTCAACACCGTAGCTATGTCATCCCTTCCTAAGTTAACTTAATGCAAAACCAATAAAAATACAAGTTTTTGTTTTTATTATTTGTGTGCTTATTTTGTCTGAGTCAGAAATATTCACTATAATAATCAATTTGAAGAACAAACAAGCAAGAATAGCCAGGAAAATCTTGTAAAGGAATACCAATGTGGGGTGCTATTTTTACCAAATATTCAAACACATTTGAAACCTCAACAATTAAAATGAATACAATGTTGGTGAATAAACAGAAGGAGGACCAATGAGAAAAAAAAATAATATACATACCAAGTTTTATATAAATGTAATATACAATGAAGTTAACTTATTTAATCTTCAGAAAAAACATCTTCTTAACAGTTTTATAGGGATAACTGGTTTATTATAGGGAATACATAGTTGGATATATTTCTCCTAATATGCACAAAATTAATTCCAATTTGATCAGATGTTTTAATCTAAATATCTAAAATATTCAAGGAATAAGAGAAAACATGGCAGGACATGGAAGAAACCTAAGTGTCCATCGATGGATGAATGGATAAAGAAGATGTGGCACATATATACAATGCAATATTACTCAGCCATAAAAAGAAATAAAATTGAGTTATTTTTAGTGAGGTGGATGGACCTAGAATCTGTCATACGGAGTGAAGTAAGTCAGAAAGAGAAAAACAAATACTGTATGCTAACACATATATATATAGAATCTGAAAAAAAAAATGTTCTGAAGAACCAAGGGGTAGGACAGGAATAAATATGCAGACATAGAAAATGGACTTGAGGACACAGGGAGGTGGAAGGGTAAGTTAGGATGAAGTGAGAGAGTAGCATGGACTTATATATACTACCAAATGTAAAATAGATAGCTACTGGAAGCAGCCACAAGGTACAGGGACATCAGCTTGGTGCTTTGTGACCACCTAGAGGGGTGGGGTTGGGAGGGTGGGAGGGGGACGCAAGAGGGAGGAGATATGGGGATATATGTATATGTACAGCTGATTCACTTGGTTATAAAGCAGAAACTAACACACTGTTGTAAAGCTATTATACTCCAATAAAGATGTTAAAAAAAAAAAAGAGAGAAAGCAAGGATAATTTTCTCTGTAACTTGGGAGTGGGGTAAATTATTCCTACTGATGATTCAAAATCTAGCTGCAACAAAAGACTGATAAATTTGACTGTAATATAAGCAAACCTTTGGATAGCTAAAAACACCATAAGTAAGTTTTATTTGTTATTGATATTAGAGACCAATGGTAAATATTCTTACTATATAAAGAGCTTCTAAAAATGGAGAGAAAAAGCCTGACAACTTAATGGAAGCAGGTAAGAAATATGAAGAGTCTGCAGAAAAACAAATGCAAATTGTCTTAAACTCATTCATAGTAATATAAATGCAAAATAAACTACTCTTAGGAGAACATTTTCCATTTTACAGATAGGTAAAATCCGGAAGTTTGACCACACACTTGCTATTGAGACTTTGGGTAAACAAGATGTTTTACACATTGCTGCAGAGAATGTAAAATAGTTCAACCAGGAGGGGGATTTTGCAGTATGTAGTAAAATCACACATGCATGTGTCTTTTGATTCTGCAATCTCACTGCTAATAATTTATCCAAAAGATACACTAGAAAAAAATCTAAAAGAAAAAATGCACAATTTATAAGAGGAAATGAATAGAAAAACCAATGGGGAATCAATTACATATACCAGCAACATCCCCACAATGTCTTTTTATGCAGCTCAAAAAGACAATGGAGAGTGTCTCTAAATACTTCCATGGAAGAATTTCAGGTAATATTTTTCTAATATAAAATTAGAAAGAGAAAAGTGATAGGTTTCCATTTATCTATGAAAAGAAGCAGTTAAAATTTAACTCATTATACAGTTAAGTTCAAGTTTAATTTTGTTTTTAGTAGGCAATAATTGCCTTTTCAAAAGCTTTCTCCACTTTAAATTATTTAAATTATATATGCAAGTTTAAAGTCAAATCAACAAAACAAGAGCTATTTAGAGAAGTATGCATTCTATGTTTGTCCTACCTTAGCTAGCCATTTTTCCTCTCTTCCCTTAATAATAATTTTACTGTACTAATTTTCTATGGTTTAGTTTTCTACAG
Source organism: Globicephala melas (assembly GCF_963455315.2). Lineage (NCBI taxonomy): Eukaryota > Metazoa > Chordata > Mammalia > Artiodactyla > Delphinidae > Globicephala > Globicephala melas. The sequence continues at coordinate 4,741,388 of NC_083327.1, read as the reverse complement.
GTTTAAATACAAGCAAATATATAAATGGATGGACATATATATAAATGGTGTGTATGTGTGTGTTTTATAAGTGCACATGTATTGCATTGCTGTATAATTATAGAAAAAGCAATTATTAAAAGTTACTTTATATTTTCTTCCATTAAAAAATGTGTTTATTTGCAAAACCATTTGGTTGTTACAACTGCCTTCATTTAAGAACAGTCCATCTTAGCCATTGTAATAATAGTAATAATGCTTATTACATACTTGGCAATTTTCTAAGCTCTTTGTATATATTAGCTGACATAATACACTAGCCCTATGTAATAAGTACTATTATCATTATGCTCATATTTTACAGAAAAGGAACTGAGATACAGAAAAGTTCAGCAATTGTCCTAGTGTTACCACACTTAGTAAATTATAGAAAGTGAATTCACACAGGCACTCTGAGGCACATTCCAGGTTCCTAATCACCATGCATACTGCATGTTATATAAGGAGTAAAATTGGCCATATCCACATCTGACACTTTTGGAGAGGAAGTTAGAAATTTTAAGAATTTACAAATGGGAAGGTAAAGGGCTCAAAACAATGACCTGGAACTGGAGACCCCTACTCCAGTTCCCCTAGCATTAAGGTTTTAGCACAGTTTTGGAGATTTTGGCAGTCTGGAGTAGTTCCAAGTTTTGGGCCCATGGAACAAAAAGAGGGGTGTTTGACAATGAGGGCATGCTTAATATGCATGGAGATTTCTTGCATATTTAAAAGTTTCTTTAGAACACAGTACAGAAGACCCTTGAACAGTGTGGGTTTAAATTGTGCAAGTCCACTTATATGTGGATTATTTCAAATCAACATAGAAAAATTTGGGGAGATTTGTGACAATTTGGAAAAAGTCACAGATGAACTGCATAGCCTAAATATATATATATAAAAAAAAGAAACTAAGAAAAAGTTAGATATGTCATGAATGCATAAAATATATATAGATACTACTCTATGTTATAATTTAGTACCATAAAATATACACAAATCAAGTACAACAACTTAATTTTATCAAAACTTACATACAAACAGACTGTACATGGTGCCATTCACAGTCAAGAGAAATGTAAGCAAATGTAATGCTGCAGGGCTAAGTCATAACTACATCAGATTAACTGTGGTACCTACTGTAATACTGTAATAATTTTGTGACTACCTCCTGTTGCTATTGCAGTGAGCTCAAGTTTTACAACTATCCACTTGAAACACCCTGTGATGGTAATCATCTCCGTTTGAGCTGTTTGTCTCTCCAGTCAATTGCATAGCACTCGTGGTGTTGCCATATTTTTCATCATGTTTCATGTAATATCTTAAACATTGATAACACTACAACACTCATACAAAGTGCCGTAGTGATGCTGGAAGTGCTCCCAAGAAGCAGAGAAGAGTCATGACATGACAAGAAAAAGTTGATTTGCTTGAGGATCGCAGCTGCAGTTGCCAGTATTACCCTGACAATAAAACAATAAAAACACATTGAAAAAAGAAATCTCAGAGATCAATCTTTTCATAAATATAGATTTCAAAATTCTTAACACAATATTAGTAAATCAAATACAGCAATATACAAAATGACGCTACATCATAATCAAATGCAAAGTTGGTTTATCACTCAAAAATCAACGCAATTCATGATGTTAACAGAATAATGAACCGTCATATTATTTCATTAAATGCAGGATAATCATTTAACAAAATTCTATATCCATTCATAATATAAATTCTTAGCAACCTAGAGATATAGAAAAATTTCCTCAACTGGATAAAGGATTTCCGAAATCCCTACACTATTATTATACATAGTGCAAAAGTCTGATTATTTTTCCTCCAAAATTGGGGAAAAGAAAAAACATATTTTTTCTCTTTCCATCTATTCAGCATTATACAAATAATTCTAAACAGTGAAATGAGTCAAGAAAAATGTACTTAAAATATTTTGGGAAATTAGAGTTAAACTGACTATTCACAGACAATCTGGTCATTTACAGGGAAGAAACTCTACAAAAATAGTGACTAGAATTAATAAATAAATTTATATGGGTCTCAGGATGCAAAGTAACACAAAAATGCATTTGCATAAGCTACCTGCATGCTACTGGAAAATAACATTTTAAAACAATATTTACAATAGAATCCCCAAACATATGACATTTAGGAATATATTTGCCACAATATGTGCATGATATGTATGATAAATAATCTGGAATACTGCTTAAATAAATTAAAGGCCTATAATCTTACGATTAAATTTCAGTCTCTTACTGGCCCTGGTCCCTGGGCTTCACAAGTGTTTCTTATCTTTTCTCCCTCCCCTGTTTAGGTGAGACAGGAAGGCTAGAGGAATCTTGAGTTGGGTGGTTGCCTTTCTACCTCTGTGATATAAGGCTCCAGTAAAGTATTTTTCACTGGAGAGTAAGTTTCTGTTATGCAGAATAAACCCCTGTATTTTAAATGGTTCCCCTTCCACTTGCCAGACAAGTGACAATTTGTCTTGAATGTGGTAGAGCACCTGGAGGTGAAAGCCACAGTAATGTGGGGTGCCCAGGACTGTGGCTTTCACCAGTTTCTTACTCTCAAACCAGTCCAAACTCAGCCTCCAGCAATTCATCCAAACCACCATTCAAGTGTTCCTACCAGTTTATGGTTCCTGCAGCTTCCACACTACATAAGCTGATATCAGCTGTGTTTTTCTGCATTTCAGCTGTCTCTCCATATTTCCAGGTGGTTTTCTCTGTGACTGCAATTCTCTGATAGGTCCAAGAAAATCATTGATTCTGAGTTTGTTTAACATTGTTGTTATTGTTGTAATGTCTGAAGTGATGAGTTCCGAACTCTTAATACATCAGAGCTGAAGTCTTCAGTGACTCCTTCATTTTTGAAAGTTATTTTTACTGAATATGGAATTCTATGTTCATAGTTTTTTTTTTTTTTTCAAAACTAAAGATTTTACTGCATTGTCTTCTATGCTTGGTTTCTAATGAGATTCTGCTGTAATTCTCATCCTTGCTTCTTCATAGGTAAGGGTTTGCCTCCTGTCTGCCATCATGTTTCTCTCTTTATCTTTGGTTTTTGGCAGTTTATGATATGCCTAATTTGTGCACAAGTGTGCATGTGTGTGTATGTTTACACGTGTGTTTGTGGGTACTATTAACTCTACTTGTTGCTCTTTGAGTTTCTTGGTTCTTAGAGGCTATATCTATGTGAGAAATACTTAGACATGGAGTTTTTGAAAAATAAATATGTTCATAATTTTATTATAAGATTGACTTCTAGAAATGCAACTACACAACTATAGTACCTTTGGATACCTGTCGTCTAACATCTTTGCAAGCTTTTGGCTTTCTTCAACTTTCTACTGTTTGTCAGTCCAGTGGGTTTAAAGTAACTCCTTGTTACTTTATTGTAACAAAAAATATTTCTCATTGTTGAATTATTTATCTGATTAATTGTGGCAGTGAATGTCTTTTCATATAAGTAGTAGCCATTTAGTATTCTTAGATATAGTAGATTTTTAATTCTTGCTAACGTCATACTTGAAATAATCGTTCAGTCAATCAAACTTTTCTTAACTTTGTATGTTGGGGCTTTTGTCAATCACAAACTCAATTTGAATGTACTCAAAACCCTCAACTTTACATATTATAATTTCAAGCTCTTGCTTATTTTTAAAGAAATCCTTCCAAATGAACACAAATGTATTATTTAAAATTTAATCTATTAGATGTTTAGTTTCTTATTTCATATATATCTTTAGTTCATTAAATTTCACCTTGGGTTATAATGTTAAATGGGGGCCCAAATTTATTTTCTCCATATTCTAAACCAGCTTTTACAACATTTTCATGAGTCTTATTTTAAAGAGTAAGTTTACAAGTTAAAATAATTTTAAAATTATGTAGTTATGTAATTTCTGACATCTTGTGAATATTGATATTTTCAAATGAGTTATATTAGTTTTCAAACATAATAAATGAAATTTAAACATCCTATTTATTTTATACTTAATATAAAACACTTAAAATTAATGAAGTAGGTCTACTTTAACAACCAGAAATTTTTGGTTTCTCCATGAATATGTATTTACATCTACTTCCCTGCCAAATTTTATCCTATCTAAGGTATTTATTGTTATAAATTACTATAATTTTGTACATGAAAACTCTTTAATTGCCTTTTGTTAAAATTGTCATTTTATTTCCTGTGAATATAAGCCTCAGTATTCTGAATCAAAAGATTATTTTAATTTGTATTAGTTTATAATTACTTAAAGTAATATATGCATATATGTATGTATTTTTATAAAAACTTAATAAATGTAAAAAGTAAAATTTTACTGAAAATGTGTTCATTTTTCTCTTAATGACAGAGATAGTATTTAATTCTAGTGTAACTCACATTTGATGGCTGAATATTTATTGCCAAATGAGACAGGGTTCAGAATAAAATCTAGCTGTATGGCACTGAGAGTGTGTGATGGTAATTTTCTGTGTCAGCTTGGTTGAGCCACAGCACCCAAGTTTGTGGTCAAATATTATTCTGGATATTTCTGCAAGAGTTTTTTGGGGTGAGATTAACATTTAAACTGCTGGACTTTGAATAAAGCCGATAGCTTCCATAATTTGGGTGAGCATCATCTAATTAGTTGAAAGCCTGAATAAAACAGGACTGACCTCCTCCGAACAGGAGCAAATTCTGTGAGCAGATGGCCTTGAATTTGAGCTAGATGCAGATTTTGGACTTGTCAGCCTCCATAACTGTGTAAGTCAATTCCTTAAAATCTCTCTCCCTCTCTTAGACACATACACACACACACACACATGCACGCTATACATACATCATATTGGTTCTGTTTCTGTTTCTTTAGATATCTCTGACTAATCTGTCTCTAGTGGTTCTTTTTCAAACCACTCTATCCTTTAAACTTCATTCAAATTATATGCAAAAATCACACATTAATTTGTTAAGAAAATTATTTTTATTCTCTCTTAGCTGACAACTTTATAACTCCTCTCTCAAGTTGACACCAAGAATTAAACAACTAAAATTTTATAGAGATTTGTAACATTTTCATGACAGGTATTTACTCCCTAATATCTGTGAAATATACCATAAGTGTTGTAAAACTTAGAAAATGACTATTAAATAAAACTTTACACTTTCATTTAAGGACATATCATTTAAACTCATGGTCAGAAAACAATGGCAAAATTGACATATTGTTAATATTTATACCCTATTACAAATAAAGTTTTCAATAAAGTGTGTTTTTTATTTCCCAGCTTTAAATATATTTTGTTAATCCTTGGAGCTCCAGATTCAGCTCTTTTCAATAGAAAACACCCACATTATAGACCAATTGGTAAGGCCAGTCCCCATTTTCAAACCAGTCAAATTAAAATTGCTTTGAGATTCTGATTCCATTTTATATAACATGTTAATATATAGGTTCCCATGAAAAGTCATCTGACTTCTGGCTCCTAAGACAAATATATTGAGTTGGCCAAAGAGTTTGTTCGGGTTTTCCATAAGATGTTAAAGAAAAACCTGAATGCACTTTTTGGCCAACCTAATACAAATAGACATGACAGGCATTAGAGGAATCTTGCCATGAATTTGTAGCTTGGATAACATATATTAGCTCTTAAATGTATTTTACACTTTGCTATCATGGGATCCTACCTGAAAAATGATACATCATTTGAAAATTTAAAAATAAATCCTTTAATAAAATGTATTAAAATTTCTGCCAACCCCACCTCACCTTACTTTATAAATCATCCTATGAGTTCAAATATCTCACTTCTAACACCAAAACTTTCCCTTAGTAGAACCATATATAAATAGAACAGGGAAGGGTATTGTGTCTTATTGCAAATTTCTGAAGCCTTAAGAAAGAGTGGTCTGACACTAACTTTATTTGTTTTTAAGTCCCAACATTTGAGAATTCTTTGTCTATCTGTCAACTTTGAATGTTTATTTTTATACCTGGGAAATCAACCATAGTAGGACTCAGAGTGGCTTAGAGACATGATTTTCTCTTTTAAAGTGGAAGAGTAGGAATCATGAAAGCTGAGATGAAAAATAAAAACCAGCAGGATTCTTGGAACACAAACCATTTCTTCTAAGAACACTATTCGGGTCTTGATTTTTTTGTTGTTGTTTATATATCAAATTAGCTGTCTCCTTCTCTCTCTCTCTAACTTTTTCTTCAAGGGATAGCTAAATTAACATATCTGAATTTACTTCAGTTACTATGATATTATAACTTATTTGTTACACCCAGTCTGTTGGTTGTTTTTCCTATAATTACTTTTTATTCCTGTTTTTCTCTTGTTTCATAACCATCTATTGAGTAAGACAATTGTATTCTTGCTGGTTTGACAGTTACAATTTCCAGTTTTATGCTTCTGACAATTACTCTTTATTAAAAGCCATGCATTTTTAAAAAAAATTATCAATTTCTTAAAACTTATCAAAGTCTACATCTTCTGCCTAAAACTAAATCAACACTTAAGCTTTCTTTTTCATTCTCTGTCTCTTATCATTTCCTTTCATTGCCAAGCTTGTTGCTTTCAGCTACAATGTTTCTTAAAATGTAGTGTGCTTATGACTTAATTGGGATCTTGCTAAAATGTACATTATGATTCAACATGTCTGATAACAGCCCTGAAATTTTACAAGTTCCACTTGTATCTTCCACACATGCTACTCTAAAAATTGGCTTCAGAACAGCAGCATCAGAATTGCCCGGGGGTTTTGTTAGAACTTCAGACTCTTGGGCCCCACGTTGGGCAAAATGAAACAGAATTGCATTTATCAAGATTCCCTATTGATTTATAAGCACATTGAAGCTTGAGAATAGGCTTAATAACAATCACCGAATACTAAGTGTATAAAGCAGCACTTGGAAAACTGTGTAAAACAATGTGTAAAACATTGGAATCATCTGGTTTGTCTTAAATATGGAAGCTTAGTCTTCCCCCAGAGATTCTGATTTAACTAACATCTGGTGCATCCTCAGTCTGGAGATTTTTCAAAATTCCCAGGTGATAAAATACTGCTAAATGAAACTTTATATTTCATAACAATAAAAATAATTTCTTTTGAAATTTTTTATCTTCTTAAATTAACAAAAATGCATTTTGTCACTCTTACATAATCCCACATTTATTTGTTTTTTTATTCTTGCTATAATACTTTCTCAAATAGCTTTTTCCCAAAGCTTCAAATTCTCTCTGAATCTCTAGGATCAAGTTTCAACTTTACTATTTATTAGCTGTGTAAGCATGGGAAAGTTTCTTAAGTTACATTTTTGCTCAATCTTCTCATGTGAAAAATAGAGATAATGATAATAAATAGAATTTATATTATGATTAAATAAATGAGCCCCAAAATACAAAGTTTAGAAAAGTAACTGGCACAGTATAAGAAGTTTTCAGTAAATTCTAGTAATTACTATTAGATCATCTTCACCATTAAAATGACATGGACTGATAAGCCTTCTGACAACTGTTGTCTGTAAATTTTATTTGGTATCCAGCACCTTTGGAATATACTTCCTGCATTTGAAGAATTTCCTACTTTAAGAAGGTAGAGGGGACGAGGGGAAGATGGCGGAAGAGTAAGACGCGGAGATCACCTTCCTCCCCACAGATACACCAGAAATACATCTGCACGTGGAACAACTCCTACAGAACACCTACTGAACGCTGGCAGAAGAGCTCAGATCCCCCAAAAGGCAAGAAACTCCCCACGTACCTGGGTAGGGCAAAAGAAAAAAAAGAAAAAACAGAGACAAAAGAATAGGGCCGGCACCTGCACCAGTGGGAGGGAGCTGTGAAGGAGGAAAGGTTTCCACACACTAGGAAGCCCCTTCGGGGGCAGAAACTGTGGGTGGCGGAGGTGGGGAGCTTCGGAGCTGCAGAAGAGAGCGCAGCAACAGGGGTGTGGAGGGCAAAGTGGGGAGATTTCTGCACAGAGGATCGGAGCCGACCGGCACTCACCAGCCCGAGAGGCTTGTCTGCTCACCCGCTGGGGCGGGCAGGGCTGCGATCTGAGGCTCGGGCTTTGGTCAGAGCGCAGGGAGAGGACTGGAGTTGGTGGCATGAACACAGCCTGAAGGGGTTAGTGCACCACGGCTAGCCAGGAGGGAGTCAGGGAAAAGGTTTGGAGCTGCTGGAGAGGCAAGAGACTTTTTCTTCCCTCTTTGTTTCCTGGTGCGCGAGGAGAGGGGATTAAAAGAGCTGCTCAAAGGAGCTCCAGAGACGGGCAAGAGACGCTAAGGCTGCTGCTGCCGCCGCCAAGAAGCCTGTGTGTGAGCACAGGTCACTATCCACAATTCCTTTCCGGGGAGCCTGTGCAGCCCGCCACTGCCGGGTTCCCGGGATCCAGGGACAACTTCCCTGGGAGAACGCACAGCAAGCCTCAGGCTGGTGCAACATCACGCCAGCCTCTGCCGCCGCCGGCTAGCCCCGCACTCCGTGCCCCTCTGTCTCCCCGGCCTGAGTGAGCCAGAGCCCCCGAATCAGCGGCTCCTTTAACCCCGTCCTGTCTGAGCGAAAAACAGATGCCCTCTGGCGATCTACATGCAGAGGTAGGGCCAAATCCAAAGCTGAGCTCCTGGGAGCTGTGAGAACAAAGAAGAGAAAGGGAAATCTCTCCCAGCAGTCTCAGAGGCAGTGGATTAAAGCTCACAATCAACTTGATGTACCCTGCATCTGTGGAATATATGAATTGACAACGAATCATCCCAAATTGAGGAGGTGGACTTTGAGAGCAAGATTTATGATTTTTTCCCCTTTTCCTCTTTTTGTGAGTGTGTATGTGTATGCTTCTGTGTGAGATTTTGTCTGTCTAGCTTTGCTTCCACCATTTGTCCTAGGGTTCTATCCGTCCTTTTTTTTTCTTCTTTTTTTTCTTTCTTAATAATTAATTTTAATAACTCAATTTTATTTTACTTTATCTTCTTTCTTTCTTTCTTTCTTTCCCTTTCTTTCTTTCTTTCTTTCTTTCTTTCTTTCTTTCTTTCTTTCTTTCTTTCTTTCTTTCTTTCTTTCTTTCTTTCTTTCTTTCTTTCTTTCTTTCTTTCTTTCTTTCTTTCTTTCTTTCTTTCCCTCCTTTAGACAACAAATCATCCCAAATTGAGGAGGTGGACTTTAAGAGCAAGATTTATGATTTTTTCCCATTTTCCTCTTTTTGTGAGTGTGTATGTGTATGCTTCTGTATGAGATTTTGTCTGTATAGCTTTGCTTTGCTTCCAGCATTTGTCCTAAGGTTCTAGCCATACTTTTTTTTTTGTTTTTAATTTTTTTCTTAATAATTATTTTTAATTTAATAACTTTATTATATTTTACTCTATTTTATTTTACTTTATCCTCCTACTTTTTTCTTTTTTCCTTCCTTCTCTCCTTCCTTCCTTCCTTGCTCCCACCATCCCTCCTTCCTTCCCTCCCTCCCTCACTACTTCCTTTCTTTCTTTCTATCCCTATTTCCTTCTTTTCTTCTTTCTTTCTTCTTTTCTTTCTTTCTTTCTTTCTTTCTTTCTTTCTTTCTTTCTTTCTTTCTTTCTTCCTTCCTTCCTTCCTTCCTTCCTTCCTTCCTTTCTTTCTTTCTTTCTTTCTTTCTTTCTTTCTTTCTTTCTTTCTACATCTACTAATTCTTTCTCTCTAATTTTTCTCCCTTTTATTATGAGCCGTGTGGAGGAAAGGCTCCTGGTGCTGCAGCCAGGAGTCAGTGCTGTACCTCTGAGCTGGGACAGCCAACTTCAGGACACTGGTCATCAAGAGACCTCCAAGCTCCACATAATATCAAACAGTGAAAATTTCCCAGAGACCTCCATCTCAACACCAGCAACCAACTTTACTCAATGACCAGCAGCTACAGTGCTGGACACCCTATGCCAAACAACTAGCAAAACAGGAACACAACCCCACCCATTAGCAAAGAGGCTGTCTAAAATCATAATAAGTCCACAGACACACGAAAACACACCACCAGATGTGGACCTGCCCACCAGAGAGACAAGATCCAGCCTCATCCACCAGAACACAGGCACAAGTCCCTTCCACCAGGATGCCTACACAACCCACTGAACCAACCTTAGCCACTGGGGACAGACACCAAAAACAACGGGAACTACGAACCTGCAGCCTGCAAAAAGGAGACCCCAAACACAGTAAGATAAGCAAAATGAGAAGACAGAAAAACACACCGCAGATGAAGGAGCAAGATAAAAACCCACCAGACCTAACAAATGAAGAGGAAATAGGAAGTCTACATGAAAAAGAATTCAGATTAATGATAGTAAAAATGATCCAAAATCTTGGAAATAGAATGGACAAAATGCAAAAAACATTTAGCAAGGACCTAGAAGAACTAAAGATGAAACAAACAATGATGAACAACACAATAAATGAAATGAAAAATACTCTAGATGGGATCAATAGCAGAATAACTGAGGCAGAAGAACGGATAAGTGACCTGAAAGATAAAATAGTGGAAATAACTACTGCAGAGCAGAATAAAGAAAAAAGAATGAAAAGAACTGAGGACACTCTCAGAGACCTCTGGGGACACATTAAACACACCAGTATTCAAATTATAGGGGTTCCAGAAGAAGAAGAGAAAAAGAAAGGGACTGAGAAAATATTTGAAGAGATTATAGTAGAAAACTTCCCTAATATAGGAAAGGAAATAGTAAATCAAGTCCAGGAAGCACAGAGAGTCCCATACAGGATAAATCCAAGGAGAAATACACCAAGACACATATTGATCAAACTCTCAAAAATTAAATACAAAGAACAAATATTAAAAGCAGCAAGGGAAAAACAACAAATAACACATAAGGGAATCCCCATAACGTTAACAACTGATCTTTCAGCAGAAACTCTGCAAGCCAGAAGGGAGTGGCAGCACTTATTTAAAGGGATGAAGGAGAAAAGCCTGCAACCAAGATTACTCTACCCAGCAAGGATCTCAATGAGATTTGATGGAGAAACTAAAACCTTTACAGACAAGGAAAATTTGAGAGAGTTCAGCACCACTAAACCAGCTTTACAACAAATACTAAAGGAACTTCTCAATGCAAGAAACACAAGAGAAGGAAAAGACATACAATAACTAACCCAAAACAATTTAGAAAATGGGAATAAGAACATACATATCGATAATTACCTTAAATGTAAATGAAATAAATGCTCCCATCAAAAGACACAGATTGGCTGAATGGATACAAAAACAAGATCCATATATATGCTGTCTACAAGAGACCCACTTCAGACCTAGAGACACATACAGACAGAAAGTAAGGGGATGGAAAAAGATATTCTATGCAAATGGAAACCAAAAGAAAGCTAGAGTAGCAATTCTCATATCAGACAAAATAGACTTGAAAATAAAGACTATTAGAAGAGACAAAGAAGGACACTACATAATGACCAAGGGATCGATCCAAGAAGAAGATATAACAATTGTAAATATTTATGCACCCAACATAGGAGCACCTCAATATATAAGGCAAATACTAACAGCCATAAAAGGGGAAAGCGACAGTAACACATTCATAGTAGGGAACTTTAACACCTCACTTTCACCCATGGACAGATCATCCAAAATGAAAATAAATAAGGAAACCCAAGCTTTAAATGATACATTAAACAAGATGGACCTAATTGATATTTATAGGACACTCCATCCAAAAACAACAGATTACACATTTTTCTCAAGTGCTCATGGAACATTCTCCAGGACAGATCATATCTTGTGTCACAAATCAAGCCTTGGTAAATTTAAGAAAATTGAAATTCTATCAAGTATCTTTTCCGACCACAACACTATGAGACTAGATACCAATTACAGGAAAATATCTGTAAAAAATACAAACACATGGAGGCTAAACAATACACTACTTAATAATGAAGTGATCACTGAAGAAATCAAAGAAGAAATTTAAAAATACCTAGAAACAAATGACAATGGAGACATGTCAACCCAAAACCTATGGGCTGCAGCAAAATCAGTTCTAAGAGGGAAGTTTATAGCAATACAAGCCCACCTTAAGAAACATGAAACATCTCAAATAAACAACCTAACCTTGCACCTAAAGCAATTAGAGAAAGAAGAACAAAAGACCCCCAAAGTTAGCAGAAGGAAAGAAATCAGAAAAATCAGATCAGAAATAAATGAAAAAGAAATGAAGGAAACGATAGCAAAGATCAATAAAACTAAAAGCTGGTTCTTTGAGAAGATAAACAAAATAGATAAACCATTAGCCAGACTCATCAAAAAAAAAAAAAAAAAGGGAGAAGACTCAAACCAATAGAATTATAAGTGAAAAAGGAGAAGTAACAACTGACACTGCAGAAATACAAAAAATCATAAGAAATTACTATAAGCAACTCTATGGCAATAAAATGGACAACCTGGAAGAAATGGACAAATTCTTAGAAATGCACAACCTGCCAAGACTGAATCACGAAGAAATAGAAAATATGAACAGACCAATCACAAGCACTGAAATTGAATGTGTGATTAAAAATCTTCCAACAAACAAAAGCCCACGACCAGATGGATTCACAAGTGAATTCTATGTAACATTTAGAGAAGAGCTAACACCTATCTTTCTCAAAATCTTCCAAAATATAGCAGAGAGAGGAACACTCCCAAATTTATTCTACGAGGCCACTATCACCTTGATACCAAAACCAGACAAGGATGACACAAAGAAAGAAATCTACAGGCCAGTATCACTGATAAACATAGATGGAAAAATCCTCAACAGAATATTAGCAAAGAGAGTCCAACAGCACATTAAAAGGATCATACACCATGATCAAGTGGGGTTTATTCCAGGAATGCAAGTATTCTTCAATATACGCAAATCAATGTGATAAACCATATTAACAAATTGAAGGAGAAAAACCATATGATCATCTCAACAGAGGAAGAGAAAGCTTTTGACAAAATTCAACACCCATTTATGATAAAATCCCTGCAGAAATTAGGCATAGAGGGAACTTTCCTCAACATAATAAAGGCCATATATGACAAACCCACAGCCAACGTCATCCTCAATGGTGAAAAACTGAAAGGATTTCCACTAAGATCAGGAACAAGACAAGGTTGCTCACTCTCACCACTCTTATTCAACATAGTTTTGGAAGTTTTAGCCACAACAATCAGAGAAGAAAAGGAAATAACAGGAATACAAATCGGAAAAGAAGAGGTAAAGCTGTCACTGTTTGCAGATGACATGATACTATACATAGAGTATCCTAAAGATGCTACCAGAAAACTACTACAGCTAATCAATGAATGTGGTAAAGTTGCAGGGTACAAAATTAATGCACAGAAATCTCTGACATTCCTATACACTAATGATGAAAAATTTGAAAGTGAAATCAAGAAAGGACTCCCATTTACCATTGCAACAAAAAGAATAAAATATCTAGGAATAAACCTACCTAAGGAGAGAAAAGACCTGTATGCAGAAAATTATAAGACACTGATGAAAGAAATTAAAGATGATACAAATAGATGGAGAGATATACCATATTCTTGGATTGGAAGAATCAACATTATGAAAATGACTTTACTACCCAAAGCAATCTACAGATTCAATGTAATCCCTATCAAACTACCACTGGCATTTTCACAGAACTAGAAGAAAAAAATTCACAATTTGTAGTGAAACAAAAGACCCTGAATAGCCAAAGCAATCTTGAGAACGAAAAATGGAACTGGAGGAATCAGGCTCCTTGACTTCAGACTATACTACAAAGCTACAGTAATCAAGACAGTATGGTACTGACACATAAACAGAAAGATAGATCAATGGAACAAGATAGAGAGCCCAGAGATAAAACCACACATATGGTCACCTTATCTTTGATAAAGGAGGCAGGAATGTACGGTGGAGTAAGGACAGCCTCTTCAATAAGTGGTGTTGGGAAAACTGGACAGGTACATGTAAAAGTATGGGATTAGATCACTCCCTAACACCATACACAAAAATAAGCTCAAAATGGATTAAAGACCTAAATATAAGACCAGAAACTATCAAACTCTTAGAGGAAAACACAGGCAGAACACTCTATGACATAAATCACAGCAAGATCTTTTTTGACCCACCTCCTAGAGAAATGGAAATAAAAACAAAAATAAACAAAGGGGACCTAATGAAACTTCAAAGCTTTTGCACAGCAAAGGAAACCATAAACAAAACCAAAAGACAACCCTCAGAATGGGAGAAAATATTTGTAAATGAAGCAACTGACAAAGGATTAATTTCCAAAATTTACAAGCAGCTCATGCAGATCAATAACAAAAATAACAAATAACCCAATCCAAAAATGGGCGGAAGACCTAAATAGACATTTCTCCAAAGAAGATATACAGACTGCCAACAAACACATGAAAGAATGCTCAACATCATTAATCATTAGAGAAATGCAAATCAAAACTACAATGAGATATCATCTCACACCAGTCAGAATGGCCATAATCAAAAAATCTACAAACAATAAATGCTGGAGAGGGTGTGGAGAAAAGGGAACCCTCTTGCACTGCTGGTGGGAATGTGAATTAGTACAGCCACTATGGAGAACAGTATGGAGGTTCCTTAAAAATGACAAATAGAACTACCATATGACCCAGCAATCCCACTACTGGGCATATACCCTGAGAAAACCAAAATTCAAAAAGAGTCATGTACCAAAATGTTCATTGTAGCTCTATTTACAATAGCCGAGAGATGGAAACAACCTAAGTCCCCAACTTGGGTGATTGGATAAAGAAGATATGGCACATATATACAATGGAATATTACTCAGCCATAAAAAGAAACAAAATTGAGCTATTTGTAATGAGGTGAATACATCTAGAGTCTGTCATACAGAGTGAAGTAAGTCAGAAAGAGAAAGACAAATACCGTATGCTAACACATATATATGGAATTTAAGAAAAAAATAATGTCATGAAGAACCTAGGGGTAAGATAGGAATAAAGACACAGACCTACTAGAGAAGGGACTTGAGGATATGGGGAGGGGAAAGGGTGAGTTGTGACAAAGCGAGAGAGAGGCATGGACATATATACACTACCAAACGTAAGGTAGATAACTAGTGGGAAGCAGTCGCATAGCACAGGGAGATCAGCTCGGTGCTTTGTGACCGCCTGGAGGGGTGGGATAGGGAGGGTGGGAGGGAGGGAGACGCAAGAGGGAAGAGATATGGGAACATATGTATATGTATAACTGATTCACTTTGTTATAAAGCAGAAACTAACACACCATTGTAAAGCAATTTTACCCCAATAAAGTTGTTAAAAAAAAACAAACACACAATCACGTTGAAATAATCAAGATTATTTGATACAGATGTATAGTCTGAAAAACTTTATGTCAATTGAAGAATTTTAGAACATAGAGAATAATAAATTATGAAGTGTGTACAAGAATCTGTTTAGAAGAAAAAGTAAATTAAAATAGTGAAAACAAAACAAAAAAAAAAGAAGGTAGAAACCAGAAACTCACTTTCTCAGCTCCCCTTGGACAGGGCTTCATCACGTGATCTAGGCACCATTCAAAGCATACGTCTAGAGGAGGCTTCCAGGAAGAAGCAACGGTCCTGCAGAGTCTGCATTCTGGCCAGGGTGGTGTCTTTGAGAGCAGTATTCACAGAGGTTCTGTGTCCAAGGCACAGTATCAGTGGTGTCAGCTGCTCTATTCATACCCACCAGTGGTGATGGTTGGTGCTTCCTTGGAGCAATCTGCAGGATGGCTGTGGGTTTGTTTCTGTGTATACATGCATATGTAATATGATTATCATTATTTGTAGTTGTTACGATTTACATTCATTGCCAAAACTAAACTGGAGGATATTGAACATTGCTCCTAGGGAAATACAGTGCTTGTTTCCTGCAAGCCTGTGGTCACAACATTTCATCAACAAATCAATACATTACCTTCTTTATGTGTTTCTGTTTAGAGACACCTTATTTAATATATATTTTAATCCATAGCCAATAGCACAGTAACTAATGTTGGAACAAAGCTGATTTAGCACACAGTTCTCCATGAGACACATCACAGCTCTCTTATGTGTAGGAGCACTGGACAGCACTGCAGCACTGTGCTTGGGGGCATTTTATACAGCAAAATTTCCAAAAAAGAAAATGCACACCCACAAATATACAACAACAAAACCTTGCAAAAGCATAGGCTACTTATATTGCCAAAAGGACACTTGTTTATAGTTGCCTTGTTGGAACTCAGCTGGTTACTTGTACTTAGGTGATTCAAAATTTTTGTTCTATAAATGTCCAAAAATGATCACTAAAGTACCATAAGTATTGATTTTGAGGTTACAAATAAATGTTTGTGAGTGGGTGAATTTGCAAATATGGAATCTGTGAACAATGAGGATATAATTTTTAAATCTGGCTTTCTAGCATCCTTGGAGAGTCTGTGCATTATCTCATATCCACTAATTAATTATTTCTGTTTCAACACTAGACTAGACTGTTCTATATTTGAAATACTATCTTAATATGGCATTGTACCAATAGTGCTTTCTAATCTATTGGCTTCTTGACAAATTTTTAAAAATCCTCTTAAGGATTTATTTGTATTTTTCTCTGATGTTTGTGATTTATATTATTTTATATCTACCTAAATGGTTATTCTGTTCTATTTTTGCCATTATTAAAAATAGCGGTAAGTAAATTAGAACTAACCTCAATAAAGCACCTACTATGCTAGGAAATAATTTAGATACTGTATGGTTTGCAAAACTCTATAAGAATGATTTATAATTTTCAAGATCTCCTAAGGCAGTTTTAAAATGATATCCTATGAATACTTTTGCCAAAACAATCTTTAAAGGAAACTGTAATTAAAAATAAATATGCACACATATTTTATATTTACACACATTTCTATGATTATTAATTCCTTCAATATATCCACATCTTCATTATTTTGAGTATTGTTTTTCTCTTATCTGAAGAGCATCTTTTAGAATTTCTTATACTGTGGATTTGTTAGTGATTAGTTTTCTAAGCTTCCCTTAGTGCTGTAAAGCTTTATTTCATCTTAATTTTTAAAATATATTTTCACTGGCTATAAAATTCTAGATAGGCATTTTTAAGCATTTTGGTTTGTTCATCTTTCTACAAAGATTTTTTTTTTCTTTCTTTCTTTTGGTCTGTTTCATTTTGGATAGTTTCTTTTGTTATTTTTCAAGTACATTGATATTTTTTCTTTGCTGACTAATCATCAGTGAATCCCATCCAGAGTATTTTTTATTACATATATATTTTTTTATTTTTAGAAATTTCACCTGGGAATAGTTCATAGCTTTCACTCCTCTCTGCATTATGTTCATGTTTTCCTTTACCTACATGAGCATGTGAAACCCATTTATAATAGCTGTTTTATCATACTTGTCAGCAAATTTAATACTCTGAGTAATATTTGGATCTGTTTTAATTGAGCAATATATTTCCTAATTAGGGATTAAATTTTCCAGCCTCTTTGTATGTCTGATTATTTTGGATTGGATGTTAGACATTTCAACTTTTTGTTTTTGTATGCTGATTTGCATGTGGTACTTTAAATAGTGTTGGATTTGTCCTGGAACTCAAGTAGTTACTTGGGATAAGTTTACCTTCTTGTAGTTTCATGTTTTTTTTGCTTTTTGATAGTCCAGAGCAGCTTTAGTCAAAGGCCAATTTAGCACTATTAAGGTGATACTCTTCTTAGGACTCTACCCAATGTCTCATAGGCTCTGATGTCTTAACACCCTTGCTTGTGTGAACATGAATTCTTTTAAACCACGTGTAGGATCTTGGAATTATTTATCCTACTGGTTTTCAACAGTTCATTCCTCAGGCTAAGGGATTTTCTTCTTGTGCACACACAGATATAAGGGGTTCCATCTGCAGATATCTGAAGCTATCTCTTACTTTTCCTCATTCTTTCATTAACTCTTCCCTGAAAATTGCACCTGACTTATCCTTTCTAGTTTCCCATCTCTGCCTCCTAAAGTTAGATTGCCAGATTCTGTTGGGATTCCACCTTCTAGCACTGTTCTAAAGACTGCATTCAAGAAGTAGGTTGGGGATAGGACTTCTTTTTCCTCTTCTCTCTTAGTCCTGTACCTTCTGTTGTCCAATGTTTAAATGCTATTGTTTTGTATGTTCTGTCCAGTTTTCTAACTATTTAAGATAAGAAAGTAATGAAGATTACTCCATAGTCTTAAAAGCAGAAGTCTGGAACCCCTATTAATAAAACAGATGAACATTCATCTACTCTGCTTGAAATGAGAGTGAAAAGCTTATATGCTGCCAACTAAACTTCTTCTCTGCCCCACAATATCTCCACTGTAAAGTACTGGACCCAAGAAATTTCAGGGAGGTGGGTCATGGTTTGAAAATAGCTCATCTAGAAATGCCATATCAACTTAGTAACAAATGAGTATTTAAAATACATTCTCATTAATTCAATATGTGTTTATTGAGTATACACTATGCTTTGGGTATTGCAGACTACAATAATGTGCCTTAGAATGCTCTCAGTCTAATAATGTAGAGACATATGTATGAAAATATTTACAAAGCAATAATTACAAATAAATGCTAGTAGAGCTGTGTAATGCAAAGATCTACATGGAAAACTTTGAGATTTCACTGAGCATACAACATTTATGCAGTTATGAATAAACAGTGAGAACATGCCAGCTATGTAATATAGGGTTAGGCAACCAAGGCAGAGAGGAACAAGTGGGCAAAGGGCAGTATCTTGAAACAACCTGGTTTGCTCTAGAAATCACAAGCAGCCATAATAACTTGAAGGTGTTGGATGTGTAGGTCATCCCAGAAAGTAAAGCAGGAGCTGGAGCAGATTGTTATTTTATTACAGAATTTAGATTTTATAATTAAGTTGATATTAATCAGATGACTATGCTTTAAAAGATTTATGGTTTAGAAAGATAATATTACTTGAAATTTGGAAAATGGCTTAACACTAGAGTTCTTAACATTGACTGAAAATTGCAATATTCTGGAGACTTTAAAATATATAGATGTCTAGGGCATACAAGACAGAGATTCTGATTCTGATTTGAGTCCTTGCTCAAGTACAGTGTTTTTCCAAAACTCCATATATTCATACAATTTTAGGCAAAACCTTAAAACCTTATGGCCATAAGAGAAAGATCAGTGAAACTGTAAGTTAATTATAAGTTATCCTTTTCTGATAGAATTGAGAGGCAACTATAACTAACTATAACTAATGCAAAAGCAAGGCACTAGGCAAGGAGCTGTAGAGCCACAGTTCTCAAAATCTGATATGCACCGGAATCACCTGGGATAATTGTCTAGAATGTACAATTGTTTTTTAATTTAATTGTATTTATTTATTTATTTTTATACAGCAGATTCTTATTAGTTATCTATTTTATACATATTACTGCATATATGTCGATCCCAATCTCCCAGTTCATCCCACTACCATCTCCCCACTGAATGTTGAATTTTTAGGTCTGATTTTTTAAGCCATCAACTTTGTGTATTTGGTATAGCACACACTTTCACAAGAGTCCTAGGTGATTTTGAATCAGAAAGTTTGAAGATTACACTTCAAAGGGAGAAAAATGTTTATGAGATGCTTAGAGCTCTGTGGATTGGATTTTGAAGCTGTGAAACTCAAAGACAGGATAAACACTATAATTCCAACTATATGACATTCTGGAAAAAGCAAAACAATGAAGACAGTAAATAGACCAGTGACTGCCAAAATGTTAGTGGGGAGGAGGAGATGAAAAGTTGAATCACAGAGAATTTCTAAGGCAGCACAACTACCCTGAAATATACTATAATGGTGGATACATGCCAAATTATAAATTTGTCCAAATCCATAGAATTTACAAGTGTGAACCCTCCTGTAAACTATGAATGATGACATTTTGGTGATAATGATGTTTCAATGTAGGTACATCAATAGAAACAAACGTACTACTCTGATGACGGATGCTAATAATGTAGGAAGTTTTACATGCATGGGAGCAGGGTCTTATGGGAAATCTCTGTACCTCCTATTCGATATTGCTGCAAACCCAAAACTACTCCAAAAATAAAGTCTATTTTAAAAATTCTAAGTTTAATTTTCTTACAAATAAAAATTCCTTTTATGTAATACAAATGAACGATTCAAAATTAAGATAACTGAAAAGTAAAAAATTATCTTATACATGTTTTTCTGCTTAACACATACCTATTCATAAACTCATAAATGTATAGAGAAAAATATTCCTCTACATAAGAGTGCCCTTCTGTTTAATAAACAAAGCATGTTCATAATTGACTAGGTTGATATCATCTCTGTTTTGTGAAAGTCACTGTATTGATATTTTTTGACAAATTTATTTTATTTACTTCATAAGATTTTCTTAATATTAGGCTATTATTTATCCTACTCTGAATTTCAGAAAGATTGAATCTTTATATTCATAAATCTAGGCACATTAATATTTTCTTCCCAGAAATAGTCGAAATGTCAGGAAAGATTTTTTTTTTTGGTAGCATCCGTTCTTCTCTGATACATAGTATTGCAAAAGAGAAATGCTATTGATTTTAAGTACTCTAAAGATTACATTAATGAAACCCCAAACTTTATCTTTCAAAATGTTATTTCAAAAGGAATCTATCGATTTCTAACCTGTGATGTAAATGGTTGTATTATTTTTAACTATTCATCTCTCGTGATTGTTTTAGCTAAACATTTAACTTCCTCTACTTCTTCAGAGGCCACAGTTGTATTTTGCCCCAGTGCTGCTGTATAGGAAGTGGCATGTTAGGTAAACTATCCTTGAGAAAATACTTTATTTCTTATAAAATGCTTAGTCTACTGTGTGGGCAAATAAGTCAAGTATGAAGTAGGGAGAAGCCAGAATAAAAGAAAAAAAGACTAAAGAGGAACTATGCTTTAGTAAGAGCAAAACACTACTATTTTGTGTCAACTTTCTGAGTAAAATCAATAATAGCACATTTAGTCTAACCATAGAGTTAAAATTAATGAAACTTTAATATAAAATTGCATGTTCAAAGTTATTGAAGACAGAAAATTTATTTAATACTTTTAACTGACACTTCCCTGAAACCTTTCTTAAATAGCATCTGCTTGTTTCCTGTTCAATTTAATTTAGACAACTAATGTTAGGTTACTTTTATAATATTTATAATATTTAAACTTTGGCTAAAATGTATGTGGCCACAAAGAAAATATGGGACTAGAGGAGAAAAGGAGAGATATTTAAACCATTACTAAAAGAAAGATAACAGAGAATGAAGAAAGGGTAAAAAATGTATAAAGAACAAGACAGAAAAAAAAAAATTAAAAGGCCCACTGAATAAAGCTCAAGTTGTCCAAAGACATGTTTTAGACCTCTGCATCTGGTATACAGCTTCATTGTCCCTCATTTCATCAAACAGAAACATGGTCCTCCATCAGCTTTCCTCCTCCAAATACAAGAGGGCTTTCTTAGAATGAAGAAATCACCAACCTCCACTCTTTCCTGTAAATTAATGAGAAATTAAATTGAGAAGTGGGAAAAAGTGGCCTGATGGAATTACTCACTGATTTTTTTTTTTAATTTTCTTTGATCTGTCCTTAAAGACACTTGGTTTTGAAAGATATTGGAGGCAAGTCAAGGAAGGAGAGAAGGTCAGTGACAGGGATTGTTCAAGGCTCTAGCACTTTCCTATCAATCAGGGCCTGATAAATAACCTGGTGAATCATGCCCATCTGTGGGCATGGTTCTTGGACTGGACTTGGAATCAATAGAACAAAAACACAGAGAATATTACACCATGTATAAAAGAAAAGGACCTTGAGCTGTGGTAAGTACATACTGTGCAGATGATAAAAGATACTGAGTGGTAGAGACATACCTAAGCAAGGTGTATGAGAGTTTAAGAAGCCCTACACTGACTGTTCCTTTATTTAAAGCTATATAGCATAGTGACTCTTCTCGAATGGTTTTACTCTAGTTAAGGAGAGTACAGAGACTCATCATCAGGTGTCAGGACCACTAAGGTACTGCTGACTTCTTGCTCCAACTTGCAAGCCTGGTGGGTAACACTGAGAACTAACACACACAAAAACACAAACACACACTCACACACAAATACCCAATGAACTGGCTACTTTCAATATCTTAAAAAAAAAAAACAATAAATAACTCCAATTATGCTACATTTACATTTTGACCTTCAATTTCACTTTCTATTTTGACATTCTAACTGCAAGGAACCTCAGGGGATCTGGCTCCAGGAGAGTTTCATTTATAATTTTTTTTCTTTTTAACATACATGATGCATCAAGCTTGGTCCATATTCTCTACCTCATTTTTCTTTTTCAAGTTTTCAAATATTTTATTTATTTTTTTAATTTTTTAAAAATTTATTTTACTTTTAAAATTGTGAAGACTTTTTATTTATTTATTTATTTTTCTTAACATCGTTATGGAGTATAATTGCTTTACAATGTTGTGTTAGTTTCTGCTGTATAATAAAGTGAATCAGTTATATGTATACATATATCCCCATATCCCCTCCCTCTTGAGTCTCCCTCCTACCCTCCCTATCCTACCCCTCTAGGTGGTCACAAAGCACCAAGCTGATCTCCCTGTGCTATGCAGCTGATTCTCACTAGCTATCCATTTTACATTTGGTAGTGTATATATGTCCATACCCCTCTCTCACTTCCTCCCAGGTCACCCTTCCCCCTCTCCGTGTCCTCAAGTCCATTCTCTACATCTGCACCTTTATACCTGTCCTGCCCATAAGTTCGTCAGAACCTTTTTTTTTTTTTTTTTTTAGATTCCATATATATATGTTAGCGTATGGTATTTGTTTTTCTCTTTCTGACTTCACTCTGTATGACAGACTCTAGGTCCATCCACCTCACTACAAATAACTCAATTTTGTTTCTTTTTATGACTGAGTAATATTCCATTGTATATATGTACCACATCTTCTTTATCCATTCATCAGTCAATGGACACTTAGGTTGCTTCCATGTCCTGGCTATTGTAAATAGTGCTGCAATGAACATTGTTGTACATGACTCTTTTTGAATTATGGTTTTCTTAGGGTGTATGCCCAGTAGTGGGATTGCTGTGTCATATGGTAATTCTACTTTCAGTTTTTTAAGAAACCACCATGCTATTCTCCATAGTTGCTGTATCAATTTGCATTCCTGCCAACAGTGCAAAAGGGTTCCCTTTTCTCCACACCCTCTCCAGCATTTATTGTTTGTAGATTTTTTGATGATGGCCATATGGCCATTCTGCCCTGTGTGAGGTGATACCTCATTGTAGCTTTCATTTGCATCTCTCTAATGATTAGTGATGCTGAGCATCCTTTCATGTGTTTGTTGGCAATCTTTATATCTTCTTTGGAGAAATGTTTATTTAGGTCTTCTGCCCATTTTTGGGTAGAGTTGTTTGTTATTTTGATATTGAGCTGAATGAGCTGCTTGTATATTTTGGAGATCAATCCTTTGTCAGTTGCTTCACTTGCAAATATTTTCTCCCATTCTGAGGGTTGCATTTTCATCTTGTTTGTGGTTTCCTTTGCTGTGCAAAAGTTTTTAAGTTTCATTAGGTCCCATTTGTTTATTTTTGTTTTTAGTTCCATTTCTCTAGCAGGTGGGTCAAAAAGGATCTTGCTGTGATTTATGTCATAGAGTGTTCTGCCTATTTTCCTCTAAGAGTTTTATAGTGTCTGGCCTTATGTTTAAGTCTTTAATCCACCTTGAGCTTATTTTTATATATGGTGTTAGGGAGTGTTCTAGTTTCATTATTTTACATGTAACTGCCACGTTTTCCCAGCATCATTTACTGAAGAGGCTGTCTTTTCTCCATTGCATATTCTTGCCTCCTTTATCAAAGATAAGGTGACAATAAGTGAGTGGGTTTATCTCTGGGCTTTTTATCCATTTCCATTGCTCTATATTTTTATTTTTGTGCCAGTACTCTCTTGATTACTGTAGCTTGGTAGTATAGTCTGAAGACAGGGAGACTGATTCCTCTCACTCTGTTTTTCTTTCTCAAGATTGCATTTGCTACTCGGGTTCTTTTGTGTTTCCAGACAAATTGTGAAATTTTTTGTTCTAGTTCTGTGAAAAATGCCATTGGTAGTTTGATAGGGATTGCATTAAATCTGTAGATTGCTTTGGATAGTAGAGTCATTTTCACAATGTTGATTCTTCCAATCCAAGAGCATGGTATATCTCTCCGTCTGTTTGTATTATCTTTAATTTCTTTCATCAGAGTCATACTTTTCTGCATACTGGTCTTTTGTCTCCTTAGGTAGGTTTATTCCTAAGTATTTTATTTTTGTGGCAATGGTAAATGGGAGTGTTTCCTTAATTTCTCTTTCTAATTTTTCATCATTAGTGTATAAGAACACAACAGAATTCTATGCATTAATTTTGTATCCTGCTACTTTACCAAATTCATTGATTAGTTTTAGTAGTTTTCTGGTAGCATCCTTAGGACTTTCTATGTATAGTACCATGTCATTCACAAACAGTGACAGTTTTACTTCTTCTTTTCCAATTTGGATTCCTTTATTTATTTTTCTTCTCTGATTGTTGTGGTTAAAACTTCTACAAACTATGTTGAATAATAGTGGTGAGAGTGGGCAACCTTGCCTTGTTCCTGAACTTAGAGGAACTTATTTTCAGTTTTTCACCATTTAGCATGATGCTTGCTGGAGGTTTGTCATATATGACCTTTATTATGTTGAGGTAGTTTCCCTCTATGCCTGCTTTCTGAAAAGCATTTATCATAAATGGGTGTTGAATTTTGTCAAAAGAATTTTCTGCATCTATTGAGATGATCATATGTTTTTTCTCCTTCAATTTGTTAATATGTTTTATCACATTGATTGATTTGTATATATTGAAGAATCCTTGCATTCCTGGGATAAACCCCACTTGATAATGGTGTGTGATTCTTTTAATGTGCTGTTGGATTCTGCTTGCTAGTATTTTGTTGACGATTTTTTTTCTTTTTCTCACTGTTGTGGCCTCTCCCGTTTTGGGGCACATGCTCCAGACATGCAGGCCCAGCAGCCATGGCCCATGGGCCAAGACACTCCGCAGCACGTGGGATACTCCCAGACTGGGGCACGAATCTGCATCCCCTGCATCAGCAGGTGGACTCTCAACCACTGCGCCACCAGGGAAGCACTTTTGTTGAGGATTTTTGCATCTATGTTCATCAGTGATATTGGTCAGCAGTTTTCTTTTTTTGTTACATCTTGTCTGGTTTTGGTATCCGGGTGATGGTGGCCTCATAGAATGAGTTTGGGAGTGTTCCTCCCTCTGCTATATTTTGGAAGAGTTTGAGAAGGATAGGTGTTAGCTCTTCTCTAAATGTTTGATAGAATTTGCCTGTGAAGCCATCTGGGCTTGGGCTTTTGTTTGTTGGAAGATTTTTAATCACAGTTTTAATTTCAGTGTTTGTGATTGGTCTGTTTACATTTTCTATTTCCTCCTGGTTCAGTCTTGGAAGGTTGTGCTTTTCTAAGAATTTGTTCATTTCTTCCAGCTTGTCCATTTTATTGGCATATAGTTTCTTGTAGTAATCTGTCATGATCCTTTGTATTTCTGCACTGACAGTTGTTACTTCTTTCTCATTTCTAATTCTATTCATTTGAGTCTTCTCCTTTTTTTTCTTGAGGAGTCTGGCTAGTGGTTTATCAATTTTGTTTATTTTCTAAAAGAACCAGCTTTTACTTTTATTGATCTTTGCTATTGTTTCCTTCATTTCTTTTTCATTTATTTCTGATCTGATCTTTATGATTTCTTTCCTTCTGCTAACTTTGGGGAATTTTTGTTCTTCTTTCTCTGATTGCTTTAGGTGTAAGGTTAGGTTGTTTATTTGAGATATTTCTTGTTTCTTGAGGTAGGATTGTACTGCTATAAACTTCCCTCTTAGAACTGCTTTTGCTGCATCTCATAGGTTTTGGGTCATCGTGTTTTCATTGTCATTTTTTTCTAGGTATTTTTTTATTTCTTCAGTTATCTCTTGGTTATTTAGTAGTGTATTGTTTAGCCTTCTTGTTTTTGTATTTCTTATAGTTTTTTTTTTTTTTTTCCTGTAGTTGATATCTAGTCTCACAGCATTGTGGTCAGAAAAGATATTTGATATGGTTTCAATTTTCTTAAATTTACCAAGGTTTTGTTTATGACCCAAGATACGGTCTATCCTTGAGAATGTTCCTGAGGCTGCTGGGAGAGATTTCCCTTTCTCTTCTTTGTTCACACAGCTCCAGGGCTTCAGCTTTGAATTTGGCACCACCTCTGCTTGTAGGTAACCTGAGGGCATCTGTTCTTCCCCATTGTTTTGGGTGGAACAAGGAGAGGAAATTCAGAGCGCCACCTAAACCAGCTTCAGAGACAGGCACATGCCATGGCTATCAGCACAGACACCAAACAGGAGGGGGTTAAAGTAGCAGCTGATTAGGGGGCTCTTGCTCCCTCATGCCAGGGGGAGGTAGAGGTACGGTATTTATAATTGGAATGCAGGTTAAGTCTGTGGCAGCAGAGGCTGGTGTGACATTGCAACAGCCTGAGGTGCACCATGTGTTCTCCTGGGGAAGTGGTCCCTGGATCACAGGATCCTTGCTGTGGAGGGCTGCACAGGATCCTGGGTGGGGAGCAAGGTATGGATAATGACCTGTGCTTGCACACAGGATTCTTGGTGTCTGCAGCAGCAACGTTAGCATTTTATGCCCATCTCTAGTGTCCGAGCTGATAGTCACAGCTCACGCCTGTCTCTGGAGCTCCTTTAGGTGGAGCTCTGCCTTCTGTGGGCAGATAGGGAAGGAATCCCCTCTCCTCATACACACTGAAACAATGGTCTCTTGAGGGAAGGAATCCCCTCTCCTCACACACACTGAAACAATGGTCTCTTGAGGGAAGGAATCCCCTCTCCTCACACACACTGAAACAATGGTCTCTTGAGGGAAGGAATCCCCTCTCCTCACACACACTGAAACAATGGTCTCTTGCCTCTTCAGCAGGTCCAGACTTTTCCCTGGACTCCCTCTCGGCTAGCCGTGGTGCACTAACCTCTTCAGGCTGTGTTCACGCTGCCAACCCCACTCCTCTCCCTGCACTCCAACCGAAGACCGAGCCTCAGGTCCCAGCCCCGCCCACCCCAGCGGGTGAGCAGAGAAGCCTCACAGGCTGGTGAGTTCAATCGGCACCGATCCTCTGTGTGGGAATCTCTCCGCTTTGCCCTCCGCACGCCTGTTGCTGTGCTCTCCTCTGCGGCTCCGAAACTCCCCCCTCCACCACCCGCAGTCTCCGCCGGCGAAGGGGCTCCTAGTGTGTGGAAACCTTTCCTCCTTCATGTCTCCCTCCCACTGGTGCTGGTCCCATCCCTATTCTTTTGTCTCTGTTTATTCTTTTTGCTTTTGCCCTACCCAGGTACCTGGGGACTTTCTTGCCTTTTGGGAGGTCTGAGGTCTTCTGCCAGCGTTCAGTAGGTGTTCTCTAGGAGTTATTCCATGTGTAGATGTATTTCTGATGTATTTGTGGGGAGGAAGGTGATCTCCATCTTACTCCTCCACCATCTTGAAAGTCCCCCTCTTTACCTCCTTTTTAAAATTTAATCCTCCTAATAGTATCTGAGATAGGAAATTCTCTAAATCTAAATTTGACAGGTAGGAAAATGAGTTCTGGATCCAAGAGATAATAAAGGTCACAGTTACAGCAATGGGTGGGTCAGAGATTTGTATTCACATCTCTCATCCTTTTGACCAAGCCTTTCACAATTACAGAATTTTACTGCAGAAAGTGGGACCCACGAATAAATAGGACTAAAGAGGACTTTGGAGAGGTCAAATTCAAACTTACTTTTTTTAATAAATGAGAACTCTGAACTTGGGGAGATACTAAGTGACTTTTTCAAGGTCAATGAATGATGCAGAACTAGACCCCAAGTCTCCTGAATTCTGTATGCCCACTGACTGTGTAGGCTACTTGTTTTTGCTTTCTTAACAAAATTATTTTTTTCCATCTATTAAACATTATTATTCTTATTTGGGTAACTTTCAAGATACTCATTACCTAGAGACAAAGTAATGTAATTTTATGAAGTGTTTATTTAATGATTACGTATTTTAAAAAATAGTTCCATAAATTTTCAGTGAATCTGTCTTGCTGTTGTTACTGGCGTAGCAGTAACCTCCATGTAGCTAGTTAAGGAGGTATTATTATAAACCATATTAAAAGCTATCCACTTGAAACTAATTGATTCCTATGCCCCTCAAACCACCAATCTTGAAACAAAATCAGAAACTTGGCAGAATGAGCTTAAATTCTTAAGTGAAAAGACTCAAACATTGCAGTCTGAACTACAGAACTTTAAAGCTCTCTCAGGAGTTTTAATTAAGGATAATGCTCTTCTCTTCAGGAAAGAGAGATGCACTTTAAAACTTTATGGAAAAAAACGATAGGTCTTAAATCCATGTGAGAACTCACAGAGAAATACTACATCCTAATCCTACTGCTATAATTGAAGCTATTTTGAAGATTTAATTCTCACTTCTCCCTTTTTGCCAAAGGCTAATGCTTTTGCATGCCAGTGATAAGGTTCAATAACCACATGAGCTCAGAGATGTCTTCCTTGGGGCTTTAGGAAGCAAAGCTGTAGATAAAGATAGAATTGTCTCTATTATATGAGGAGGAATTATATATGCAATATAAAGTGCTTTCTCTTTTAATTATCCCCTTGCTTTTTATCCAAAGTTCTCTGAGCCTTCTCCCAAAGAGGCACTATTTTACCTTAGACAACCATTTCCATTCTCATCCACTGTGATTCATTTGCCATACCACTGAATAAAAAGTAAAAATTAATATTGAAAGAAAAAATTTTCCATAAAACAATACAGTAGACCAGACTTCACCCATGGTACAAAATTGGCCAGGAACTATGCTGTCTGTATCATGGAGTGTTAGGAAATATGATGTTGGTATTTTTAAATTAATTGTTAATATTTAAGGTGGAAGGTATCACATTTAAGTAATTTGAATTTCCAGTTTTTCCTGAAAATCTCAGAAGATCTGATAATATTCAGTCTGTATTTCTGTGTAGAATCAATAACTCCTGCATCTGGGTGGTCTGTAGTGTCTCTAGTTCAACATGTATCCCAATCCCTCATGTTAATTGAAACATCTTTATAGACTTCTGAACTTCCTATATCTGCAGTAAACTCTAGCATTTGTGCATGCAATATTCATGGTTTTTACTATTTGCAAGTAAAACTCAAGGTCCAGGATATTAACTAATGTGTCACTTTACTGCAGGACTGAGTTAACTTGATGTCTCCAATTCCATTCTCTTCATCTCATCTCAATTTTGTCTTTCTCAACTCCTCATTACATGTTCAATAACTTAAAAAAAACAAAAATAAATAAACAAATATTAAAACAATATTTTTTTTTACTTTGAAAATGACTCCCTAGGAGACATTCGATTTCAATTCTCATCATAGAAAACAAGAGATAGTAATATGTCTAGAATGATGTGTTTAATAGTGTGATGGCATGTTCATCTGTAGGCTTGATCCATGCTGTGATCGAGCCCATGTCCAGTATTTTTGATGTAAACATCTATGCCGTAAACGATTTTTCTTTTTTCTTTTGTTTGTTTGTTTGTTTGTTTTGTGGTATGTGGGCCTCTCACTTTTGTGGCCTCTCCCGTTGCAGAGCACAGGCTCCAGATGCACAGGCTCAGTGGCCATGGCTCATGGGCCCAGCCACTCTGTGGCACGTGGGAACTTCCCTAAACGGGGCACGAACCCGTGTCCCCTGCATTGGCAGGCAGACTCTCAACCACTGCACCACCAGGGAAGCCCAATTTGCCGTAAACGTTTTTACCACAGAACTAATTGGCCATGAGGCAATTGTGCTATGAAAGCTAAAATAACTGGTTGACAATTTGGTTTCATAGTTTGGTTTCAACTGGTTGAAATGTGTTAGCATTTCTTCCATTGAGTGATGTTATTGATGGCTTTATTGAGCTGACAGATGACAATGATTTGTCCCAAGAGTTGGTTATTTATTTTGAAACTCCCTACCTTGGAGGAGAAAGAGGCTGAGGGTCTCAAAAGTACAGGGTTGAACCTACATTTCCCATAGAACTTAGAAACATCTATCAAAGGACACGTGACCATATGTCAAGAACAAATGATACTGTAGAAGGCTTTCACAATGCAATACAAAGTTCAGTTACAAATGAGCATCTTAGTATTTGGAAACTGATGCCTCTTTAATGAAGGATGAAAGTTTTGTGAGAAAGAAAATATGTGATGCCTAAGGAGGAAACAAATCAATAAGCAAAAAAAAAATGTATAATCTTATGAATGAAAGACTTTAAGGACAGTTCTTAGGTACAACCCACAAAATAGAATCAGTTACTTGTGCAGCACTGCATGACTGTACACACTTTTAAATGTATTCAAATTATTTTATCTTGTTATTCTTTTTTCACATTTCATTATGTTCTTTTTAATATCCCTCCTTTATTTTTTGTTATCTTTTACTGAAAAATTACCTTATGGCCAATTAGTTATGTGGCAAAAATATTTGTGGCAAAAATGCCTGCTGTAAAGATGTCTACTGTAATGATGCTTATGGCAAAAGTACAGGTGCTCCCCACATTTTGAAACTTCCCTTTACACCACTTCACTTTTAAAAGAGACTTACATTAGTACTTGTTTTCGTTAACAGAAAGAAATCCAAAGAGGATTTTTGCTTTTACCAAAAAAGGAAAAAATCAAAAACGGTGTTCAGTGTTTGTTTTGCAGCAAGCTGTTATAGAGGCAGTGTGTACTCCAAGCATTGACAGTGACACAGTCAAGCTCCTTCCACAGGGACCACACTGAGCATCTCAACATCAGGCTTTGACCTGTGTCTGTGGGCATCTGTGATTTATCTAATTTATTTTGTGCCTCCATTAGCGATATGTGTCCTAAAGTAATTGCTTCTTCCCTTTATGCCTTTTCAGTTTAGTAAATGTTTCATAAGAACGCTCTACTTTCAAATATTGGGGAAACCTATACCTAAAAATGATGAAACCACCATCTACTTCCCATGAATGTTATAGCTAATGCAAAATGGTCCATCAAGTGAGAAAGAAACCTTAATTAGAAATTGAAATTGTATTTTACTTTGGCTGGTGAGTATAATGCACAGGGAATGTATAACTCTCTCTAGCAGTTAGGTTTTAGAAAACTCCAAAGGACTACACAAATACTCCATAAATTACTGAAGTTAACTGTGACTAATGTGGTGTCATTTCAAGTAAAATTTAACTGAAACACTTTAAAAAGTATTTTCTTTGCATAATCCATTCACTTGTACCACACATATTTATTGAGCGACTCATATGTCAATCATTTTTCTTTGATTTTAATGACTCGTACAGTCTAGTGGGAAAGATAGGCATTAAACAATCACACAGATATAGAAATTTCACTAAAAGATTAGTGATTACCAAGAGCTGAGGGAAGAGGGAAGGTGGGGAATAACTGTTTCTTTTTGAGAAAATGAGAATATTATAAAATTAGCTGTGATGATTACTCAACTCTATGAAAAAAAAACTGAATAGTACACTTTAAAAGGATAAAATTTATGTCAATTATATCTCAAAAAAAAAGCTGTTATTAGGGGAAAAAAAAGGATCATGCCTGTTCATGGCTCAAAACTCACCCGGCAGTGATATTTGGCAAGCTTAGAAGAATATAAAGAGACATTTTAATAGCCTCTGAGGACCCAGATTTTAAAAGACTATCTCTCTGATCCCAATTACTACCATTCCATGTCTCACTAACTGCACTCACAAGGCCTCTTGTTCTCCAACTGCCAAACTTCTTTTTGCCTTAGTGGCTTCAACCTTTCTCTTCCTCTTCCTGGGAGGCCACTGCCCTGGGCAATTTCAAAGTTTATTCTTTCTTTCATAGAAAACTTTATTTTATTGAGAAAAACTTAGCAGTAACTTTCCTAAATCTAATTTCTTTAACCACCTTATGCATCCATTAATCTGTATTATTTACACTTCTTTATTTCCATAGTATTTAATACTTGTTAATATTTCATATATAATTTTGTTTGTTGTGTATGCTTCCAGTCTTTCCCTGTAGAATGGGATGGAACCTCTGTTTCTTGGGGTTTTTTTTTGTTTGTTTACTTATATGGCCTCAGCATTTTTTAATGAATTAGTAAATGTAACATGAATGAATTAATTAAATATGTGAGTATAGTTTTTGCAATTTTTTTTTTTTGTGGTACATGGACCTCTCACTGTTGTGGCCCCTCCCATTGCGGAGCACAGGCTCCAAAGCGCAGGCCCAGCGGCCATGGCTCATGGGCCCAGCTGCTCCGTGGCATGTGGGATCCTCCCGGACCGGAGCACAAACCCATGTCCCCTGCATCAGCAGGCGGACTCTCAACCACTGCGCCACCAGGGAAGCCCAATATGTGAGTATTTTTAAACCTTAAATCTTAGTTTTCTCATCTGTAAAATGTGAATAATAATATCCCATGTTTGAGGATATTTTATGGTTAAAAGAAGTAATGGGTGCAGAATACCTGTCACATCCTCAGCTTAACTATCCTAGAAGATAGGGGTCCAAAGACAACTTTTCTTTGTAGCAATTAGAGAGGTTCTGAATTTTGTTACACTTCCATGGACATGATCATATAAAAGCACAAATAATTTGCCTTATCTTGAAAATACCTATACATACTTAAATACCAAGAAATGTGGGACTTTCCTGGTGGTCCAGTGGTAAAGAATCCACCTTCCAATGCAAGGGACACGAGTTTGATCCCTGGTCAGGGGATCTAAGATCCTACATGCCACAGGGCAACTAAGACCGTGTGACAAAACTACCGAGCTCATGTGCCTCAACGAGAGAGCCCGCGTGCTGCAAACTACAGAGCCCATGAACCCTGGAGCCTGTGCACCACAACTAGAGAGAGAAAACCTGCACACCACAATTAGAGAGAAGCCGGAGCACCACAAAAAATGCCTCAATGACCTGACGCAGCCAAAAAAAAAAAAAAGAGAGATAAAAGAAGATAAAGTAAGAAGAAAACATTCAAAGTTTAAATATAAGGTACTTTGAGATCTTGAAGGTGGATATTGTTAGTGATTCCCTGAATTGTCTCAGTTAATGTCACCAGAGCCCCTGGAGTAATTGGTTACTTGTCCCACAGTACTTACTAAAGGAAAGAATTATTCAGGCTTGCTGATTTACCCATAGAAATAATCCCCAGAAAGGAGACAAGTGCTGAAACAATTTTAAGCTGTCAACATCTAAAAAAGTGTTGCCCAAAGGAGAGCATAAAAGCTGAATGTCTGAAAATTCTCTGAGTTTTCTTGCTTTTTATTAAAATAATAGCAATAGAGGTGTGTACATTTTCTTCCCAATAAATTTTTTAATCTCAAGTTTTTATAAAAGATTGCCAAGTAGGTAAGAATGGGCACATGTTCTTTAAAAGGGTATCTAAACAGTCCAATCATTTATTCAGATGAGAACCATGTAAAGGGTACCTAATGTGTTCATGGTTACACTTGCCTTGAGAACTAGACTGAAGAACAAAACAGACAGATCACACATCGTCATGGAGATTAGAGTGTTATAGGAGATATGGGCATTAAACCAACTGGCAAAAAATATGAAGATAAATATATATTTTAAAGTGTTATAGGTTAGGAAGAAACAATGGTAACATCCAGATTCCAAAGCGGGGAAAACGGCAGTACTGCAGGAGAATTGTAATGAGGTCAGCTTTCTTTGAGGGAGTAAAATTTGAGTCAGGCATACAAATATACTTGGAGGTGGCCAGGAAACGTGAGGGAGTTATGAGAATGAACCTATACCCAAAAGAAGCAGTGTGCACACGTTCCTGAGGGAAGAGCTAATTGGGCCTATTTGATCAAAGTAACATGCCTGGGAAACCCATCTGAAGTGGGCTCGTTTTCTAAGATGGAGCTGGAGGGTTAGACAAGGACCAGGATTGTGAAGTGTTTTTCTGTTTTGTTTTGTTTTGTTTTTAAATGCATTGGTGAAATTTTAAGTCAATTATGGTGGCGTTGGTATGGTTGTTGTTTTTAATTGTCCCATGTAGAAGACTAACTCAATCAGTTTTGTATTTTAAAGATTGTTACTGTTTTTCTTTAGAAAGCTATTGCTTCATTCACAGTAAGAGGTGAGGTGACTTGGACTAGGGCAGTAGCCCAGTGGGTAGAAGTGGAGACTGGAGATTTATTTTAGAGTTTGAAATGGCAGAATGCAAGGGGTGAGGAAAATGAATCAAAAAACATTTAAAATTATTTACTTAGAAATGTGTATGGTGGAGACTCTTGTCTCCTCCTCCATAAACACAATCCAAGGCTCTCATGTGGATCAAGAAGCAATATTCTTGCAGCTTTCTGACAGACCTAAACAGTAATAATGATAATAATAATATATGATTTTTATTGATTGTTTACATGTTATACACTGGACTATAGATGCTTCTTACCTGTCCCATTTTTCCTTTAAAATAATACTTTGAAATAAGTATCTTTATTTCCACAAATTTATAGTGGAGAGCAGGGCTTAGAGAGGTCACTTAACTTGCAAATACATAGCAGAATCTCTACTCTAATCCATGCTTGTCTGATTCAAAAGCCATTATGGGCCTAGCTGTCAATCCTAAATCAACATATGTGTCATCTAAGGTGCTAGATAAAATACATATTCTAAGATCTCAAACCCCATTTTCTGATTCCGTAGATATGAGTTTGGGCCTAGGATTTTTTGTTTTTAATATACACATCAAAAGGAATCTGATGAGAACCATACTTTTGTAACAGATATTTGGGGAACAAATGGGCATATGAGGTAAAGCATTGCTATCCTACATTTCTGTAACATTCCAAATTTGACAATTTGACTTGGAACGCTGCCTGCGTTTTACCTTGTTGAGATATTTCAGGAAACTACTCCAGCCTGTAAAGCTAGTATCCTCAACGCTGTAATCTGCAGAAGTATATTAGTGTCCAGACATCTGGTATAGAGGTAAAAGTTTCAGTGTTCAGGTTACTCTCATTGATTTTCCTAGAGGATATTTTGCCTCCTGAGATAGAGCTAGTTTAAAAGCAATGGGAAGAAGGCAAAGTGGATTCAGCACTGTGTTAGAAAGAATACATTTCAAATAATCAATAGCTACATGGAGTAGATATAGAATATAAATTCCATCTTGTATTATTGTCAGCACATTCTTTTGCTCTAAGACGTACCCTCATTCTCACATCCGGAGGCTATCTCAGCTGTAAATTGGAATAGAATCTAGAGCTACTGTGGTGTACGTTCATGTCAACAACTTCTCAGTTAGATGAAACTTTCCATTTATTTGACACATAGGTAATAAAAACTGTTGCAAGTAATAATAAATTGATGTATAAAGTGTTATTGCTCTGGAAACCATAATCAATAATATTCCAGGATATTGCATTCTCAGTTGACAAGACCCATTCTTAGCTTGTGCTTAAATCCAAGAAATCAATCATTGGTTTAATTCACTAACACTTATTCCAGAAACTGTAATAGAGGACAAGATAAAAGGATAGTTTAGCTTTCAAAAGCATATTAATGTTTAAAACAACTTTTTCAACATCTGGGCTTGTTAAAACATATTCATATGATTTTTTCCTACTTTATATCACTGGATAATGATTAAACTAACACTACTATTACTACAAGTAATACCATTTCAAATAAATAACAGTGTTATTAATGCATGTATTACTGAAGCCATCAATTATCTTCCTGAGAATGGAAATAGTACACAATGACTCATAAAAAGAAATACTGAATTAGATATAACTTTTAAAACACACTTAGCCTCAAAAGATGGCTACAAAGTGAAAATAAGATTCAATTGTGGGCCATGGCTACCAGAAAGTAAGTCCTGTCCTCTTTGAAAGGCTAAAAGAACCCTGATAAAGTACTGTATTGGGAAGAAGAGGATGACTATATAAAGACAGTCACTAAAGGGGTTAAGAGCACAGACTATTGAATAAAATAAAACCCGATTCAAATCTTCAATGTGCCATTCACCAGAGGGGTGTACCTGGCACAATTCATTTAACCTTTCTGAACTTCAGTTTTCTTGTCTCTAAAACTAGGAAAATATTGTCCCAATTGGCTTTATTACAAAAAGTCATGTGAAGTAATGTAAATGAATCCCTTAGCATGATTTTTCACACATAAATAGCACTCATGAGTCATTAGACAGGAGGATGAGTTCCAGGTTCTCAAAGGAGAATAAGTGAGATAAAAACCTTCTTCTGTACATATCCATCAAGACTATGTGAAGGTTACTGAAAACTCTGGGCTTCATTTTCTTCATCCGTAAAATGGGACTAATGATAGTATGATTTCATAGAGTGATCTTGAGATGTTTCTACATGGAACGGCCTGATTCGGTTGTAGGTCCCAATAAATGTATACTATTACTGGTGGTGTTATTGTCAAAGCATATTCTAGTTTTTGAGACAGAAAATGAATGTTTACTGCCCACTTTTCCATATGTGTATTTATTCGTTTACTTATTTTAAGGTCAGAGGGCCTCGGTGACTGGGGAGGCTGTCCTGAGCCTGTTCCCTGGAGCCTTTCTCCTATATGTGTATTTTCTCTTTGTTATGTTGTGTAAGCAAAGCAAAGTATTAACCCCTGTTTAGTCACCACTGAGAAATAATTGTGACTTGGATATAACCATTTTGCCATGAGTGTCTGATTTAGAAAATCTGAAAAAAAAAAAATAAAAAAAGTAGGGAAATTAATTTTACTAAGAAAAAAATATATAATTCATTCCAATAGTCAATTTTAATGCCATATGTCCTTGACATTACATTTCCCTTCAGATTTGACTAAAAGTTACTAATAACTGTAATTAAACAAATCCTAATATATTATGTAAATGTGCAATAAATTTACTTTATTTCTTTTTCTTTTTTTTTTTGTGGTACGAGGGCCTCTCACTGTTGTGGCCTCTCCCGTTGCAGAGCACAGGCTCCGGACGCTCAGGCTAAGCGGCCATGACTCACGGGCCCAGCTGCTGAGCGGCATGTGGGATCTTCCCGGACCGGGGCATGAACCCGTGTCCCCTGCATCGGCAGGCGGACTCTCGACTACTGCACCATCAGAGAAGCTCCTTATTACTTTATATTCAGAAATATTTTGGAAGCCTGCTACCAGTTTGATGTGTAATTATCAGGGCAGACCCATCAGACATTGAAAACCATAGGTCTATGATTGACAAGAAACTTTTTCAAGAAAACTTCCTTTTTATGAAACGAAACTGGAAGAAGTTTCTTGAGAAACTTGAGAGGGATGCAAAGAACATTGGAGACTACCATCACTTTTGCTATCTAAAGGTCACATAATACTGATAAAAATCCTGGTCTAGGAGATAAAAGCATTACAAAAGCAGTAGGAAAGTTGTTATCAGATAGGAAGAACAAGGTAAAGAGATAAATGTACATATTCAGAAACACCTCTGTAGAACAATCAACCCTGTCCCACCTCAGCATCACAAACTTGGAAAGCATCAACAGTCTTTGAGTGACTCATTGTGAACACTCCAGGGATAAGAAGCACATGTTTACGGAGGGTGCCCTTCAACAGACAGTGAATGACATTTGATTTAATGGAACTCACAAAACTAAAGGCAAGCATACTGTGAGTTTTTGTACAACTTGGCATAACTTTTAGCTGGGCACGGCACTAGTTATTGGTGTGGCTCACTTTTCTATGGTTAGGAAAAGATGCAAAAACTCTTAACCAGTTTTAGTTTTAAGAGGGCTAGGCTTGTTAAAAAACTGTTATTATGAGAGAAAAGGTCACTGGGTTTCTAAACACAGAGACTTAGCACCACCATAAAAGTGAATCTATTTTATTAAATGAATGATGAGCCAAGAAGGTCACAGTGGCTTGAAAAGAACAATAGCAGGTCATGAGCTTATAAATCTTGGAAGAACTTTCATTTGAGAGGCCCAGGATTGGGCCTCTCAAATGAAAAGCATTTGGTAAAGGGCACAAAGCAGTAGGAGGTCATTCAGGCTGATACAAGGTACCAATTAAAACTTTAAAAATATTGAGTGTGAAATTTTACTAAGTTTGGATCCGAAACATGCATACAAAAAGGACAATGTATATAATTTATGTCATTTTGCAAAACATACAGAATGAGGGGATGGATGAATGAGTAACTCTTCAAGAATGCAGGTTATTTTCCCATTAACGTAAAAACAATCAATTCAAGTTAACATTTACACTGCGTATTTGACCACTCTGCTTTTTTAAAATTTATTTTATAATTAGCTTGATAATTATCACTTAAACTACTCAAGTTTCAGTAGAATAAGTTAAGATAATTATGAATATTTCTTTAATGCTATTAGTTTGTTTTCATGTAAATGTTAGATTGTACCACTGCAGGAGGGAATCTTTTCAGACTAACTCTGTGATATTTTATTTATTATC
This sequence comes from Globicephala melas, assembly GCF_963455315.2. Classification (NCBI taxonomy): domain Eukaryota; kingdom Metazoa; phylum Chordata; class Mammalia; order Artiodactyla; family Delphinidae; genus Globicephala; species Globicephala melas. The sequence continues at coordinate 4,702,745 of NC_083327.1, read as the reverse complement.
AAATTCTAACGGGGCTGGGAGAAAAAAAAAAAAAAAAATATATATATATATATATATAAAACCAAACAAAATTTATTCATTGTAGTTATTTGTCAATAACATTTATTTCACCAAATATATAATAAAATTATACAGAAGAAAGATTTTACACTCTTTATACTATGTAGCACAACATTTTGAACATACTGTATACTAAAAAACATTTTAAATTAGTGAATAAGGATTTTTTTCACATCTTTAATTGCATAAAATGGTTCTGAGTGGATTTGAGCATAGTGATTTTTTTTGTTTCTATCAAATGTATAAAATATTAACTTCCAGTTTCAGCTCTGACATTTAAAGAGCTTGGAAGTCATCAGTCCTGATGTTAAAATAAACAAACAAAAAGACTGAACATACATAAAATCAATAACTTTCAGAGAATTGCAATTGCAGGGCAAACTGTCACCCTGATTTGAAGAGATGGGTGAATTCAGAAACTGAGTGGAGATCTGCTTCCTTGGAGCAAAGATGTTGGATACATCTATTGGTAGGAAGACTTAACTGGAAATTTTGGCAAATTACTGGAAGGCGAGAGTAGCTTAGCATGAGAGTGAGAAACTGCAGGGGTTACAGTCTTGGGGGTGCTCAAAACTTTTGTAGGTTTAATGTCCAAAATCTTTACCAGGTTCTCAAGAGGAAGATTTTATAGATAACTTCCTATCTCTCACAGGGAGATAAAAAGAATAATCATTAGGAACATTTTCCATAAGAAAGATGTACAGGGACATCCCTGGTGGTCCAGTGGTTAAGACTCTGTGCTTGCACTGCAGGAGACACAGGTTTGATCCCTGGTTGGGAACTAAGATCTCGCATGTCTCGGTGATCTACGAAAAATAAAAATAAAAATAATAAAAAAAGAAAGGCCTACTTTTCAGGGGAAAAGACCTTATCAGAGCCTTTATTACAACTTCAGACTCCTCTATCCTTTTGTTTTCACCTAACACGGGCACAAAGCTATACCATCAGAGAAACACATTTGAAGACCCACAAACAGGGGCCCATTGAAACCTAAGATTAATAATACAATTGTAGAGCATGCTTCCTCACTCACGCTTTACCACCAAAGAGGGTTCCAATATAATGAGAGTGGATTACAGCTGAATGGGGCAGGCTTTCTGAGGAGGAGTACTTAAGAAACCCCAAATTCAAGAAGGGAGGCAAAATAAGGACATAAAAGGAAATTGAACACCTATGGAGAGGAGGAAAACCTTCCTCTACTCTTGTAGGTTGTGTGTCTGGACTAAGAGCTAAACTAACATAAAACAAATTAACAGGGCTTCCTTGGTGGCGCAGAGGTTGAGAGTCTGCCTGCCGATGCAGAGGACGCGGGTTCATGCCCCGGTCCAGGAAGATCCCACATGCCGCGGAGCAGCTGGGCCCGTGAGCCATGGCCACTGAGCCTGCGCGTCCGGAGCCTGTGTTCCACAACGGGAGAGGCCACAGCAGTGAGAGGCCCGTGTACCACAAAAAAAAAACAACCAACCAAACAAACAACAACAACAAAAACTTAAAAAAAACCCCAACAGATTAAGAATGACATATTTTGGGGTGGGGTTTTCTGAATCCCTTCACCTACAACTACAATAAACAATAAGCACAGACCAACCCCTAGCCATATTATCCTAAACCCTTGCACTAAAAGCCCTCTTACTTCAGTTCTGATCATTCAATACAAAAATTACAAGACATGTTACAAGGCAAGGAAAAGCACAGTCTGAGGAAGAAAAACAAGTGTAGAACCAGACTCAGATACAACAGAGACATTGGAAATATAGGATAGAGAATTTGAAATAACTATGATTTATATCTTTAGGGCTATAATGGGAAAAGTAGACAACATGTAAGAACAGATGGATAATGTAAGCAGAGAGATGGAATTTAGAAGAAAAATCTAGAAATCAAAAACACTAAGAGAAATGAGGAATCCCTATGATGGATTCATCAGTAGACTGTACAGAGTTGTTGAGTTTAGTATGAGTGAGCTTGAATATAGATCCATAGAAACTTCTCAAGCCAAAATGCAAAGAGGAAAAGAAAGTGGAAAAAGGAACAGAATACTCAAGAACTGCAGGGCAATCACAAAGCGTGTAACATATGTATAAGTGTACATAATTGGAACAGAGGAAGGAGAAGAGGGCCAGCAAAGAAGATTATATATATATATATATATATATATATATATATATATATAGAGAGAGAGAGAGAGAGAGAGAGAGAGAGGGAGAGAGATTGAGAAAGAGAGAGAGCTGGGGACAGAGAATGAATTGGGCTCCTGGAGGCTGGTTACTGCCATCATTCTGTGTAACAGCTGAGCCCTGAGAGCCTGAGAAGCCAGTATACCTCCAGTGATACTTCAGCCCAATAAATGAATAATTATTTCCTTTTAAGAAAAGAACAAATCAAAATATCTAGTAACCATATGGCAAAAGGCTAATTTTAAATTTAGAAGCTTTATAGTTTGAATAATTTGACTCTTAGACAATAATAGGTCTACAGGCTTTAATATTCTACATGTAAAGTATATATGCCCTAAAAATATATAAACTCTTATGATAACCAAAAAGGATAATTGTATTTAAATCTCTGTTTTGTGAATGGAGCCACAGGAGTCTTTGTAAGACCCCCACTTATTATCATATTTGTCTGTGTCAAGCCCATCCCTTCCCCTCCGTGTACTAGAAAGTTTTGACAGATGAGTCAGAGTAGGCTAGGAAACATAGGGAAAATACTGATATTTATCTAATTTAAATTCAACTCAAGCTTTCCCTGATAAAAAATGAATAACGACACCTTCTATGAAATTGTACCTTTAAAGCAGTTTTAGACAAAACCTCGGAGGCATGTTGTCTCTGCTGTCGCTTTGTCATTTCATCCATAGACGAATTGAATGTGGGCTGTATGTCTGATACACTCAGAATCCTAGTTACTCTAGAGAATGTCTAGATTTTTTTTTTTCATTTCAATATTTTTTGTTCAAGTGAAGACAGTAAGAGGGATGATCTGGAACTGCTGTATTTGGAGCCTGAGCTAGAGATCAAAAAGAGAAAAGTACAGACATGGACACTTTGTACCAGTGCTCTAATTTAGAGATATGTTTGATGTGGTAACATATAGAATGATGCACACTTTGGCAGAAGAGGGGAAAAGTAGACTAATGAGCTTTCCTTTTAATTTTGTCAGTTACCACTAACCAGACATTCTCCATGTATCAGGCACTTTACAAAGTGATTCTCAAATATTTAAGCATTTAATTCTTAGGATAACCATGGGAGATATTACTGTTTTTTTTCCCATTATTATTCCTATTTTAATCATTAGGAAATTAAGATGCAAAGAATAGAGTTGATACAGTTATAGAAGGTAGAGATAGTAGGTAACTTGCCCAGGGTCTTATTTCTCACCATCTGTGAAGTCAAGAGACTTCACACAACAGCCTGGTTCCAGAGTTTTAGCCTTAACCACTATCCTATGCTGTCTCTCACAGTGGCTATATTAAAACAAGACAAAAATAAAACTAGCAAATGAAGACGGAAGAATGGTAAATGTTGTTCCTACCACAGAAATGTCTAGCTACCCCAGTGAATAAAATATAACTTAAAAAAAAATACCTATATCTATTTGAATATGTATGAAATATTTCAAGAACACTTTAAATGAAAATCATCTGATGCATTCAAAAGGCAAAATCTAAGAAAGAAAATGAAGTGTAACTTAAAATTCTTACAAATCTATTAAGCAAAGCCTTTTTGTATATTGATAAGATGTTCTTATTGTGTTGGAAAATACATTATTCAAATTTATAAATATGAGCATTGAATATGATTTTTAAGACTTCCTCAAAGATATAATGAACAGTTGATAACCTCTGAATAAAATACAAGTTATCCGGTCTACTTTAGTACTCCTGCTTCTAGAACATTGCTCTCCTTTTAAAATCAATGGAGATTTCATTTTTTATTGAGAAAAATAAAATCTTGAGGATGAATCCATCCCCTTTTAAATAGACCCTAGAAGCATTTTTTTTTAAAGCAATAGCATTTTCATTTCACTGTTGGCCTTTAAACATGCATGATTCATAATCCTGCAAAGCAAGCCTGAAGGGCATTCTGGTAGTCAAGAATCACCCCCTTGGTATTTACTGTAATTGATTAAAATATTCACTTTTGTAATTGAAGGGGGACATTATTCTATATTTTAAAATTATTCTTCCTCTAATAAGAATGAATACCTTTAATGAATAGCAAAATGTAAGCCCACACTCATGTTCCATTTAAAAGCCCAACATCCTATGGGGCCTGTGCTATAAACTGGTTCATTTACAGTAATAGTGAAGTTGGTCCACAGTAAAGTACTTTGCTGTCCTAATATAGAGGAACTGATGAAATATTTCAGGTTTTCTTACATCCTAGCCTTTCTTAGGGCCTAGAGTGTTCTTTCATGGTATGTAATCTGTTTGTATCTTTCATGTGTTTGTTGAGCTCTTACAACATAATTTCATAGAATAAGTTTACATTTTTTTAAATTGCATTTTGAGTTTAAATTCTTAGATTCCCCTTCCCAATATTCTTAAGGTTATATATTCTTCTTTTGAATAGTTCCAATACTGCTCATTACTGTTTTTGCTAGATGCCCTAAGCTTGAGAATGCCCTTCAACATGCTAACAGTGTAAAAGATACAGTCTGACCTGTGTATATTGGAAATGTTGCATCACAGAATCTGAGCACAAGCTATTTACATAGCAAATTTATGGATCTGCTTTACAATTCCTTTGCTACAGACATACTTCTTGATTACCTACTCTAATACATTCCAAACACTTTTCTAATAGCATGGAGGATTCAGCAGTGTTAAGAGCAGAGAAACATCCCTGTTTTCATGAAGGCTTTATTTAGTATAAGATCTTATTATTTTGTACATGGAATACTACCAAATAATCTTCTTTATTTTGAAAATCACTTCTGTTAAAGTTCATAAACAATATTATTTATTTCTTTCAGAAAGAGTGAAATTCAACCCTTTAAACATATCAGTTTAAAATATATATGGTTATGATATAAAAGAAGGAAAATGTAAGTTATTTAAAAAATAAACTTATGTCTTCTCCCTCAGATATTTTTACATCTTCTTTTTCTGTAGATTTTTAAGTGGTGTTGCTTGTAAATAGAAAATTCAAATACTTATTTCTTCCAGTTTCCTTTTCTTTACATTTTACTCCATTCTTGTAAAGTTAAAGCATTTAGAAATCAGAGAGCATTAGGTAATCTGTAGGATAAATAAAGAAATACAGTAAAGAGAAAATTAAAATTAAAAAATAAAAGAATTAATTCCACAGCAGTCAGAGTTTGACAACTCTCTGTGTGTAGATGTATGGGGAAAGACTTCCCTTGTGGTGAAGTGGCTAAGACTCTGTGCTCCCAATGCAGGGGACCCAGGTTCAGTCCCTCGTCAGGGAACCACATCCCATGTGCTGCAACTAAGAGTTCACATGCTGCAACTAATTATATAAATATTAAAGAAAAAAGATAACTAGATGTGTGGACAAAATAAAAAAGTTAGAACAGATGTTTAAAAAGTCATGGATTCATGATAAATGACAATTCATTCACACTCATGTTTTAAATTTCTACAGGTTACTACCAGACAGTGTCATAATGAATTCAACCTGAAACACACCATCACCCTCACGTTTATCAAAAAGTAACAGAAATAGACGAACATTAGTGAGGCAAATCATGTTATCAGGCTGGTGGTTTACAGACAGTATCATGAGTATCATGATGATGGCATACAGACCACCTCTTTCAGAAGACGAACTGCAGAATAATTAGATTCTGTGTCTCACAGGAGAATTTAGAAAGTGTCCACAGGAGAGTCATTTTTTTCATCTACTTTTCTCTCAGAGAATAAAAAGTGACTTTTATAAAAGGAGGCTATATTTTTATAGACATAAAAAAATTTATATGTTTAAACTTTTATATGTTTAAAATTTTTATAGACATATAAAATTATTTTCAAATTTTGATTTTTAAAATATTCACATCTAATAATTACATGGCCTATACTATTTTTTTTTCTGTATTAGAGTATAATTGCTTTACAATGGTGTGTTAGTTTCTGCTTTATAACAAAGTGAATCAGTTATACATATACATATGTTCCCATATCTCTTCCCTCTTGTGTCTCCCTCTCTCCCACCCTCCCTATCGCACCCCTCCAGGCAGTCACAAAGCACCGAGCTGATATCCCTGTGTGATGTGGCTGCTTCCCACTAGCTATCTACCTTACGTTTGGTAGTGTATATATGTCCATGCCTCTTCCTTGCTTTGTCACAGCTCACCCTTCCCCCTCCCCATATCCTCAAGTCTTTTCTCCAGTAGGTCTGTGTCTTTATTCCTGTCTTACCCCTAGGTTCTTCATGACATTTTTTTTCTTAAATTCCATATATATGTGTTAGCATATGGCACTTGTCTTTCGCTTTCTGACTTACTTCACTCTGTATGACAGACTCTAGGCCTATCCACCTCATTACAAATAACTCAATTTCGTTTCTTTTTATGGCTGAGTAATATTCCATTGTATATATGTGCCATATCTTCTTTATCCATTCATCTGATGATGGGCACTTAGGTTGTTTCCATCTCTGGGCTATTGTAAATAGAGCTGCAATGAACATTTTGGTACATGACTCTTTTTGAATTTTGGTGTTCTCAGGGTATATGCCCAGTAGTGGGATTGCTGGGTCATATGGTAGTTCTATTTGTAGATTTTTAAGGAAGCTCCATACTGTTCTCCACAGTAGCTGAACTAGTTCACATTCCCACCAGCAGTGCAAGAGTGTTCCCTTTTCTCCACACCCTCTCCAGCGTTTATTTTTTCTAGATTTTTTGATTATGGCCATTCTGACTGGTGTGAGATGACATCTCATTGTAGTTTTAATTTGCATTTCTCTAATGATTAATGATGTTGAGCATTCTTTCATGTGCTTGTTGGCAGTCTGTATACCTTCTTTGGAGAAATGTCTGTTTAGGTCTTCTGCCCATTTTTAGATTGGGTTGTTTTTTTTGTTGTTGTTATTGATCTGCATGAGCTGCTTGTAAATTTTGGAAATTAATCCTTTGTCAGTTGCTTCATTTACAAATATTTTCTCCCATTCTGAGGGTTGTCTTTTGGTCTTGTTTATGGTTTCCTTTGCTGTGCAAAAGCTTTGAAGTTTCATTAGGTCCCATTTGTTTATTTTTGTTTTTATTTCCATTTCTCTAGGAGGTGGGTCAAAAAGGATCTTGCTGTGATTTATGTCATAGAGTGTTCTGCATATATTTTCCTCTAAGAGTTTGATAGTTTCTGGCCTTACATTTAGGTCTTTCATCCATTTTGACTATTTTTGTGTATGGTGTTAGGGAGTGATCTAATCTCATACTTTTACATGTACCTGTCCAGTTTTCCCAACACCAACTATTGAAGAGGCTGTCCTTTCTCCACTGTACATTCCTGCCTTCTTTATCAAAGATAAGGTGACCATATGTGCGTGGGTTTATCTCTGGGCTTTCTATCCTGTTCCACTGGTCTATCTTTCTGTTTTAGTGCCAGTACCATACTACCTTGATTAATGTAGCTTTGTAGTATAGTCTGAAGTCAGGGACCCTGATTCCTCCAGCTCCATATTTCGTTCTCAAGACTGCTTTGGCTATTCGGGGTCTTTTGTGTTTCCATACAAATTGCGATTTTTTTTTACTCTAGTTCTGTGAAAATTACCAGTGGTAGTTTGATAGGGATTGTATTGAATGTGTAGATTGCTTTGGGTAGTAGAATCATTTTCACAATATTGATTCTTCCAATCCAAGAACATGGTATATCTCTCCATCTATTTGTATCTTTAATTACTTTCATCAGTGTCTTATAATTTTCTGCATACAGGTCTTTTGTCTCCTTAGGTAGGTTTATTCCTAGATATTTTATTCTTTTTGTTGCAATGGTAAATGGGAGTGTTTTCTTGATTTCACTTTCAGATTTTTCATCATTAGTGTATAGGAATGACAGAGATTTCTGTGCATTAATTTTGTATCCTGCAACTTTACCAAATTCATTGAGTAGCTCTAGAAGTTTTCTGGTAGCATCTTTAGGATTCTCTATGTATAGTATCATGTCATCTGCAAACAGTGACAGCTTTACCTCTTTTTTTCCGATTTGGATTCCTTTTATTTCCTTTTCTTCTCTGATTGCTGTGGCTAAAACTTCCAAAACTACATTGAATAAGAGTGGTGAGCGTGGGCAACCTTGTCTTGTTCCTGATCTTAGTGGAAATGCTTTCAGTTTTTCACCATTGAGGCTGTGGGTTTGTCATATATGGCCTTTATTATGTTGAGGAAAGTTCCCTCTATGCCTACTTTCCAGAGGGTTTTTATCATAAATGGGTGTTGAATTTTGTCAAAAGCTTTCTCTACATCTATTGATATGATCATATGGTTTTTCTCCTTCAGTTTGTTAATGTGATTTATCACATTGATTGTTTTGCATATATTGAAGAATCCTTGCATTCCTGGAATAAACCCCACTTGATCATGGTGTATGATCCTTTTAATGTGCTGTTGGATTCTGTTTGCTAGGATTTTGTTGAGGATTTTTCCATCTATGTTCATCAGTGGTACTGGCCTGTAGTTTTCTTTCTTTGTGACATCCTTGTCTGGTTTTGGTATCAAGGTGATGGTGGCCTCGTCGAATGAGTTTGGGAGTGTTCCTCCCTCCGTTATATTTTGGAAGATTTTGAGAAGGATAGGTGTTAGCTCTTCTCTACATATTTGATAGAATTCGCCTGTGAAGCCATCTGGTCCTGGGCTTTTGTTTGTTGGAAGATTTTTAATCACAGTTTCAATTTCAGTGCTTGTTATTGGTCTGTTCATATTTTCTATTTCTTCCTGATTCAGTCTTGGCACATTGTGCCTTTCTAAGAATTTGTTCATATCTTCCAGGTTGTCCATTTTATTGGCATAGAGTTGCTTGTAGTAATCTCTCATGATCGTTTGTATTTCTGCACTGTGAGTTTTTCTCTTTTTTCATTTCTAATTCTATTGATTTGAGTCTTCTCCCTTTTTTTTTTTTTTTTGATGAGTCTGGCTAATGGTTTATCTATTTTGTTTATCTTCACAAAGAACCAGCTTTTAGTTTTATTGATCTTTGCTGTCGTTTCCTTCATTTCTTTTCATTTATTTCTGATCTGATTTCTTTCCTTCTGCTAACTTTGTGGGGTTTTTTTTCTTCTTTCTATAATTGCTTTAGGTGCAATATTAGGTTGTTTATTCGAGATGTTTCCTGTTTCTTAAGGTAGGACTGTATTGCTATAAACTTCCCTCTTAGAACTGCTTTTGCTGAATCCCATTGGTTTTGGGTCATCTTGTCTCCATTGTCATTTGTTTCTAGGTTTTTTTAATTTCCTCTTTGATTTCTTCAGTGATCACTTCGTTATTAAGTAGTTTATTGTTTAGCCTCCATGTGTTTTTATTTTTTACAGATCCTTTCCTGTAATTGATATCTAGTCTCATAGCATTGGGGTTGGAGAAGATACTTGAAACAATTTTAATTTTCTTAAATTTACCAAGGCTTGACTTGTGACCCAAGATATGATCTATCTTTGAGAATGTTCCATGAGAACTTGAGAAAAATGTGTATTCTGTTGTTTTTCGATGGAATGTCCTATAAATATCAATTAAGTCCATCTTGTTTAATGTATCATTTAAAGCTTGTGTTTCCTTATTTATTTTCATTTTGCATGACCTGTCCATGGGTGAAAGTGGGGTGTTAAAGTCCCCTATTATGAATGTGTTACTGTCGATTTCCCCTTTTATGGCTGTTAGTATTTGCCTTATGTATTGTGGTCCTCCTATGTTGGGTGCATAAATATTTACAATTGTTATATCTTCTTCTTGGATCGATCCCTTGATCATTATGCAGTGTCCTTCTTTGTTTCTTTTAATAGTCTGTATTTTAAAGTCTATTTTGTCTGATATGAGAATTCCTCCTCCAGCTTTCTTTTGGTTTCCATCTCCATGAAATATCTTTTTCCATCCCTTACTTTCAGTCTGTATGTGTCTCTAGGTCTGAAGTGGGTCTCCTGTAGACAGCAAATATATGGGTCTTGTTTTTGTATCCATTCAGCCAATCTGTGTCTTTTGTTGGGAGCATTTAGTCCATTTATATTTAAGGTAATTATCGATATGTATGTTCCTATTCCCATTTACTTAATTGTTTTTGGTTCGTTATTGTAGGTCTTTTCCTTCTCTTGTGCTTCTTGCCTAGAGAAGTTACTTTAGCAGTTGTTCTAGAGCTAGTTTGGTGGTGCGGAACTCTCTTAGCTTTTGCTTGTCTGTAAAAGTTTTAATTTTTGTAACAAATCTGAATGAGATCCTTGCTGGATAGAGTAATCTTGGTTGTAGGTTTTTCTCCTTCATCCCTTTAAATATGTCCTGCCAGTTCCTTCTGTCATGCAAAGTTTCTGCTGAATGATCAGCTGTTAACCTTATGGGGATTCCCTTGTGTGTTATTTGTTGTTTTTCCCTTGCTGCTTTTAATATGCTTTCTTTGTATTTAATTTTTGACAATTTGATTAATATGTGTCTTGGAGTTTTTCTCCTTGGATTTATCCTGTATGGGACTCTCTGTGCTTCCTGGACTTCATTAACTATTTCCTTTCCCATATTAGGGAAATTTTCAACAATAATCTCTTCAAATATCTTCTCAGTCCCTTTCTTTTACTCTTCTTCTTCTGGAACCCCTATAATTCGAATGTTGGTGTGTTTGGTGTTGTTCCATAGGTCTCTGCGACTGTCCTCAGTTCTTTTCATTCTTTTTTCTTTATTCTGCTCTGCAGTAGTTATTTCCACTATTTTGTCTTCCAGGTCACTTATCCGTTCTTTTGCCTCAGTTATTCTGCTATTGTTCCCATCTAGAGTATTTTTTATTTCATTTATTGTGTTGTTCATCGTTGTTTATTTCATCTTTAGTTCTTCTAGGTCCTTGTTAAATGTTTCTTGCATTTTGTCCATTTTATTTCCAAGATTTTGGATCATCTTTACTATCATTATTCTCTGAATTCTTTTTCAGGTAGACTGCCTATTTCCTCTTCATTTGTTAGGTCTGGTGGGTTTTTACCTTGCTCCTTCATCTGCTGTGTGATTTTCTGTCTTCTCATTTTGCTTATCTTACTGTGTTTGGAGTCTCCTTTTTGGAGGCTGTGGGTTCGTAGTTCCCGTTGTTTTTGCTGTCTGTCCCCAGTGGCTAAGGTTTGTTCAGTTGGTTGTGTAGGCTTCCTGGTGGAGGGGACTAGTGCCTGTGTTCTGGTGGATAAGCCTGGATCTTGTCTTTCTGGTAGGTAGGTCCACGTCTGTTGGTGTGTTTTGGCGTGTCTGTGGACTTATTATGATTTTAGGCAGCCTCTCTGCTAATGGGTGGGGTTGTGTTCCTGTCTTGCTAGTTGATTGGCATAGGATGTCCAGCACTATGGCTTGCTGGTCGTTGAATGAAGCTGGGTGCTGGTGTTGAGATGGAGATCTCTAGGAGATTTTCGCCATTTGATATTATGTGGAGCTGAGAGGTCTCTTGTGGACCCATGCCCTGAAGTTGGCTCTCCCACCTCAGAGGCACAGCACTGACTCCTGGCTGCAGCAGCAATAGCCTTTCATCCACACAGCTCAGAATAAAAGGGAGAAAAAGTAGAAAGAAAGAATTAGTAGAAGTAGAAAGAAAGAAAGGAGCGAGAGAGGGAGGGAGGGAGGGAGGGAAGGAAGGAAAAAAGGAAAGAAAGAAGATAAAGTAAAATAAAATAATGTAAGATAAAATATAATAAAGTTATTAAAATAAAAAAATAATTATTAAGAAAAAGAAATAAAACAAACAAACAAACAAACAAAATGGACAGATATAACCCTATGACAAATGGTGGAAGCAAAGCTATACAGCATAAATCTTGCTCTCAAAGTCCACCTTCTCAATTTGGGATGATTCATTGTCTATTCATTTATTCCACAGACATCAAGTTGATTGTGGAGCTTTAATCCACTGCTTCTGAGGCTGCTGGGAGAGATTTCCCTTTCTCTTCTTTGTTCTCACAGCTCCCAGGGGCTCAGCTTTGGATTTGGCCCCACCTCTGCGTGTAGGTCGCTGGAGGGCGTCTGTTCTTTGCTCAGACAGGACGAGGTTAAAGGAGCAGGTGATTCGGGGGCTCTGGTTCACTCAGGCCGGGGGGAGGGAGGGGCACGGAGTGCAGGGCGAGCCTGCGGTGGCAGAGGCCGGCGTGACGTTGCACCAGCCTGAGGCGTGCCATGCGTTCTCCTGGGCAAGTTGTCCCTGGATCCTGGGACTCTGGCAGTGGCGGGCTGCACAGTCTCCCCCGGAAGGGAGGTGTGGATAGTAACCTGTGCTCGCACACAGGCTTATTGGTCGTGGCAGCAGCAGCCTTAGCGTCTCATGCCCGTCTCTGTGGTCCGCGCTTTTAGCCGCGGCTCGCGCCCGTCTCTGGAGCTCCTTTAAACAGCGCTCTTAAACCCCTCTCCTCGCGCACCAGGAAACAAAGAGGGAAGAAAAAGTCTCTTGCCTCTTCGGCAGCTCCAGACTTTTCCCCGGACTCCCTCCTGGCTAGCCGTGGTGCACTAACCCCCTGCAGGCTGTGTTCACGCTGCCAACCCCAGTCCTCTCCCTGCACTCCTACGGAAGCCCGAGCCTCAGCTCCGAGCCCCGCCCTCCCCGGTGGGTGAGCAGACAAGCCTCTCGGGCTGGTGAGTGCTGGTCGGCCCTGATCCTCTGCACGCGAATCTCTCCGCTTTGCCCTCTGCACCCCTGTTGCTGTGCTCTCCTCCATGGCTCTGAAGCTTTCCCCCTCTGCCACCCGTAGTCTCTGCCCGTGAAGGGGCTTCCTAGTGTGTGGAAACCTTTCCTCCTTCACAGCTCCCTCCCACTTGTGCAGGTCCCATCCTTATTCTTTTGTCTCTGTTTATTCTTTTTTCTTTTGCCCTACCCAGGTACGTGGGGAGTTTCTTGCCTTTTGGGAGGTCTGAGGTCTTCTGCCAGTGTTCAGTAAGTGTCCTGTAGGAGTTGTTCCATGTGTAGATGTATTTCTTGTGTATCTGTAGGGAGGAAGATGATCTCCGCATCCTACTCTTCCACCATCTTCCCGGAAGCCCCTCTCATCTATGCTAATTAAATGCAAAACATCCATTTGTTGTGCAGACCCAGAACTTGAAAATATGAATTCTAAGGAGAATGAAACCACAAAGACTAATCTCTTAATTCATCATCCCTCTAAATCTGTGTGACAATGACCTTAGTTAGCTAAAATGTTTGATTCATACGTACACTGTTCCTGTAATTCTTGTAATATAGTCTTTTTGAAAAACATAGGAATATTGTGTCTGATTTTAGAAAGTACACATAAAACTCCTATATGAATAGAGACCACTTTTATTTATGTGGCAAACGAAATCAGTTAGATATTCCCAAAGTGCATGAAAACATAAAGATTGGCAACTGAATTTTGGTCTCTATGTCTTTGAATTGAATGGGCACTCTGAGTCTTTAATCTTTCCATCTGCATTTTTACATAATTATACTTCTTTCTAACTACAATCTGCAGGATAACTGGACATGGCACAGTTATAACTGTTCTTGTAATAACAGGTTTTCTGAATTAAGTCTTGCCATCTATATCTTTAAAAATGCATCAGATGACACAGGAGAATTACCCTAAATCTTTTGATTCAAAATCTTGTGTCTTTTTCACATTAGAAATGAACACCTCAAGGAATATCACAAATTCATATAAAAAAGAATCTTGCACCTATAATATAAAGAGTATACATTTATTTATGTAGGCATTTATAATGAATATTCTAGTCATATTTATTTTATTAGTTTGAATATATAGCCTGCTTTTCTTGGAAACCTTGACATTGCTGTCAATATTAAATGAACTACCTAACCTTACATGTTTCTTTTATCTGCACAGTCCTATTCCTTATTACAAAGTGGTGTGGAAGCCGAGTTCAATTTTACAAAAAGAGAGGGGAATTTTTAAATCAATCTACTTGTGTCAATTGTTTTTTTTCAAGTGATTGTTTTGCTATAGTTTTATTATGAAGGCTGAGGTTAAACAAATTATACAATTTTTCACTAAATATAAAACTTTTTAGAAAGAAGTGTGTTCAATAGATAAATTTGAAATAATTTACTAGATTTTGTATAAAAAATAATGCTCAAATATATCAAATTAACATATAATTTAAAATGGCTAAATTTATGTTCTAAGGAAAAAGGTGTGTGTGTGTGTGTATGTGTGTGTGTGTATGTGTTTGTTCCTTTATATAACCCAGTTAATAGACAGTATACACTTACTGGTTATGGGTAATAATTATACAATAATACAAAAGATAATGACATCAGATATTTATTGGGATAACATCACATGATAAGAGATTGCTATGTGCTAATTCTAATCCTCATAATAATCATGCAAGTTAGGTATTTTTACCTCCATTTTACAGTTAAGAAAAATATGACCTGAGGACTTTAACTCACTAACCCAAGAAGACACTGATGTGAAAAATTGTAGCCAGGAATACAAAGTAGGGTAACTCTTTTCCAAAAGCCATTCATTTTCCATTATACCGTCCTAGACCCAGTGAGGATTTTACTGTGCAGTTATATATATATATATTTGAACAGGGGTTAAAATTCTGACTTTGACATTACAGGTTTCATGACTTAAGACAAATTGTATATCTTACTTGAGGTCCTCTATTCTCATTTATAAAAGGGATATAAATTTATAAAAGGGATAACAATTTTATTTGATTAAATTGTTGTTTAAATACTAAATGAGTTACTATATAATTTCTAGCACATCTTAGGGAATATACATAATATGAAGAGAGAAGGAATATCTATGGCTTGTTCTGTGGTATGTATGTGTTTGTGTGTATATAAATGTGTGTGTGTGCATCACGTGTGTGTATACAGAGAAAGAGAAAAAAAGATATTGAAAGAGAGAAGAAATTTAGGTTGATTCTAATAAGAATTTACAAGTTTCTTTAAAAATTACAGTTTCTTCAAATGCAGAATAAGTTGAGATCTCAAATAAAATCTGAAATCTCAAATAAAAGACAATTTCGTTTTTCCAGATATTCTATATATATATTTTTAAATTTTAATTGGACTTTTGAAAACTTTAGCCTTACTAAAATTACAATATGGTGAAATTGTTCATCTAGGATGTTTCTATTTTATGCCTATTCAAGAGGCATCATGAAAAGAACTACAGACATGTCCACTTCATTAAGGAAGTTTTGTTTTTAAATTGGGACACAAGATCGTAGAAAAATGACACTGCAAGGAATCAGAGAGTTAATTTATTTTCTTTTAATTTCTTTTCTTTTAGCTACTGTAATAACTGAAGTTCAATATTCCAGTTTGATTATGTTTTGTTAAATGATTATTCTTTCTAAGTCCTTAGAAAAGTCTTAATTATAATTTAAACACTTTTTTTCTTCTGACTACATTCTATGATTTTCTTTTCCTCATGTAAATGTATGGTTTCCTAATGATTCTCTTACTTGAATTTTAAATGATGGGTGATTAGTATTAAACAAGTTTGTGTTTTAATATTGGATAAAATACAAACACCTGAGTAAATAAATGTTCATTTGTCTGTTTCTTTATATCTTGGTTTGCTCCATACATTAGTTTAAGCATACTATAATATGAATTTATGGTAACAGTGTCTAGGTTTATTCAGATAATATAATGTACATACAGTGGATGAAATAAATGTGTTTCATTGGTGGTTGCATGTAAATGTGAGTTTATAAACTATCTTGCTCTGATTATGTACAATGTGTTAGCTTTGATCCATAATATTTTTGTTTTTCAGCAAATGCTTGATGATTGTCAGGGTAGTTGCCTTAATTTAAATTTCAAAATTTATATTCGCTCTATTGTAAGGCAAAAACTTTAACTGCAAAATTTTACCGTATTATTATATAAGTTAATATTATATTTATTATTTAAAGTAACCCATCAGAATGCACACAAATCAAGCATAGAGTTGATAATGCAGTTGTGTGACTATAGCTATAATTGGCTGAATGGTCTCTGCCAAAAGATAGGACTCAGCAGACACATCTCATAAGAATATCTTTTAATCATTGGATTTTTTTTCTATGCTATCATTTATTACATTCATTAATCAAATGTTTTATTTAAAGCTAAGGTAAATTACTTGGATTTTCTAGATCACTCTGGAGTTAATATTATATTTTAATCCATTCATTTAGTATTTTTTGGGGGGGGAAATAATAACATTCATACAAGCCAATTATAAACACAAAGAATATGTAGATGCCCTGTCAAGTAATATTATTAGTATTCCTCTTTTGTACAATATTGTACTATTATATAACTTTCTAATTGTAGTATAAGTTAAGTCCATCAAAAGATCAAAGGATATCTTACTGAATTTTAACTATGATTTGATGTGAATATGTTTGTGAAAAATAAAATCAATTGCTATTTTATTTAAATAATGAGAAAAAAAGATCTTTCCCTGATTTAATCTCCTCTGTTTATAATGAATCTGAGATAGTAAGATGATAATTTTTAGATGAAAACAAGCCCTCTTGATATCTTTGTGTTCCCCTCCCAGATATCCATGGAATATTAGTATATATTGGTGAAAATAATTTCCTATTACTTTCAGTTTCATAAGTTATAATATTCTTATTTTGATCTGTGAAAGTTCTGAACCTCCATAATAATATGCTACACTTGGGATCAGAATCAACATGGCAAAATAGAAGGATGTGGAGCTTGCCTCCCTTACAAATATGAAAAACTATACATCTACATGTGGAAAAATTCTCACTTAAAATTAACTGGAAATTGGTAGAAAGGCTCCTGTACAACCAAGGCTGTAAAAAGATCCACATGGAATCGGGTTGGAAGGGAAGAAAAATGATCAGGTTGGATCCTGTGACCCTGGGAGGGGACTCAATGGGAAAGGAAGATTACAGGGCAGAGACCCTCCCTGGGGAGTGAGTGGTTTGAGACACATATTGGGTGTCCCAGACATAGGGTCTGACACAGGTTAAGATGGATAGAGGGACAGTGGAACTAATAGGAGCACAGTGGGAAGTCTGGACCCTGCTCGTGAGGACTGCGTATATGCTTGCTTGCTCCCAAAGCATGGAGGAGGGGGTGGATTGAAAACTGCTGCAGTGGCTGCCCAGTTTACCATGACCATCCCAGGGCAAGACCCAGACAGAGCTGAGCAAATGCTCCACCTCAACTTGCTTCATGATGCAGCTCCAAGCAGGGCAGGGGCAGTCATCATGGGCATGTACACAGGCAACTCATCAAAAGCATTCTGGGTATTGTACCCCAGCTGGACCACCAGAACCTGTGCCCTAATCCATGTGCCCACACCACCCCTTCTTGCTCCAGCACTGTTCCCCTCTGGGGTGAGGGTGATGGTACTGGGAGTGGGAGAGAACACAAATTTAGAGGGAATGGAGCCAGCATGGACCCGACCCTCAAGATTTCTACTCCAGCAATTTGGGATAAAAATCCACCCCCAATAGGGCAGTGATGATCATTGAGCAGAGGGGAAGCCCCAGCTCCCACCTGACTCTGGCCTTAGGTCTTCCCTCTCCAGCCCCACCTCCTACTAAGGTGATAGCTGCCAGCATACCCTGAGGAAAGAAGTGATGTGTTCATGTCAAATCCAGCTCTCCCACCAAAGCCATTGGGCACAGGCATATTGTATAGGGATGCTTCCACACAAGGATATCTCATTGAGTGCAATAGGTGGGCTTCCCTGGTGGTGCAGTGGTTGAGAGTCTGCCTGCCAATGCAGGGGACATGGGTTTGTGCACCGGTTAGGGAAGATCCCACATGCCGCAGAGCGGCTGGGCCCATGAACCGTGGCCACTGAGCCTGCGCAACCAGAGCCTGTGCTCTGCAATGAGAGAGGCCACAACAGTGAGAGGCTCGTGTACCGCAAAAAAAAAAAAAAAAAAAAAGAAAGAGTGCAATAGGTAACTGTTATATCTCAGCATAATAAAGGCCATTTATGACAAACTCATAGCTAACATCATATTCAATGATGAAAACTGACTTTCCTCTAAAATCAGGAACAAGATAAAGATGTGCACTCTTACCACTTTTATTCAACATAATATTGGAAATCCTAGCCACAGCTATTAGAGATGAAAAGGAAATAAATGACACTCAAATTGGTAGAGAAGAAACAAAACTGTCAGTATTTGCAGATGACATGATACTATATATAGAAAACCCTAAGGTCTCCACCAGAAAACTATTAGAACTAAAAAATAAATTCAATGAAGTTGCAGGATATGAGATTAATATACAGAAATCTATTGCTTTTCTATACACTATTAACAAACTATCAGAAAGAGAAAGCAAGAATACAATCTCATTTAAACTTGTATTAAAAATAATGAAATAACTAGGCATAAACTTAATCAAGGAGGTGAAAGACCTAGTCACTAAAAACTATAAAATATGAATGAAGGAATCTGAAAATGACACAAAGAATGGGAAGATATCCCATGTACTTGGATTGGAATAATTAATATTGTTAAAATGTCCATACTGTCCAAAGCAATTTATGGATTTAATGCAATCCCTATCAAAATATTTATGATTATCTTATTTTATCTTACTTATTCTTACTTATATTATTTATTCTTACTTACTATATCTTACTTAATCACAGAATTAGAATGAATAGCCCTAAGATTTATATGAAATCACAAAAGAAGTTGAATAGCCAAAGCAATCTTGAGAAAAAAAAGAGCAAAGCTGGAGTTATCACATTCCCCAACTTCAGACTATATTACAAAGCTACAGTAATTAAAACAGCATGACACTGGCCCCAAAACAGACACATAGATCAATGGAACAGAATGAAGAACTCAGAAATAAATCCATGCACCTATGGCCAGGAAACCATAGACAAAACAAAAAGACAATCTACTGAACAGGATAAAATATTTGCACATGATGTATCTGATAAAGGGTTAATATCCAAAATGTGTAAAGAGCTCATACAACTTAATACCAAAAAACCTCAAAACAACCAAATTTTAAAAATGTGTAGAAGACCTGAAGAGATGTTTTTTTCCCCAAAGAAGACATGTAGATGGCCAGCAGGCAAGTGAAAAGATGCTCAACATCACTAATCATCAGGTAAATGGAAATCAAAACCACATGAGATGTCACCTCACACCTGTCAGAATGGCCATTATCAAAAAGCTCACAAATAACAAATGTTGGCAAAGATGTGGAGAAAAAGGGAACCCTTGTACACAGTTGGATTGTAAATTGGTGCAGCCACCATGGAAAACATTATGAATGCTCCTCAAAAAACTAAAAATAGAACTACAATATAATCCAGCAATTCCACTCCTGGATATATATTTGGAAAAAGCAAAAACACTAATTTGAAAAGATACGTGCAGAAAATGTTATATATATATGTGTGTATATGTATGTGTGTGTGTGTATATCTATCTATCTATCTATATACACACACATATATATATATATATATAACACACACACAATGTAATATTACTCAGCCATAAAAAAGAATGAAGATCTTCCATTTTTAACAATGTGGATGGACCTAGCAAGTATTTCATTTAGTGAAATAAGTCAGACTAAGATAGCCATATACTGTATGTTATCACTGATATATGGAATAAAAAATAAAAGAAGTGAATATATATATCACAAAATAGGAACAGACTCACTGGTTGCCACCAGTGGGGAGAGGAAAGTGGGGAGGGGGAAAATAGGGGTAGGGTATTAGGAGACACAAACTACTATGTATAAAATAGATAAGCAACAAGGATATATTTTAGAGAATAAGGGATTATAAACATTATCTTGTAATAAATTTTAATGAAGTATAACTTGTGAAATACTGAATCACTGTGTTGTACAGCTGAATCTAATAATATTGTAAATCAACTATACCTCAGTAAAATAAAAATGCTATTTTTAGACTTATCCATGCCGAGCCAAATTATATTTATATTTGTATGTACATATATAATTTTTCTTAGCCATTTTTGAGAGGAAGGGGTAGAGTCCTTACTAATACAATATGAGATTCTTATGTTAAATGCAAAAATGTACCAAGAAGAATTATATATATATATATATATATATAAAACAATACTTTATATACATATGTGAGATAGAGAGATTCTTCTTTCATATGTATTAATATTTATACTATATTTTATATTTAGAATATTTCTTAATCTGAAGTGGGCATCAATGCCAAGGCAATATTATTAGGCTCAGTTTAAAAAAAAAATATGGAAGTACAAGGCAGAAAGAATAAGAGAATAAACCAATTCAGGACAAAGTCTGACTCAGCCTGTCCATATCTCATCAACTTTTGTGAGTCTTCACATACATCATACATGGAGATTTACTGTTTGAAAAAGAAAATATATATATATATATATATACGTATAAGAATATTAAAAATATATATATATATATATGAGTCTTAGATGGCTATTCTAAGCATTCCCATAAACATTTACCTTTGTCCTCAAACCTCTATGATCGCTTAACTAAGATGTTTTTCTTCTTCTCTGAATCTAATTGCACTTACTATCTGTATCTTTCATTTCACAACTCAGATCCCCTGGAAGACTGGAATGTAGGAAAAGCAGCAACAATTTGGAAATCCTGACAGTGTGACTGAAATGATGTGTGAGCTTGGACATGTTATTAGACTTCCTGAGCCAAGTTCTCAGGGTATTGATAGGGATAGAGACTGGCCTGGTAAGAAGCAGCCCCGCACAGTGGGAGGGAGCAGAGTGTCCTACCAATGAGCATGGCCTCTGAAGTCAGGCAGGGGGATTTGAATCCTGGCTGTACAGCTTACCAGTTTTTCCAGTTCTTCCTTCTGTAAAACATGATTAGTAATAGTAAATTCCCACAGGTTTGTTGTGAGGATTGGATAAAAGTGCTGTATCAGTTTTCAATTATTGCTATTATTATTGTAAAGCTTGACTAAATTATGCTCATTTATGTTTCTTTTATATCATGCTATGAACTCTTATTTACATCCTATATACTTATCTAATTTGATTGAATTATAAATTTTAATGTATCCCTAATCTCTGGATCATGTGGCCTCCATCACAAATTTCTAGGTAGGAGATTAGATCTGTCCAAAAGCAGAAAACACTTGGTGATACAAATTATTCCAGTTAAAATTCAGTATGTAGTGAGAAAATAGTTGAAGAAAAGGAGCAAATAACTAAGTTGCCTGATTTTTAACTAAAACAGTCCAAAATATAGTGGCTCAAGGAAAATGAAACATTTCTCTTTCATCTGGTGGTTCAGAGATGGGAGCTCAGCATGGGTCATCTATGACGTCATCTAGGCACTCTGGGTCCTTCTGTCCTGTCACTCTCAAGGTCCTCCACATGCTGTCCTCACTCACATGCTTGAAGCTGACTTGTGATACCACACTTCCACACTATGGGAAGTGAGTGACACCTATTAAAGCGTGTGACCCAGAATTTGCACCCATTCCTTTAGATCACATCCTCCATTTTGGAACTTAGAACCCAGTCCATCTTTGCTGGAAGGAGAATATGTTTTCTAACTAGATGTCTATGAACCAGCTCCAAGAAGGGAGTGAGATTAGATAATGGGGTACAATTTGCCATGTTACAATCCTAGAAACATCAAAATGATGGTTCCAAATTCAAATTAATGTCGGAGGCTGAATTCAGATAGCACAAACTAAGTGATGTGAAAATATAATAGAGATGGGAAGGCAGTAAAGCAGCATCTGGCTCATTTACAATTTCCATTAGCTTTCCTAAACTATATTCATAAAATCTCTATCCACACGTGAACTGATATTTTCTGAACAAACACTCAATTTTTTCACTGCTATAGCAGTGAAACTGAAGTTGTTTCTAGGGTTCCAAGGTATGTAGAGAGAAGTAGTTCAGGAGACTTTTGGTGAGCATCTTACTGATTTTCATAGCTCTTCCAGCTTCAAAATATAAAACGTACTCAATCTACCTCAACGGATTGAGTGCCATTAAGGATGTCAAAAACTCACTGGCATCAAGACCACGTGGTCCCATGGGAATACCCAGGTTGGATATGAGAAGATATCCAGGGAATCTTTCTTCCTTTCTTTGTTCTCCTACCTTTCCTTTTAGTCAAATAACTTCTTAACTGTTCTCCATCTTTTCTCTGCAGGCTTGACTCTACTCTTTTTGCACAGTCATAACTCTTAGTTTTCAGCTCAACTTTCTTTATCAAAATCCCACATTCTCCATTTCTTTTTATTAACAATTTTAAAAGAGACTCTAATTAGTTTTAGGTCCTTAGGTATTGTAAGACTATTTCTTACAAGCTGTATAATCAGGGGTAAGAAGATTCAAAAGGCCTCTGGGCACATAAGTGTAGTTTAGTGGACTTTCATCATTCTGTCATAAATACACTTTATCTTTCTGGAAAAAAAAATTAGAGTGAAGAGTTAAGACGTTTACATCCAGTGATGGAAGTGTCATAATACTTACATCTTATTGGATGCAGGTTTTAGCAGGAAGAGAATTTCAGGCTGACAGAACACTGAGAGAAAATAAAAAGTAAATAAAGCAAAATTATAGTGGCACAAGAGTTCTGTTTTTAATGCTTATGACCATATATGCAAGAACGCAGCACCATTTTGAATGCCTAGGTTGGCTTGTCCTGAGTCTTTCTTGTCAGGAAAACAGCCCTAGGCTTTAGTCTTATGCTCTATTGAAAAAAACATCATGCCAAATGGTAAAGAACAGAGAATATATTACCTATTGCCCTCTTAAAACACTTCTTATTCTTTGGCATTATAAATCTTTATTTCTATTTTTGTTACCAAGGCTGTTGCCCCAGAATTATACCCCTGCCCCTCCCTCAAATAGAAACCAAATACTGTTATCTAAGTTTCAGGAGGAAGCTGCAAAGAGGAAAAACAAGAACTGATTAGGATTAACTAGGCCCAAGATGGCTAAGAATTTGACTTCCAGTGGATCTTGAGCCTCATTATACAATCATTGCAATACTGATACATTAGCTAAATGACACACCCACCAGCACCGTGACACTTGACAGTTGCCATGACAACAAAGGAAAAGCCCATACAAGGAATCAAAAGGAGAGTTGAATCCGTTCTGGGTCCAAACCAGAACCCTGTCTTCAGATAACTCATGAATATTCCCCCCGCAGTTTTTTCAACTCCCTCCCTTTTACATCGACCCTCCTATACATAGGGTGTCTCCACCTGAATTGGATTGAGAAGTTTATTTGCAAACTAAGTTTCAGCTGCTCCATTCTTTGGTCATTGAATAAAGTTTGTGCTGTTCCAGTCTCAGCATCTATTTTGTTATTGGCTGTTTGAATCTGAGCAAAAGAACCTCCTTGGCCAAGACAGGAGGTCTCGGCCCAGGCTAGGATCCCAGAGTGGGTCCATTCAACTAATAAGGTAACATTTTCACCTGTGAAGTAAACTGATATGATTGGCAAAATACAATCCCAGACTCCCAGGCAATAGCATACTTCATAGGTCCGTCTTTGTTTTCTAGCTACTGAATAAAATTTTGCACCACAAATTTTAATTGATCAATAAATAATAAACAGAGAGCATGATGATTTTGAGTGACTGACTTCAAAGAGAAAACAAACAAATAACCACAATAAAAACCAGAAACAGTATATTTGATCTACCAAATAAATCTTTGGAGTTTCTTCAGCAAATTTTTAAATTCCTCTCCATGGTTGTACTCTAGCATTTAGACGCCAGACACATCAGCCACCTTAAGCTAGGACTCACCTCTGAAAAAATGGATAATCTATTTCCCATTATTTAAGGAAAAGTTTAACCTGTAGTAGAAAAATAAACCTGAACTCACATGATCTGAGGAGTTTTTTAGTCAAATAGTAAGACTGGGACCTAACCTATTAGTAGCCCAGCCATAAAGAATAAAAGAAATACAGAAGAAAGTGGTTTAAAAACCACAAAATATGGGACTTCCCTGGTAGTTCAGTGGTTAAGACTCTGTGCTTCCACTGCAGGGGGCATGGGTTCAATCCCTGGTTGATCCCTGGTCTGGGAACTAAGATCCCACATGTAGTGTGGCATGGCCAAAAAAAAAAAAAAAAAAAAGCCACAAAATATGGACAATAGTGAAAGATAATCAGGAATATTGTATATGGTACATATATACAATGAAATATTACTCAGCCATAAAAAGGAATGAAATTGGGTCAGTTGTAGAGACGTGGATGGACCTAGAGACTGTCATACAGAGTGAAGTAAGTCAGAAAGAGAAAAACAAATATTGTATGTTAATGTATATATGTGGAATCTGAAAAAAATTGTCATAGACCATCTTATTTACAAAGCAGAAATAGAGACAAAGACGTAGAGAACATACATATGGATACCACGGGGGTGAGGAGAGGGCAGGATGAATTGGGAGATTGGGATTGACATATATACACCATTGATAATATGTATAAAATAGATAACTAATGAAAACCTACTGTATAGCACAGGGAACTCTACTCAATGCTCTGTGATGACCTAAATGGGAAGGAAATCCAAAAAAGAGGAGATATATGTGTATGTACAGCTAATTCACTTTGCTGTACAATAGAAAGTAACAAAATATTGTAAAGCAGCTATACTCTAATAACAATTTTAAAAAAACAAATAAGTGAATATAAAACAAGTGAACTAAATTGAACTCAAAAAAATAAAAAAAATAAAAGCCACAAAATATGGATAATAGTGAAAGATAATCAGGAATATTGGATATGGACCCAAACTTAAATGAAAGACTTACAAATAAATGATAGGCAGTAACAGAAATAAGTTGATGTAAGGTAGAGGTTTATGATATCCTAAACTATGTTAAACTATTTTATTAGCATATAAAAGATATTTTCTTAAAATTCTGCTAATTAAAATAAAATTAGTACCACTGACACTTGACTGTAAACTTCCAAGTCGATTTCACCCTGAATTTCATTCTTAGTTTCAACATTTTGTTACGGCCTTCTATATTTTACAGGGCAGAAGCTCTAAACATTAGCATGAACAGACAAGCAATAAACGTTTTAAGACTTTGTACAATGCATGTCATACCAGCCCTTCAAGTTACCAGAGTATCAGGAAGGTGCCTTTACAAAATGTTTCTTGTGTCAAAACTATTTGGTAATAACCTCAGATGTTTTAGCTGAATGTAAATGCTGCTTTTGGAGGCTGCATACCTCCTGGCGTTAAAAGAAATTGAGATTGGAATGCATTTTCTGTTGAGAATCTAAATAAATATACCTGTGAGTTTTCTTTTGTAGCATCATCTTCAAGAAAGAGGGGAAAAAGCAAAATAACATTCAATTGATAATGTATTGTACTAAGTACTAGCAATAGGAAACGTGTTAATTTGTGTTATTTTAAGTTTTTCTTATCTTTTAGGATCTAAATCAACAAATTCCATAAGTTGGAAGTGAAAAATAAGCTTACTTTACAGGAAAGAGTAAGGAAAAAATTTGCATTTATATGCAAGTCTAAAGGATCAGAGAAGAGAAGACAGTAAATGCCTTGGAGACATTTGTGGGTGTTTCTCGCCTCCTGGAAAACAGAGAGGCTGTGGATTGGTTCTCAGTGAAAGGCATTTCCTCCAGTGAGCATGAAGTCATCTCACTTTGGTCCTTAAATAATTCAGCTGAAACTTCTATCCAATTTCTTACCAGAATTTATCACATGTGTCCACAACTTGTTTAAGAAAAACCTTAGATTTTTTTTTTCTGTGTTAATATGAGGTAAGATTTCAGATGAATTATGCTGTGGGCTAATGCCTTATAAACATTAAAAAGTAAATTAGTAAATTAATTAAGATTTATGTCTTTGTCATTCTTACCCTCTTTTTTTTGTTTTTTTGTTTTTGTTTCTCCTCTTCTGCTTACTGCTTCTGCTTTCTTTGTTCTGTTTCTCTCTCCTGTTCTCCCTCCCTCTCTTCCTTCTCCACTTTTCTTCTACTTTATTACGTGGGTACACTGTTGCTCAAGACCACACAGTAAAGAACTGAATACAATCTTTGGCAGGCTTTTGCAAGGCACTTAAAGTCCAGGCTTTTTCTGATTATGCACCTCATCTTCTGGGAGCCATAGCTTATTCAAGTATCTGCTCCATTTCTTCCATGATTAGGTCTTTAATGTGTCATAGGGATAAATGTGGCTGATATACCAAGGTACCAATCATCTCTATTTCTGCCCATGTGTCCCCTTTCTGGCCTCTACCCAGGCAGCCCTCTGGGCTCTAAGTGCTTTAAGGCATCCAGTGATATAATGAGTTACTTTTTTCATGTGCATCTAAAATGGTATTAATTGCATACTATCTTTGGGATAATTTTAAAATATGCACACAAATAATTCTGTGTGTTCTATGGTCCAGATGAGAAACTTTAGTTGACAAATGTCATTCCTTAAACCACCTGGCACCTGACTTCAGACCCATGAGTGATCTCAGCTAAGACTATACGAACTGTCCCACAAGACTATGGTCAGCTCACCAACCTCCAGAATCATAGGCTAAATTCTTTGTCATAAGCTAAATACTTTGTTTTAAGTTCTGAGGTGCTTTATTATACAGTAGTAGATAATCAATACAAACAAGAATTTTAAAAGTTCGGATACTGATGACAGTGAATCCAACTGCTTGTGCCATAGATATAACCACGTTTTTAAAATCAGTTTATCTTTATTTTCATGACTTAATATTCAGTAATATTACATAGAGTACATTGGGCAATTGATCTAATAGGATTTACCAGGTCATCATATTTCCACATAACCATTCCCTCTGCAAGTCTTTCTCATTCAACTTTTTATCTTTGTTTCATTTCATTTACCATTATATCAAATTCATGTGGAAAGATCTTAATTAAACAAAAAAATTAACCAAATTAAATATAATCAGAATATGATGTGTGCATAAATAGAAACTTTAATGTTCATAAACAATAATATTCAAAATATAAATGTTACATAGAATAGTTCTACAGTTTCTAGAGTAGAAGTACATATAAAACGTGTTGCTGAAAAAAATTATGAATAAAACATCAAGTTAAAATTACTTGGTCTTTTTAAAATTTGGTCTTTATCAAATTCAACATTTAATTTTTTCCATAATGCTTGATACTATATTTTTCTTAATATATTTTATAATTATATAATACAAAGACAATATAATTTTTGAATAAAAATTGTATAGAGCTAAGGTACCTAACATGATGTTTTGATATCCACATACATATTGAGTGGAATGATTATTACAGTCAAGGTAATTAACACATCCATCTCCAGACTCAGTTCCCTTTTGTGTGTGTATTGTGAGAGCACCTGGAATCTACTCAGTGTGATGACCTCAGTTAATAGTACTGTATTGTATACTGGAAATTTGAGAAAATGACCTGGTCTTAAGAGCAATAGTAAGAAGAATGCAGTACAATTTTAATTGAATTTAACTTTATGCATGAATTACAGGTTTCCTGTGAATAAATTATTCACAAGAGCTAGAAGCAATTCAGTACTCTGTCATGAAGGTTAAAGGTTAAGAATATAATGATATAGAATTTGTCTGGGTTTATTTGGGCCAGAAAAATGTATATCCTTGGAAGGCAAGAATGTGAACTAATTTGTTTACTACCTATTTAGCATTTTCTTTATGAGGTAACTATTCAAAAGTTACGGTTAAATGTAGGCTACCACATTCATCAATTTAATATATAGAAACAACTTAAATAGCAGTGAGGAATAAAAACATGGCTAGAAGGACAGATAGGAAAAGCTGTTGGGATTTTTAAGATGACAACTAAGAACAAGCTAATTAAGACAGTAAGATTATTCTCTGGGAGGCAGAATGATGATGGATTCAATTGAGGAAAAAATAGAAGTGGGAAAACTGGTTCACGATGGGTTTGCCATCTGTCTTGTTCTAAATCATTTTGGTTAAATAATTTCTTCTTCCCATTTTTCACTTTTTAAAACTCTTTTACAGTTTTCCTCCTTTTGACCCTTCAAAATATTGTACTGTTCTATTATTAATTTTTTAAATAACTTGAATAGTCCAAAAATAACCCTGGACTTCCCTGGTGGTGCAGTGGTTGAGAGTCCGCCTGCCAGTACAGGGTATATGGGTTCATGCCCCGGTCCAGGAAGATCCCACATGCCGCGGAGCGGCTGGGCCCGTGAGCCATGGCTGCTGAGCCTGCGCGTGCGGAGCCTGTGCTCCGCAATGAGAGAGGCCACAACAGTGAGAGGCCCACGTACTGCAAAAAAGAAAAAAATAATATTAATAATAACCCTAAAAATAATCAAATAAAAATCAAAGAAGGAGAGTTAGTTACAACAACCTGATCCATTTATTAAGCTTCTGCTCTATGTGCCAAGAAATATACTGGTTATTAGAGGGGTACCAGGCCTGGTTCCTACCCTTGAGAAAAACCTAGCCAATGTTGGTAAGCCTTGGATTTGTAAGGCTATATTTTATGTTGCTCACTTACTTCCCATCACCTACCAACATCTTATTAGCTAAAGCATCAAAAAATCAAAGAACTGTTTCATGTTTTATTATATGTATTTCAAGGAAACAAATGCAAAGTTTAAAGTAACAGGGAATTAAAGAATGTGTTTGGAGATATATCTGATGGTCTAGAAGTAAAGCCCAGTGAATAAAAGAGGAAGAAAGCTTTATTAAGAACATAGCTGGGCATTAAATAGGCAATATGATGAAGGCAAAATAGAAAGGAAAACAGACAATTAAAATTTTGTTTTATCTTTTAAAATTTTTACTGGAGAATAGTTGACATACAATGTTTTGTTAGTTTCAGATGTATAGCAAAATGAATCAGTTATACATATATTAACACTTTTTTTTTTAAGATTCATTTCCCATATATGCCTTACAGAGTATTGAGTAGTGTTCCCCGTGCTATATAGCAGTTTCTTTTCTTTTTTTTTTTTGTGGTACGCAGACCTCTCACTGTTGTGGCCTCTCCCGTTGTGGAGCACAGGCTCCGGATGCGCAGGCTCAGCGGCCATGGCTCACGGGCCCAGCCGCTCCACGGCACGTGGGATCTTCCCGGACCGGGGCACGAACCCGTGTCCCCTGCATCGGCAGGAGGACTCTCAACCACTGCGCCACCAGGGGATTCCAGCAGTTTCTTATTAGCTATCTATTTTATATATAGTAGTGTGTATATGTCAATCCAATCTTCCATTTTATCCCTCCCCTCCCATCCCCTGGTAACCATAAGTTTGTTTTCTACATTGTGATTCTACTTCTATTTTGTAAATAAGTTCATGTGTCTCTCCTACTTTTTCTTAGATTCCATATATAAGCAATATCATATGATATTTTTCTTTCTGTGTCTGACTTATTACACTCAATATAACTATCTCTAGGTTGTGGCAAAGAAACAATCTCCATGTTGCTGCAAATGGCATTATTTTGTTCCTTTTTATGGCTGAGTAATATTCCATTGTTCAATTGTATATATGTACCACATCTTCTTTATCCATTCGTCTGTCAATGGACATTTAGATTGCTTCCATGTCCTGGCTATTGTAAATAGAGCTGCAATGAACATTGTGGTACATGACTGTTTTTGAATTATGGCTTTCTCAGGGTATACACTCTGATTGCTGGGTCATATGGTAATTCTATTCTTAGTTTTTTAAGGAACCTCCATACTGTTCTGCATAGTGGCTGTATCAATTTACATTCCCACCAACAGTGCAAGAGAGTTCCCTTTTCCCCACACGCTCTCCAGCATTTATTGTTTGTAGATTTTCTGATGATGCCCATTCTGACTGCTGTTGAGGTGATACCTCATTGTAGTTTTGATTTGCATTTCTCTAATAATTAGTGATGTTGAGCATCTTTTCATGTCCTTTTTGGCCATCTGTCTGTCTTCTTTGGAGAAATATCTATTTAGATCATCTGCCCTTTTTTTTGATTGGGTTATTATTATTATTATTTTTTGATATTAGCGGCATGAGCTGTTTGTGTATTTTGGAGATTAATCCCTTGTCAGTTGCTTCATTTGCAAATATTTTCTCCCATTCTGAGGGTTGTTGTTTTGTTTTGTTTATGGTTTCCTTTGCTGTGCAAAAGCTTTTAAAATTCATGCACTGTTGGGTAGCTTTCAGACATTCCATGGGTGATCCAGTATGGCAAATTATTGTAGGTCTCAATATATGGCTTAGAAAAGTGCATAAAAAGAAGCACATGCCTGAGGCTTTCTGGAAGAAATTAATGGAAATATTCGGGAATTTAGTAAGAGAGATCTCTAAGTGACAATTTTCTCTAAGAACCAAGGACTGCAAATATATTAACATTTTCCCATAAAAGGACTTTGTGCTGAGTGAAAGAGAAAAGAATGTTGCAAACATATTTAGAGAAGAGAGAGAGAGGGAGAACCATAGTATTCTCCTCCATTCTCTAGTCTTAATAACCCAGTGATCAATATGCTTGGGTCTGACCAGTGTGAGGCCTGAAAATTAGTAGCTAAAATTATATTTGTTAATTAAGGTCTATTATATGCACACATTTTATGTTCTAGATAATTTAGACAGTAGTTCATGAGTTGGCTAAATAGTTTATGATACTCTTCACTAATCCACACATGTATGCTGGTTTATCTATTTACCACCAGATAAGAAGGAGGGAGGGAGGGAGTGAAGGAGAAACAGAGAAGAGGCATTCGTTTTGATTCAAAAGGCAGAGAATGAAGTGGTGGCAACATCATGCCCTTAAGGCACTTGAACCCTTGTTTCCAGGGCCGGTCTTTCTCAAGGACCATGTAATCTCCCTTTGTCTGGGACAGGTTGTCAGTGGATGCCATGTGAGTAACTCTACTTGGACCACGACATAATATACTACAACCCCACCTTCAGTTCCTTACTTGTAAGAACAGGTAAATTAGATGAGCCATGTCTTTCTCCCACATCTAAGGATTAGTAGACCAGTGGTTTACCTGCCCCTGTACTTCCTTCTCATCAACAGAAAGGGCCTGCTTATCCAATGTGGTTCATCTCTTCCAGACTGCTTATACAACTGGAAGCCAGGTAATTATTAACTCCATCACTGTATCTTACCAGGCAGTTGAGTAACACTAAGACTTAAACCATTTTGTGGTTAAGTTAGAGATAGGCAGTACAGGATTATTGCTTTTATTTTCTTATTTGATCATAATCAAACTTGGACAAGTAGCTTGACCTCTCCTGGCCTTGCTTTCTTCATCTTTAAAATGAGGTTAACAATAGTAGTAACTTTATAAGGTTGTTGTAAGTTTTAAATGAGTCAGTGCAAGTAAAATGTTTAGAATACTGTCTTGGTAAACTCTAAGTATTGGCTGTTATTATGAGCACAAGCATTATTATCGCTACCACCTTTATTTATTATGCTTCTACCATTCCTAATCACAAAGTTACTAAGTTGGGACCTCAACTTCAGGAACTCCAGATCTCTTCAGACTTTGTTCAGCACCTATGCTTCTTGCAGAGATCAGGTAGAGAACCAGAGACTCCAAGAGCACAGGTGTTGGGCCTCAGGTGTTGTAACCATGCTGGCTTGCAAGGTGTCAGTTTACCACAGTGACAGCTGTGACAGCCAAGTATCTGAAACACAGTTGGATCTGAGAGAATTGGAGGAGGATGGGTCAATACAGTTTTAATCCTTTTATTTTTATTTTTTTAATTTTCATTGGAGTATAGTTGATTTACAATGTTGTGTTAGCTTCAGGTGTACAACAAAGTGAATCAGTTATACATATACATATATCCACTCTGTTTTAGATTCTTTTCCCATATAGGCCATTACAGAGTACTGAGCAGAGTTCCCTGTGTTCCCAATCTCCCAGTTTATCCCTCACCTTCTTTCTTCCTCGGTAACCACAAGTTTGTTTTCTACATCTGTGACTATATTTCTGTGTTGTCAATAAGTCCATTTGGGGCTTCCCTGGTGGCACAGTGGTTGAGAGTCCGCCTGCTGATGCAGGGGACACGGGTTTGTGCCCCGGTCCGGGAAGATCCCACATGCCACGGAGCAACTGGGCCCATGAGCCATGGCCACTGAGCCTGCGCGTCTGGAGCCTGTGCTCCGCAATGGGAGAGGCCACAACAGTGAGAGGTCCGCGTACCACACACACACAAAAAAAGTCCATTTGTACCATTTTTTTAGATTCCACATATAAGGGATATCATATGATATTTGTCTTTCTCTGTCTCCTTTTACTTTTTTTATTTTCATGTTTTATCTGTTCCCATACTATTATTTTAAAACCCATTCATTTGTTTATGATTTAGCCCCTTCTTTGAAATATTCTCATAATTCTTTAAGCAATTTTACTTTTTCTATAATTTCAGTATCTTCTATTGTTTTTCTTTATTATTATTGTTTATATGTTATCTTATAATTTTATTTCTATTTCACTACTTGGTAAAACCATGGTTACAGAGATAATGGTAATAACTAAGCCCATGCCAGAAAAAGAAGGATTTGAAAGTCATCTGTCATGACGTATCCTGAGAAAGACCATTCCAGATTCTCTATTTGCTCTTCCTGGACTTTTCTTTAGTTCTCTGAAGTGGAGCCCATGATTCTGCGATATTGGCAAGCACTCCAGGTGATCCTGATGCAAGATATATGCAGACCTTGTCTTCAGAAAAGCATTCTAGAGTCAGTTAAAGGATCCATTCATTCATTTGCTTATTCATTTACTCAGTTATTAATTTATTCCTTCTTGGCCATATGGTTTACTGGTGCAATTTAATACTTTATACACAGTCTCTTTCTATTTTCAAAAAATGTGTTTATCATTTATTGCCCACTACTTTTTCTGGTACACCATAGCATCATTTTTAGATGCCAATAAGGAAATAATGATGTATTAGTTTGTGTCATATTTCTGTAATATTCAGGACAGATTCAATATTCATTTTTCCTGTATTATGTAATATCTTTGTATGTTTGTTGAATTTTCCTTTTAGAACTCTCAGTAATGTTTTGAAGTTTTCTAAATATAGTTCATTCACATTTTTGTTCTAAGTTTTTCCTACGTAATTTTGTTGAAATGATTTTTGAGATAACAAAACTAAAGCAAGTGTAGATATAAAACTAAAGTGTATAAAGTGTTACTTTACATCCTGCTTCTTGTAAAAACAGTTAACTTTCTTGTCTGTGTTTTAGGGTACTGAAAACGAGCAAGTTTCATGAATATATGAGAGAATTAGATTATTAACATAAGAAAAAACAAGCTAATTATGTTGCCCAATGACTTTTACACTGCCATACACTCCTGTTTTTTTCTGAAACTTTTACTTTCTCACCGATAGGCAAGAGCTTTTGAGCACTTGTGGTTTCTTTAGGGACAGAACAAACTGTCTTTAATGTCCTGCCTCTAAAACTTGGGATGGAGGTCTCAATTCTCTTCCACCACAGAAATGTCTCCACCATAACCACATACTTATGTTCTGACTGTATGAGGAATGTTGTTATAAAATGTAGTGTAATGACCTAAAGGGTATTCAGGCACGAGAATAGATCTATACTAACAATTCCTGTTTGTTGTGGGAAGAGATGCAGAAGAAAAGAAATAACATATCCACCAGTGACGAAAACAATAATATTGAAGAGCTAGTGCAGGACTTCAATCTTCATTTTTCTTTGTACGAATCACACCAACATGCTATAAATCCACTTGTGTTTGCAAATATGTACTGTTTCTAAAATTGTTTTGTAGAAAAAGCTAGAGGCCTTGACCGCATGACGCTTCCTGTGATTCTAAGGGTTGTAAAGCATCTGCACCCAATCTAATCTGTTTTTTACTGGAAACAAAAGGACAAAAAACCCTCCTGAATTGGGAATTAATCATATTTACTTGCTAGTTCTGTGGCTTTCTAGAACATCCATTCATTCATTTATCAAAAAACATTTTTTTGCTTATCTCGCTGATGTCAATCATTGTGATAAATTCATTTGTGTGACAGACTAAAGGACACCAGAGGGAAAAGATCCATTAATTTATTTGATAATGCACAGTAATAGGGACTCCTTAGTAATGTATATATTTTTATATGAAATGATTAATTCAAAGTTGAAACATTTTCTGAAGCTTAAGGAAAATTGGACAAAGGAAAATAAATTTTGGGTTACCAAAGACCCAAAGGAAGCCTATGGTATAAAAGCATAATATGATGAATGCTACAATTTGATTTAAATTCTAGTGTTTAAGCTTCGTTATATTTCTTCTATTATCAAGTACA